>NW_025999783.1:2400000-3000000 GCF_019419815.1 Pyrus x bretschneideri
CTTTATAATTAGTGTTTAAGAGTTTATACTTGGATGAACACTAATTATATGTTTCGTCCCCATGTTTTCAATATGTTTTAGGACTTTATAATTTATAGGGAACTACCCAAAAATAGGACTATTTCTTAATATTGGGACAGAAATAGGACATTTCGAATATACACAGCATGCACATGTCATGCACAATAATCTGATAGAAATAGGATTTTTCTTACACCTTGAAATGACCAAATTGTCCTCCCATATAAATGGGTTATCTAAAACTTTCAACTCTTATTTCTCATTTTATAGAGAGAGAAACAAAGAGGAGAGAGAAAGAGAAAATTTCTCTCGCCCAATTCCAGTTCGAAGAACCCTAACCCACCCATCTTCTTCATCCAAGCTCTCTCTCTCTACATTTCAAATATGCACAAGAGCTCACTCTCTAACTCACCCATCTTCTTCGATTTTTACCTTTTCATTTGTAGGTTTTGTGAACTAGTTTGCTTAATTTTGCTTTTTGATTGATGGATTTTTGGAGTTGAAGTGATTGGTTTGGTGTTTCTTGGAGACCCGATTTTGATTTTTTATTGTTTATCATTTCTTTGATTTATATGTGGGTTTTCATTTCTTCTGTCTTCTCCCTCCCTCTGCTTCTTCTCTCAATCCAAATTTACAAGCACTAAAATAAGGTTTGGCTTTTACTACAATAAAATGAAAAAAAACATATTAAAGGTCAGTTGCCTTTTGGAGAAGAGATAAATTTGAGGGAAAATAGAGAAATCAGAGTGGAAAGAAGGAAGAGAGAAAGATATGGACGAAATTGTTTCGCGTACTTGTTTGCTCTCTTCGTATTAAGCTCACTCATACACTATATGTACACGACATGCACATGTTATGCTCATAGATCTGAGCTCAACCCAAAAACCATAGCTCACAACTCTTTCTTCGAAATCAGAAAAATGACGCAATCAGATAAATGACCCTAAACTTTATATGAAGAATCGAAGAGTCATTAATTTGAATTTGATATCAAATTTTATTGGGTTAAATATTTTAAGGATTTAGAAATTGCAGTTTGAATGGGCACAAAACTGAATCAAATAAAATTGTTTAATGAACTTGTTTGCTTTTTTCATATTTTCAGGGCCCGCCTCTAAATCAAAGGAAAAAATAGTAAGCTACATTAATGCGAAGAGTATCAAAGACGTAAATACACACCATATACACTATATGCACACCACATGCACATATTATGTACCGTACATGCATTTTGGTATGGTTGATACAATTAAAACATAATTGTTATGTATATAAGGTTACAGTGACAATTTGAAAAGTTTTGTTACATATATCAACCACCACTTTACCGTGCATGTGGAAAACATGATACTCATTGTTGTTATTTCATGGACACACATGACCCTTAACGTCCTCTAAGCTTTTTCTTAATTTTGTTTTTTTGCCAAGGCCAACTAGGTTGTGGTCATACTCACTAAATTTCGGGGCACAAAATAAACATTCACATTTCTCATATTAAGATGTAAACATACACATTACGGAAAAAATTTCACAAATTTATGCAATTGGACAATTAAACTAGAAATTGTTCCATCCTAGTTTTGTAGCACGTCAAAACTTGAAATTCATTCCACAACCCATACGCCCCAACATTAGGGCTGGGTTCAGTTCAAAACGGTTCGGTTTTTTACCAAAACCGATACCGAACCACAATTTCGGTTCAGTTTGGTTCGGTTCAATTTTTTTCGGTTTTGGTTTTTTTTGGGTTTGGTTTCGGTTTATTTTCAGTTTTTTTCCATGATTTTTTTTAATCTAGAAGAAATTTGCAATGATTGAGCAATGAAGATGCAAAAACTTCTACATCAAATGAATACGATTGGGACGATCGGCCATAGATATGACATTATTGGGTGTCGGTGCGTCTTTCTTATTGTGGATTCGAGAGCTCTCACAAAGAAAACACATGCATGTGTTAAATCTTTGATTTTTCCATGAAAATAAACCTAATATAACTAAATAGCAGCCATGAGAGATTTTTACCTTGAGGGTTTATTTTTAGTCCCAAACCTCTTATCAGCCATGGCAACACTTATGTATCTGCTGCCAAATTGGAAGATTATAATATGCAAAACCCCAACAAAATAATTAAAAGAAAAACCCATTTTAATTCAGAAAATCACAATATAAATCATATTCGTTTTTATTCGAAAATTACCTATGAGAGATTGGAAAACTAGGATTAGAATCTCCCAATTCAAAAAAAAGGGGGGGGGGAGGGAAAATCATGGTTTGGAAGAAGGAATCTGCGAGGAGGACAGGAGAAGACTGGAAAGAATGATTTGGAGGAAGAGAAGAAGGGGAGAGAGAGAGAGAGATTGAGGAAGCAAAGGCACTCAGGGAGGAAGCAGCGGAGGGGAGAGAGAGAGTTTGAGAAAAGGTGAAAAACTAAAATGGGAGTGTGAGTGACAGCTAGGGTTTGTAACTTAAGAAATTCTATAAAGCTTTAAATATTGGAAACCTATAAATAAATTACCGGTACAATTATAACAACACAAAGCTTACAGTCAAGTTGGCTTGAAGCAATTACCAAACTTGGATGTCAGGGGTTCAAACCCTGACGCCAACATGTTTTTTATTATTTATATATGGTTTTTTTTTCAGTTCGGTTCGGTTCGGTTTCTGGACCTCAAAAACCAAAACCAAATTGGCTAGATTCGGTTCAATTTTTTTTGGCTTCGGTTCGGTGCGATTTTCGATTTTTTGAACCCACCTCTACCCAACATGAAACACAAACCCTAATTTAAACAACCCATTTATTCCATAAACCATTGATGGAGGAACTTGGAACTAAACACCCTACCTTATTATGCCTGTCGAAGCTTTAGTTGTCAGAAAAAATGGAACTTTCCAGCCAAAACAGAAAATAAGGTACAAAACCCAACTCACTCATCTCGCCTCTCTCGCATCACTTTGTTCGAAATCAAAGTTATGAGGTCAATCCAAAACCCAACTCACTCTTCTCGCCTCTCTTTGAACTTCCCTCTCTTCGAAATCGGAGCTCATAGAAGCTCAACCCATAACCCAGAGCTCACAAAGCTCTCTAAACATCCCTCTCTTCCAAATGAGAATAGTGATGCAATGGGCTGATGATTTTTAGTATTTATATGTGGGTATTTGAGTAATTTCAATTTTGTGCATGGTGTACATGGCTTGTGCGTGGCCGGTTTATCCTATTTCTATCCCAAGATTAAGAAATTGTCTCATTTTGGGGTATTTCCCTAATTTATACGTTATGCTTACCTGCCGCCCGCTTAGTGCTTAGCGCCCTTTAGAACCTTGACTGCATTAGTGTGCTACATGATGTGATTTATACATGTCATGTCAATTAATGAGTTTATCACATTAGATGATCATATGTTTCTTTTTTTGCATCATGTGGTACCTTAATGTGATTTCTAAAATATGGTCTTCTAACTTTATCTGTAATCAAATATGCAAAACCATTCAACAAAAAATAAAACTAGCCGTTAGGGAGAAAAAAAAAATCCATCCCCTTCGACGACAATCATTCTTAATGTTTATAGTAGTGGTCGCTTTGTCGATGAGAGTTTTCATGGTTGTGGCCACTCTCCTTTTGAGGAGGAGAGCCTTTTGCAGCAGTTATGACTTACTACTCAATATTGAATCTTAAAGCAACAATTTGTTCAAATCTAAGGTGGTTTTGGTTTGTGCTCTTGGCAAGAACTATGAGGAGGAAGCTCGACGTATATTGGAAGGGACTCATAGGAGGAATTTTTGTCAACGATTGCAAGTGATCAAAGAGTGGTGTAGTTGCAATGGTTTTAAAGGATACACAGCCATGTTTTTTTGTTGTTTGTTGTTCAAGGTCATCAATTGATGGTACAATGTTTACCTTGTATGTTTGACGGTGTTGGGTCTAGCTTGTACCGTTTAGGTATTGTGAGCTTATCTAACCTGTTGGTTATATCTTTCATAGCTAATGACTCATACTTGTGAGGAAAGTGTTTTGTGTCGTGTTATTGTTTTGTTTTGTTTGTGGTTTTGTTGTTTGTCCACCTAGCTAAGGAATACGAGTACATCTTTGTGATGCCTCATAACATGACTTCTTTATCGAATAAGCATCATCTCATCTGTTGCAAGATCATAAGAAGTGATGCAAGTTTTTGTCCTCGCTAACGTTATCTTTTTGTTTGGTTGGATGTGGTTATATGGCTAAATTTTACATTGTCTTTCTGTTGCGTTTATCATAAAAAAGTAATTCTTTTTTGGATTATGTTCGTGATTTTATATTATTAATGAAACATTTCTTACCTTAAAAAAATATGCAAATCCATACTTGAAGACTTGAAGTTGTTTGACAATATTGAGAACATGAAGGAGGGGGGGGGGGGGGGGGGGGGGAGGAATGCAAAACTTTGGATTTATAGAAAAAATTCCAAAATTTCTAAAAATGGGTAAAATAACTAGAACTCCGAAATTTCTAAATTGAGATTGATATTTATTTTTGAAACCTTTTGGATTGGAAATGGAAAGTCCTAGAGTTGAGTATGGGTGATTTTTGGTCGGATCGAATAGGAAACAAGTATTCCAATGCCAATCCAAAAAAGTTTTGGAATCAAATATTAGTTTTAATTTTGGGTTATCGGAATTTATTGGAAATTTTGAAATCAATTTCATCTCGTAATTCTCAAAACATTATTCGGATCTCTTATAGCTGCAAGACTTTGAAAATTTTAAAACTTTTGTGTATCATTCAATATTTTTTTTCTTTCTTAATTTTTGGATATTTGGATGTTGTTGCATGTGTGTATGACATAAAGTCATATTAGAAAAGATAAAATTGTGCGTATACTTATACTCTTGTTGTGGCCTATATTTAACTGAGGGGTTCGGCATAGAGAGAAAGAGAGTGGAGAATAGGCTTGAGGAATTGTGTTTTAGTTCCCCAGTCCTTATGCCTTTATTTATAGTAATAAGGAGGAGAGAAACTTGCTCTCCAAGTAATACAAAGTCTGTTAGGAAAGATTTTCTAGATCCCAAAGGATTCCTATTTTAATATCTACTTAGGATTTGCACAATCACAATATTGATAAGAACATATGTCACAACACTCCCCCTTGAGTGTGCAAATACTCAAGTAGATGGTGCATCAGATCTTCAGGCAAATGTAGAAGCAGTTGATGAAGTCATCTCGTCTAGTCAGCATAAGTAACAATTGCAAGTCTCAAAACAAACAGAAGAATGCATGGGTAGTAAAACTCACAAAACCTTGTTACGGCAAAACCCAAGGTGGGAGAAAAGCTCATAGACTAAGGAGAAAAGTGAGAAGTTGCATTAAGTCGAAACTATACATCTTCGGGACGTAAGTAGGACGTACACAAAGGTATGACCAACCCAGGATAGATGCCTCATCAAAACCTAGTTAGGTAGCAAAATCCCAGTGCGAAAATGCTCCTAATCGTAGGAAAAAGAGTACATTAAGGTTAAGTGAGTATACTTCTAGATACTCCCCCTGAGTTTGACAAAGGTCTATATGGTTTCATAACAAAAGTCTATATGGTTGACTTCCAAGATATTGCGGTGTTCCTTAACGGTAAAGACATAACCATGCATGAACGTACCTTGTGCGATTAGACAGATGGTTTAATTCAACGAATCCCACAAGGTAGGCATCATTTCGAAGATCAAGGGGGTGTGATCTATTCTGAGATGCATAGGGAAAGATAAGCCCAAATCCATAGTAATGGAAAAACGTCTTTAACACCAATTTGGTGGTGGTGTGTAGGCGCAGTGCTGCTTTATGCCAAAAGATTATTAGCACATAAGATGTCCGATTCTAATGCATTGAGCTAAGTATAACAAACGCCAATAGTACTTATATATAGTTGCCTCACGTTCCACTATGGAACCTTATGCTCCATACTCTCCATAAAGGTCTCATTTGCATCTAGCATACAGACGATCAGGGTATACTTAGATGAAACACCTTTTGGGTCTAGTTCGAGTGGTGGACCAGAATACCATTAGAACTAGCTCAAAACTTCAGGTCGAGGTAATGTCGACTTTAGGTTTGAGTTAGTTTTCTCAACTTCAACAATTTCAGATTTTGTACACGCAGGGGCATATATATCTAACTGATCAAATATTCACTTAGACGGGTATACCATATCCGCCCGGATAGTTCTGCATTCGTAAAGTGAAGTCCTCATCAGAACTGAGAGGGTGTTCTTGTGAACTAGAACTATTTGAATCAGTACATGTAAGTCATTTGGAAACTCCATGTAGGGTTCGTATTAGGATCCTAGAGATACTACAACCACATTTGTAATGCTGCAATCAATCACATGGCGTATGAGAGAAACCTTGCTCCATAAGGTACCATATCGCACTATTTCATTCATCTCATTCATCATCAATTGACTTTTCTAGTTGACTAATCAGTTTTATGTTGATACTAATCAACGGAACACGGTTCGTTATCGTCGCTTTTCATTTATGTCAGTAATTACTATATAAATGAAACATCATCTATGATAATTTCATTCCAATTCCATATCTCATCCAAACTAGTATACTGAACCAAGAACTTCAGGTCTCGGAAGTATCCAGATTTAATCTCATGACATGAAAAGGATTGAGACAGCGATCAAGGGGCGGATACATTCATGCCACGTTCCTCCACTTTTGGGGAGGTGAATCCTCGAACCGAGTGATCTGCCACACTTCTGGCATATGATAGATTGATTAGCTAGCCGCCAATATACGAGGGTCGGCCACAGTAGTGGCGTTCCTACTTTTGGGACGAAGGTCCATCGTACATTTGGTACACATCTTTGTAGGCATATGACATCCCACATCACCCAGGGAAGTGATCCTTAAATGTATATTCCCATCTCTACCTAGCACGAGGCCTTTTGGGAGCTCACTGGCTTCGGGTTCTGATAGGAGCATATTCATGCGACTTAAATGGCTCGTTCTCGTGCATTTACGTTATGTTTCTCTCGTTATTTTAGTCCTTTATGCTTCTTTTGTGTGTTTTCAGGTTCTAAGGGCCTAGGGAGCAAGAAAGTGCATTTTGAGGCCATTTGGAGCATTTTTGGGCATGGATTGGATAGCTTATCCATGAAGCCAAGAGGATGGACGAATTTGAAGGCCTTGTATGCACTTGAAGACACAAAACAATGGCCCTAACCCAATCACATTCACCTTGCCTTGGGCTTAACACAAACACCATTCCTTGCCATGCAAGGGGGAGCAATTTGGGTCCATTTCATGTACTTAAACTCTAGCCCAATCCACATTCACTTCAAAGCCATGCAAAACCTTTCAAAACCCTTTAATCATTCCCCTTTAAATTATGATTTTATTTCCTAACCCAACATGCATTATTTATTAGCATCTTCACATGCATTCACTCACCATCTTCCCTTTTACAAAACACATTGCCGTGCCTTCCCTTCACAATTTCAGCTTTCCTCCTTTTTATTCCACATGCATTCACTTCATCATTACACCACCACTCATTCTTTAAATCCACATGCACATTCAATCATTCATTCAAGCCCCCTTGTGCCATGTTTCCCCCTTTGTTCCCACCTATCACATGCATCATCATCAAACAAACTCTAAATGCCGTGGGTTCCCTTTGCTCCCCTTGTGCAATTCCAGTTTTCACATGTGTCCTAGCTGTTTTTCCATCATTCCTCCACACAAATGCTTAAACAAACAGCCATATGTTCCCTCCACTACCCCTATAAATACCCTAGCATTCATTCATTCACTCCCCATTCAATTCATATCTCATATTTCCATTCACAACACTTCACACAACACAAACACAACCCTTGTGCCGCAAATCCCTTCCATTTCTGTGCAGTTTTTCTCCTCCATTGCAGCCACTATCCAACCACTTCCCATCCCTCCAAAACACTTCACATAATCCCCAAAGCTCACCTTAGACCTTGTGCTACAACAACGAGGAAGAAAAGAGTGCTTAAACGTTCATACAATTCAAGTTTGAGTTGTTGGAATGTTTAGGTGTTTCTTTGATTTCAAAGTTTAAATTTAATTCTCTTTGTTTTGTACGTATGAGAATGGAAAATAAGAGTGCCTAAACGTTCATACAATTCAAGTTTGAGTTGTTGGAATGTTTAGGTGTTTCTTTGATTTCAAAGTTATGAGGAACTAAACCCCCTTTAGCTAGGGGGTGATTCGAAACTATGTTTATATTTGCAATTTGAATTGATTACGTTTGGTTGGAATTTCATAAGTTGTGGATTAAATTCGTTTAACTGTTTGATTGATAACTTATTTATGTATGTTCATTGAGATTGCAAGCTTAATTTTCATGCATAAATATGACGCTAGAATATAAGTGAATTTCACCTAATCGTTATGAACTTATATTCACAAGTAGTGGAGGTTGCTTATAAACAATCGCGTTAAACGAATTCTTGGCATAAGTTTCATGCGTATTCCATAGTAACGAATGCCTCGTCGATGTTTATGATTTCCGTTGAACTTAATGATCTTTGTTGAATGTCTCTATCATGCGTATTCCATAGTTAGGGACTTTGATTAAGAATAATTTGGTTGTAATGCGTATTCCATTCAATCCAACGAATTTAGGGAAATCTGAAAGTTAATCTAAGCGGATCTAATTAACTTGGAGCATTGAGTTTCACAACTTATCGAAAGACCAACTGAGAATCAATTTTGTATGCAAGTGTAACATGTGTGGAGAAGAACCCCTTGGCTATTCCATCATCCATATTTTCATCACATTCATATTTACATTTTGCCTTTAATTATATTCTATCTTTTTAATTTAATATCGTCCAAACACATTTCCCCCATATTTCGTTGAGTCTTAATCATTCGTATTTGTTTTATTTTTGTATCTTTAAGCTTTTGGAGTCATAAACACTTGCAAATTCGTCTAAATCAAGTTCTAGCTTCTATTTGAGTCAATTTGATTGTTTTAGACAATTTGAGTTTTTCAAAGCCATTCTGAGTCATAGTAGTCTTGTTAAGAGTATTTTAATTTAGTTTTTATGTTTTTAAGTCAATTTAGAAGGTTTTAGCAAGCCCTCCTAATCCCCAGTCTAGAACGATCCCTCACTTATCCATTCTACTACAATTGTCAAACGAGGGTTTAATTTGAGTGTCAAGTAAATCTCGCATCAGGTTCCATCGGAACTTCGAAGTTAAGCGAGAAGGGGGCTAGAGCAATCCCATGATGGGTGACCCACTGGGAAGTTGATAGGAGCATATTTATGCGACTTAATTGGCTTGTTCTCATGCATTTACATTGTGTTTCTTTAGTTATTTTAGTCCTTTATGCCATTTTCGTGTGTTTCTAGGTTCATATGGCTAAGGAAGCAAAAAGGTGCATTTTGGAGCATTTTGGAGCAAAATTGGGCTTAGAATGGATAGCATATGCTTGGAGCAAAAGGAATGGACGAAATTGAAGACCTAAAGACCTTTTGTTTGAGCGATATCAAGGAATCCTACCTATTCTAGGTCACAAAACAATGTCCCTTCCAACATTGTTACCCTTGCCGTGTGTCCCTTGGTGTTTCCCTTCCTTGCCATGCAAGGAAGGACCTTGTTTCCTGTTTTAAACCATTTAAACACATTCATTCATCTCCCTATATAACCATACACTTATCACTTATCATAACCATACACTTATCACTTATCACAACAACAACCTTGCACATGCTTTCCCATTTCATTATTCATTCACTTTGCATTCATTCAATTCAGCCACATGCACTTATTCTTTCATCATTGCACCACCAATTCAACACATGCACCCATCACCTAACACAAACATCTCATTGCCGTGCATTTCATATCCCATTTCCAGCTTTCCCCCTTGCAATTGCACATGCATTCCCACTTCAATCATTCACCCTAGTTGGCAGCCACATGCTTTCCCATTTCAATATCATTCTTCCAAAATCAAATCAGCCACATGCACTCCCCTTTACCGTGCAAAACACCTTCATTCCAGCCACATTCCACATGCATTTATCATCATTCACCCTAGCTTTAATTCACAAGCACACATAATCACAAAACAACCATTCTTGCCGTGCATAACCATTCATCCCATTTCCAGGTTGTCCACTTCATCATTGCAGCCATTCCACATGCATTTCCACTCACATGCACTTTAATCATTCACCCATGCAGCCACACATTCACCCACATGCACTTTTAATCATCCACCAACACAAAACAGCCCATCCTTGCCGTGCATCCCCTTCCATTTTCTGCACCTTTTCTCCTTGCATTTCCAGCTTTCCACAACCTTTCCTAGCTGTTTTGCACATGCATTCACTTAACCTAGCTGTCATTCACATGCTCTCCCATCCATTCTCTCCCTATAAAAACCATACACACTTCACACAACATTCATTCATTCTTCCATATTCAGAAATTCACCAAAAACTGCCCTTGGTGCCGTGCCTTGAGGCACCATTCCCTACTAATCCAAACACCATCACTTCCTTCACCATTCCACAAAAAAACCTATCATTCTACATCATCCATAATCCCCAAAACTCACCTTAGACCTTGTGCTACAACAAAGAGGAAGAGAAGCGGACCTAAGCGTTCATACAATTCAAGTTTGAGTTGTTGGAATGTTTAGGTGTTTCTTTTCCTTTGAATTCAATGTTTAATTTCAATTCTCTTTGTTTTGTACGTATGAGGAACTAAACCCCCCTTGGCTAGGGGGGGGGGATTCGAAATATATGTTTATGCTTGCATTTTGATTTGATTACTTCTAATTGTGTTTCATAAGTTGTGGATTCAATTTGTTTAACTGTTTGATTGATAACTTATTTATGTATGTTTATTGAGAGTGCACGCTTAATTTTCATGCATGAATATGACGCTAGAATATAAGTGAGTTTCACCTAATAGTTACAAACTTATATTCACAAGTAGTGGAGGTTGCTTATAAACAATCGCGTTAAACGAATTCTTGGCATAAGTTTCATGCAATCATAGTAACGAATGCCTTGTCAACACTTATAATTTTCATAGAGCGTAATGATTCTTGCTTGTATCTCTATTATGCAATCATGTAGGGGACTTGTGGGGAATGTTTTGGGTTGTCGTATGCAATCATCCAATTCAATAACGTTAGGAAGATTTGAAGGTTAATTAGTGCATCACGGTTAACTTGGGGTGTTGAGAATTCATGGTTTATTGAAAGGCAATTGGAAATCATTTTATTATGCAAGTGTAACATGTGTGGAGATGAACCCCTTAGCTAGCCTTCCCATCCATTCAATTCCATCAAATTCATCTTTACAGTCTGCAACTTTTGGAGTTCTTTCTTCTTTTGTTTCTTTTTTCATGTTTAATTTAACTTGTTGTTCAATTATGTTAAACATGTGGAACTAATTTCTTTTTAGTTAGAGGCGAGTTTGAAGCCATGGACATATGTTGGTTATGATTTGATTTACTCCAGTTATGAATTCATGAACTTTAGATGTGGTTTACTTTTCTGTTTTGATTAAGAACTTGTTTATGTATGTGGGTTGAGGGTCGACACTTAATTTGCATGCCTAAACTTGATGCTAGGATATAAGGTAATTTCACCTAATCGTTATGAACTTATATTCATAAGTAGTAAAAATCGCTAGTCACGATTGTGTTTAGTAAACCCTAGGCTGGATTAACATGCGTATTCCATAGTTATGAATGTCTAGTCGATGTTTATGATTTCCGTTGAATTTAATGATCTTTGTTGAATGTCTCTATCATGCGTATTCCATGGTTAGGGACTTTGATTAGGAATAATTTGGTTGTAATGCGTATTCCATTCAATCCAACGAATCTAGGGAAATCTGAAAGTTAATTTAAGCGGACCTAATTAACTTGGAGCTTTGTCATTCATCGTTTGTTGAAGTCATAACTGGGAATCAAATTATATGCATATATTCATGTGTGGATAAGGAACCCTCTAACTAGTTTCTCATCATTCTATTTCATCAATTTCATTTTTACAATCTGTTTTAATTAGAATCTGTGCATTTAGTTTAATTTCGTCCAAAACTCAATCCCCCTTTACTTTATTGTTCAATTTAGTTAGAAATCAATTTAGTTTGTGTTTTTAAAGCATTTTGAGTCTTTGGTTTGTCTTAGTGTTTTAAAGTTTAGTTTTGCATTCTTTGAGTCTAGTATAGTGTTTTATATTGTGTTTTTACGTTTTTGAGTCAAATCCAAGTGATTAACAATCCCTCCTAATCCCCGGTCCAGAACGATCCCTACTTACATACTTACTACAATTGATAAAAAGAAGGTTTAATTTGTGTGCGTATAAATCACGCATCAGAAGTTGCTCGTGAGTTCCCAAAAACAAAACCATGAGGGAATGGTAAGCCCAAAGCGGACAATATCGTGCTACGGTGATGGAGCGGGCTCGGGAAGTGGTCCCCCCCCCGGGTCGGGATGTGACAATTTGGTATCAGAGCCTAACCTTGGCCGCGTATGTGCCGACGAGGACGTCGGGCCACTAAGGGGGATGGATTGTGACATCCCACATCGCCCAGGGAAGTGATCCTTAAATGTATATTCCCCATCTCTACCTAGCACGAGGCCTTTTGGGAGCTCACTGGCTTCGGGTTCCATCGGAACTCCGAAGTTAAGCGAGAAGGGGGCAAGAGCAACTTCCCAGTGGGTCACCCATCATGGGATTGCTTTAGCCCCCTTCTCGCTTAACTTCGGAGTTCCTACGGAACCAGAAGCCAGTGAGCTCCCAAAAGGCCTCGTGCAAGGTAGGGATGGGAATATACATTTAAGGATCACTCCCCTGGACGATGTGGGATGTCACAATCCACCCCCCTTAGGGGCCCGACATCCTCGTCGGCACACACGCGGCCAGGGTTAGGCTTTGATACCAAATTGTCACATCCCGGCCTGGGGCGGATCACGCCCCGGGGCCCGTTCCACCACCGTGGCATGATATTGTCCGCTTTGGGCTTACCATTCCCTTACGGTTTTGTTTTTAGGAACTCACGAGCAACTTCCCAGTGGGTCATCCATCATGGGATTGCTCTAGCCCCCTTCTCGCTTAACTTCGGAGTTCCTACGGAACCCGAAGCCAGTGAGCTCTCAAAAGGCCTCATGCTAGGTAGGGATGGGAATATACATTTAAGGATCATTCCCCTGGGCGATGTGGGATGTCACAATCCACCCCCCTAAGGGGCTCGACGTCCTCGTCGGCACATACGCGGCCAGGGTTGGGCTCTGATACCAAATTGTCACACCCCAGGCCGGGATATGACAATTTGGTATCAGACCTTAAGCCTGGCCGCGTGTGTGCCGACGAGGACGTCGGGCCCCTAAAGGGGGTGGATTGTGACATCCCACATCGCCCAGGGAAGTGATCCTTAAATGTATATTCCCATCTCTACCTAGCACGAGGCCTTTTGGGAGCTCACTGGCTTCGGGTTCCATCGGAACTCCGAAGTTAAGTGAGAAGGGGGCTAGAGCAATCCTATGATGGGTGACCCACTGGGAAGTTGCTCGTGAGTTCCTAAAAACAAAACCGTGAGGGAATGGTAAGACCAAAGCGGACAATATCGTGCTACGATGGTGGAGCGGGCCCGGGAAGTGGTCCCCCCCCCCCGGGTCGGGATGTGACAAGGCACATTTGCAGACATAGTGGGGACATCCATGATAATTCGTGTCGTTCTTTTAGGAACGTTGACGTTTTTATCTCCCCTTAACGACAGGAAGATTGTCTCATAAAAGTGACAATCAGCAAAAACAAGCAGTAAAGAGATCGCCTATCAAACGTTCTGATGCGGGATTTATACGCACACAAATTAAACCCTCTTTTCGTCAAATTGTAGTATATGTATAAGTAGGGATCGTTCTAGACCGGGGATTAGGAGGGATTGTTAACCACTTGGATTTGACTCAAAAACGTAAAATAACAATATGAAATACTAACTTAGACTCAAAGAATGCAAAACTAAGCTTTAATACACTAAGACAAACCAAAAGACTCAAAACAACACAAACACACTCAAATCTGCCTAAAAACCACTTTCTGGGCAGATTTGAGCACAAACACAAATTTGGACGAATTTATGTAATAACTTGACTCAAGAACGTAAAAACACAATATAAAACACTAAACTAACTCAAAGAATGTAAAACTAAACACTTAAAACATTAAAACAAACCAAAAGACTCAAACATCACCCAAAACACTCAAAACTGCCTCAAAATCACTTTCTGGGCAGTTTTGAGCACTTTGGTGAATTTGGACGAAATTGGGAAATAAATTGAATCAAAACACTTAGAAACATAAACTAAGACACTTTCTAACTAAATTGGACAATAAAGTAAAGGGGGATTGAGGTTTATACGAAATTAAATTAAATTGCACATATTGTAAATTAAAGCAAAATGTAAATGTGAATGTGTGATAGAATTGAATGGAATTGAAATGAATGAATGCTAGCTAAGGGGTTCATCTTCACATATGTTACACTTGCATAATAAAATGATTTCCAATTGCATTTCAATAAACCATGAAACTCAACACCCCGGGTTAACCGTGATGCACTAATTAACCTTCAAATATTCCTAACGTTATTGAATTGGATGGGTTAGCGCATACAACAATTCAAAACATTCCCCACAAGTCCCCTACATGATTGCATAATAGAGATACAAGCAAGAATCATTACGCTCTATGAAAATTATAAGTGTTGACGAGACATTCGTTACTATGGATTGCATGAAACTTATGCCAAGAATTCATTTAACGCGATTGTTTATAAGCAACCTCCACTACTTGTGAATATAAGTTCATAACTATTAGGTGAAACTCACTTATATTCTAGCGTCATATTCATGCATGAAAATTAAGCGTGCACTCTCAATAAACATACATAAATAAGTTATCAATCAAACGGTTAAACAAATTGAATCCACAACTTATAAAACCGCAATTAGAAGTATTCAAATCAAAATGCAAGCATAAACATATATTCGAATCACCCCCTAACCAAGGGGGTTTAGTTCCTCATGGTACAAAACAAAGAGAATCAAAGAAACACCTAAACATTCCAACAACTCAAACTTGAATTGTATGAACGTTTAGGCCCTCTTATCTTCCATTCCTCATTCGTACAAAACAAAGAGTATTGAAATTAAACATTGAAATCAAAGAAACACCTAAACATTCCAACAACTCAAACTTGAATTGTATGAACGTTTAGGCACTCTTCTCTTCCTCTTCGTTGTAGCACAAGGTTTAGGGATAGTTTGATGGTGTGAATGTGTGGCTGCAATGATGAAGTGAATGCATGTGTTGAATGATTAAAGTGCATGTGCAATGTTTTAAAGGATGGAATGATGGAGGAACAAGTGCATGTGAATGCATGGTGATAGCATGTGCACGGTTTTGGTTGGAATGATGGCAGATTGTGAAAACATGTGAATGCATGTGTTTGATGAATGATAAGTGGTGAATGATATGATAAGTGATAAGTGGTGAATGATAAGATAAGTGATAAGTGGTGAATGATAAGTGATGAATGATAAGTGGTGAATGATATGATAAGTGGTGAATGATAAGTGATATGATATGTGATTATGATAAGTAATGGGAGCATTTGAGAGAATGAATAATGAATGCATGTGTATGGTTTTGGGAGAAAGGTGGAGATGCACGGCATAAGGGAATTGGAAAGGTTTAAATGTCCTAAAACTAAAGGGAACAAAGTTCCAACACTTTGGTCTTCAATTTCGTCCAACATTTTGGCGCCAAGCATAAGCTATCCATCCTTAGCCCAAAAGTGCTCCAAAAGTCTCCAAAATGCATCTTTTTGCTCCTTTAGCCCTTTGGACCTACAAACACACGAAAATAGCTTAAAGGACTAAAATAACTAAAGAAACATAACGTAAATGCACGAGAACAAGCCATTTAAGTCGCATGAATATGCTCCTATCACGTTCTAAGGAACGAATATTAGAATGAGAATCATAACCCACATAGATTTCCATCCTTCCCTGAGGACCCCTTTTCTCTTTTGTACGTTAGGGCTGCACAAAAATGGTACATAGACCGCATAACCAAAGACGCGCAGATGCGATATGTCAGGTTCGTATCTAGTAACCAACTGACACACGCTTTATAAGGTCGGGTCGTGACAGGCCTTAGGCAGACCAACATGGTTACTTGCAATATTACATGGCCCCAAGCAGAGATTGGGAACTTGGTACGTATGACCAATCGATCGCGCAATCATTTGAAGGCGTTTAATGAATACTTCTGTTGGGTCGTTCTGGGTATGAACATGGGACTGGATGTTAAACTTTAAAACCCAACCGGCATGTAATATCCATTGAAAGTTTTCGATGTAAATTCTCAAACTTATCAAATCAAATAAATTTGATCAGATAATCAAGATGGTGAGCCTTGAGATGTTAATCTGAGCCACCAGTGTGGAAAATGCTGCTTGTGGACAATAGCCACACGTGTGACCAACGTGTCGAAACATCAACCAATACTATAAAGTATCTAAATAGTCTGCAGGGTGGTTGAATCAGTCCACAAATGTCCCATTTGAATCCTTTATAAGAAAGATGGAAGGCGCTAAGGTATAGTACGCGTCCAGGTATAATGTCTTTACTTCTGGTAAAAGAATGCCCAAAACAGGGCATCACGAATCATCCTAGATATCCCAAACATCTATAGTGAAAATTCCTTTCAAATCGTGGGCTTCTGGCTGGCCACATAGTGGACCTAAATGGGTGTAATCCATTCATTAAGTGTTCCATCTTCTCTAGAATATGCTTCTGGCTATATTCATTGGAAGTGCAATATGGTAATATGCTAAGGAATTTTACTCCATTTTCTACATTGGTTTCAATATGGTAGTAATACTCTCGAATATCCTTAAAGCTCAAAAGACGTTCTTCCAGAACAAGTAAGTATAAGGCTTCCCTTTATGGTAAAATTAGTACCATTGGACAATATAGGGCAGTGCCATGCCCCACAATCAGGTTGGATAAGCCTGAAAGGTTGTCAGGGGATGATTAGGTATAAAGTTAGCAAAGAACCAGACTGCTAACTTCCCCACAAAACATACCTAAGCATGAGTTAATTGTAGTCACATGTGGCAAGTTTTGTTAATTAACTCTTTATTATAAAATAATAATGATATCCAAACACCAAATATACAAGGGGGTTCGGCCAATAAGCCTACCATGTCAAATTTCACTCTTCCAAATGTGTTAGATAGAGCAAAATCAGTCTCAATGATTGACTATTGGAATGGTACTCCTCAACAACATTGGTAAAAGCATGGAAAAGTGCATAATGGAGTTAGATTCTGTAGGGTTAAGGTTCGGGAATACTATCCCATATTCTTGAAGTTTTAGGTGCCAGGGATCATGCTTCGGGCGTGATATCACCTCTTAGTAGGCCTGATTCTACCATTGGTTGTAAAACAAACTTGAAATTAGATTGTATAAGAGAAAGACAGACCCAGACTTGGGTTCGGTAGGCTCCAACCGAAACTGGAGGGTCTGTTCGATAGTCTTTGCCTAAGCAGAGCAATACCGTTCAATACATCTTTGCCAAAGCAGAGCATGCCCATCGATGCACCTCTGTTGAAGCAGAGCATGCATTTCGGTGTATCCCTGCCAAAGTAGGGCACCACCATTCGGTAGATTCTAGTCGAAACTGGGTCTATACCGTTCGTTAGTTCCCAGCCGAATTACTGGGGTACCATTCTCTCACAAGTGTGGTAGTAATCAAATCCAAGAATTTGGTAAACTTCCACTCTCTATACCACTACTTCATGACCAATTTAGATATAGAAGGACGAGAAAGATTTTCTTCCAATCAAAATTCAATCGGATATAAACTTCAGAATTGTACCTATTCATGGATGTAAGGTTTCACTCATGTTTTGTGGGAAAGAATGTGTCTTTGCATGATTTGGAACGGTCCAAAGTGAGTCAAAGAGCCATAAAGTCCTCAGCAGTGAGGTACTTCCATTTGATATGCTTCAAGCATAAGTCTTTGAATGAAGATCAGGGCGGAGGCTTATTCACCTCTTCCATACCATAACTGGATATAATGATTTTGCAACTAGTCGTAGTCAAGCAGGGTGTCACGTCTTATATCCACATAAAGTAGTTTCTTTGTCGAAACTTCCAAATCAATGAAATCAAACTTGTTACAGTTCGACAATACGTTGAATGGCAGAAACAAGAATGTGATTAGCATTTTAGGAAATAAAATTTTCATAAACATCAAAGTTTAGAACATTTAGGTTCTAAGACATGGTTTGGTTTAAACGGATTTAAGCATGGAGAACTTCGGGTCTCAACATGAGTATTGCGCGTTAAGAAACTTCAGGTTTCTATGACACTTTAACTTCGGGTTCAGAATTATGAACTTCAAGTTCATAATACCTGCAAACAAATGCAATATATACAAAAATATGCAACAAGAAAATATGCAAATATGTATAGACATTATAATTTATTTGAACTTTGGGCCAAAATTAAAAGTTGGATGAAAAAATTTAAAATCCATAAGGCCTAAAAAAAAAAAGAAGGCAATATAATTGGTAGCCCAAGGTATTGGACCAAAGCCCTAATAGGCTATTAAAAACCCTGAAAAGGAATGTGATCCAAGCCCAAAAATGGGCTGGAATGTCAAGGGCCGTGAGTTAAGAATCAGGCCTAAACTTAGGTAAGATCCATCAGCCCAACGGGGGCAGCGATCGTGTGCTTTGCAGGCACGTGGGACACCATAGTTCTCGGGCTGGTGTCATGCATTAGGCCTAGCCCAAACAGGAAAAAAATAAGGCTGAGTTATGTGTTATGGGCTATGATCTGTGAGCCCAGATAGATCTTTTCAAAGGGCTAAGAAATCAAAGCCCAAAGGGCTAACGTTTTGGACCAAAAAGCAGTGTTGCTGGGTGAGCTCGCCGGAGTTGAGACCAGCGCCACCACATTGGGTGGCCGTGTTCTTGGTGAATTTTTGGTTGGGGAAGTTAGGGTTCGAACTGGAACCCTATTATGAACGGAGAATTTTGATTTCTCAACATTGGATTTGAAAACCATGGGGATTTCGAATTGAAACCCTAAGAAATCTTGATGAAATTCGACGAGAGTTTCGATAATCATCGTTGGAGGGGATGAATTTTCCCTCAAAAAAAAAAAAACAAACTTCAGGTCGTGAGTCCGGTGGAAATTGGCGTAGGTGCCGTGACTTGTCTGCAGGTGAGGGTGGGATTTAGGGACGATGCCATGGACGGTGTCGTTTGGTTTTCATGGAGAGAGGGAGCTACTGGCTCTTCAGCTTGAGGCTCGGCTCAGTCACGCAGGTTGCTTTTTTTAAATTCAATGCATATTCAAAAAAATTTAATGAATGAACATATATTTGATGCAATTCATGACAATATCAAATTCACATAATTCAATAATTATAAATATAATGTATACACAATTTATGTAGAATCTAAAATTCGAAAAATATAAAGTTGGGTCATGCATTATGGTGAATGTTTATGTTATCAGAGCTGCAAAAATATCAAGATAAAAACTGTTGTTTTGGAAGAACATGATTGCGTGATGATATCGATGAACTGGTTTGATGCAGAAAATTATTTCTTCAATTTCGGCTTTCCATCTTCAAAGCTTGTATCACATTCAACATAAGAAAAATAACTTGAATGAATAAAAGTATATGAATTCAATAAAATCAAAATTTAATCAATTAAAAAAAAATTGAAACGTAATAATTCCTTGATTGAAGATGAATAAATTCTCTTTAGCACAGCGTGAAGAGCGTGCTGATAATATGTTGTTACCTATATTTAACTGAGGGGAGTGGCATAGAGAGAAAGAGAGGGGAGAATAGGCTTGAGGAATTGTGTGTTAAATCATTAGTCCTCGTGCATTTATTTATAGTAATAAGGAAGAGAGAAACTTGTTCTCTAAGTAATACAAAGTCTATTAGAAAAGATCTTCTAAATCCAAAGAATTCTTATTTTTTCTCTACTTATGATTTTCACAATCATATTATTAATAAAAACATATGTCACAACAACTCTTTATTTTTAATATACAAAATAAGAAATAAAGCATATTTAAATATAGCAATAAACATGATAAAATAAGAATACGCATGAGTTATTTATTTATTTATTACACTAAGTTTGAAAAATTTAGGATCGATACATTCTAATTGCCATCCAAATTTTTAAAATTTTTTTAGAATCAGAAATGTTCGGACTCAGAGTGGAATTTTTTTGTTCAAATTGGAATTTTCAATCCAACTTGAACCCTGGAACTGAGGGATCAGTTTGGGACGAAAACAAAGTTGGGAGACCAAAGTAGGACAAAATAAAATTTAAGTGGGCAAATTTGAATTTAAACTAGTTCTCGGCTCTTTGGATGCAGCGGCTTTTGATCGAGAACGGCAGGGCTTTGGACTTTGGCAAGTCGCTTATTACAAAAGCTCTACTGGGATTTTCAGATTGATTGCTGCCGTTGCACAAACCCTAATTTTCTGTAGAATTTAATTGGCCGCGACCCACCCAGGTACTTTGTGATTTCTCTCGTCTTCTGTACCGTAATTATACATATTTTCTTATGTTTTAATCCTCGAATTTTGTTTAGTTGTTCATGGAATCCAAGTTTGTTCCTTTCTATCATTTCGTTAAGAAACAGAGCGCAAGTTGCGTTTTGTGAGCTCAACTGTTCGTTTGAGTTCTGCTGAGAAGTGGGTTTTAGTAGAACACACCTCTAATGCAGTAACAGTGTTGTTCTGTGTGCTTCATTTCGCATGGTCTGTAGAAAAGGTTCTCCTTCTTATAGATTTTTCCAAGGGCGGCGTATTCAAGCGGTACACCACATGTCATGATACAAGTGGAGGAAATGATATATTTTTTTGTGTCCCTTCACTTATGACGCGTGGAATACTCGCTTGAATACCAGGTACTTTGAAAAATTCTCTTTCTTTTGAAGTACTGGATGTGTTTGATGTAATGCCTGACAGTGGGAATAGCTGGGTTCGGTTTGATGTGGAAAAATACAGACTTGATCGGTATGCATTCTGTGGCTGATGGTTCATGAATCTTTTGCGTTTTTTCATTCTCTCGTATTATAGTGGCAATTAGTTGAATAAGTACTATCAAATTAACATGCAGGATATTTTGTGTATTCCTTATTAAATGGGGGAGCCATCACTTTTTGATAAAATGATCAGCCATCTCCGTGCAGCATCCAAGTATGAGCATTATAATTTTACTTGTCATTTTCGATCTTGAGATGACATGTTTTTGTTTTTCTAAGGCCTTTTACTACTGTTTTTTGTATTTTGAACTACTTCTGTTGGTCTTGGATCTTGATAAAGTATTTAAAAGTTTAGTTTAGGATGTAGGCACTTCTTAATTCTGGGCTTTCCCTACACAGCCTCTTATCATGGTTGTCTAGTCAAACGGTTGTACCACTTCCGACTCCTTATGTTTATGGTCTGTAATATAAGATATTATACTGGTTATCCAAAGGATCTTGGGCCATCAAGGGTCATCCATTTTACATCAGAACGCGAGTTTGTCCAGCTCCTTCATGAAGGCCATCCCGTGGTTGTTGCATTCACCCCCAGGTCATCTAGAGTTGGTCTCCATCATTTTTTATTTTTTATGTTAAACCTATACTCTTCAGTTGGAGGTTTAAATACTCGCTTCGGATAATACAGGTGTAATCTCACAAAACATCTTGATGGAGTATTGGAGGAAGCTGCGGCTGAGTTTTATCCACATGTAAAATTTATGCGTGTAAGTAAACAAATACTACCATTAATTATTAATGATATCAATTTTTTGCCTTCAGTTATTAATGCTCAAACATGTTGTACGCTAGTATGAGCCTTGAAAACATATTTATAAGCACCATGTGTGATTTAGAGCTTGTGCCTTTACCTTTGGACCTTATAGCCCAATGATATTTTTGGCATTCTTTCGAAGCGGGAGGTGTTAGGTTTAAAGTCGAGAGCTGCCCACACCAGAAAAAATGAAGAAAGAGCTATGTCTTTGATGAAAGCATGCTTTTATAATTCTTGAGGCAACTTTCACATAAGTTTTTGTTAATCTTCCCTTAAAACAGTAATCTCTTATGTTTTGTTCTTGCATTGGCATTTTCAGGTCGAATGCCCAAAATATCCTGGTTTCTGTATAACACGGCGGAGGAAGGAATATCCATTTATAGAAATATTTCATAGTCCACAACAAGTAAGACAACATTTTTTTTTCCTCTAAAATGCCTATTTTTGCTTGCCCCAATACGTGTTTTAAATTGTTCTCTCTTGTTTTGAACCTTGAACTTGAAGCGAGTCCGTTTTATTTTCTGTAGCATTCAAACAAGTCCTGGTGGCACGCAATCTGATCATGGTTCCATCATGGCATTTAATTTTTCATTGTAGTGGGTTAAAGGCCATCAAACAAATTCGGTATAAAAATGGAAACTTCATGATGTATTTGTTCCTTTCTGGAAAATAAGAGAAAGTAGTGATTCTCTTTCCATGACCAGCTTTGTGATATGCTGAGGGTTTTCTTTTGTAATTTTGACTGAGACCTCTTAGGCACCATGCCCCTGCTTGTCTTTTGCTTACTTGAAAATTTTTCTGATGCAGGCACAGAACGAGGGAAGGGTTTCTGATGCAAATATTACAAAGTACTCTGTGAAAGTCTACCAGTAAGTTTCCAAACTTGCTTACAAATTATGATGTTATTTTCTTAAGAATTGGATTTTCCGCCTTCATATCACATTCCAACCTGATTACATCACTCCATATTATAGGGAAACCCATGAAGCCATTTTTACTCTTTACGTATGCATACAGACACTCGGCATCTTTTTTCCCCTCCATTTTTTATTCTAACATGTTGTCTTTTTTGTCATATCTGCACGCTTCCAGTTCAATTACGATACTAGTGCCTATGGATTTAGAGAGATTTTCAAGTGTCATGGGATACAGTCGTCAAATCCACAGTGAAAATCTGGTGACAAATGAGTTTGAGTTAATTAGTTTTTGTTTATTTGTTGATCAAATTATGATTCCTTGTGATGTAAAAACCTTGGCCTATATGCAATGGTTTGAGATTTTTGAACAAAGGCTGATGTTTGAACAAATATGTTACAATAAATCTCAAACCTTATAATTCCACCTTAGCTGAAACACCTACTTATTCTTGTTTCATCACCCTTAAACCTCGCAGCACACCATTTTCGTTCCAGTAAACGACTTGAAATTGTGAAAAGGGAAGGGGAAAGGTTGTGTTCTTGAGTGCTTGGTTGATGCATCCCATGGGTGCCTCTAGATTTCTTGCTACTATAACTGTGGACCTCAAAACTTGTGAATGTTTTACTGTCTTCGTGTTATCGTGTCGTATATGATTTTTCCAGATCTACTCAACTGTATGGTATTATATCCCAAACAAATGCTTGCTATCTGGGTTTGAACTCACTATTAGCTCTGTTATGCTGCCCTTGAAGCTGTTTTTGCTTTTGCGATTGATGAAAAAATTCAATCGGACAAAGAGTAAAAGGGTAGTGATTGTACTGAAATTGTCTCGTGTGGTTGTGTGCATGGGTTGGGGATGACCCCTGTTGACGACGTATTCCCACCGTAATAACGGTATAATGATCATACGATAGCTATACACACTAACTCATATGGTTTAACAGGAAAGTTGAACTGGAAATACAAGCTGCTCACTAGCTTTACTAGTCAATCGTATCAATGTTCAAACTGTTAGCTTGTTTCTTATCGGGCCGAACATAGAGTTGGCTTGTTTCTTTCAAGAGCCTAGTTTTGTCGAGCCAAACTCAATGCGGAGCTCAAGCTAGTTGTTTCGAGATAATTTACAACCATACTCGTTGGTTTAGTCATGTGATGAAAGAGATACGATACATAAAGTAGTAACATGAACCCGTTTCATTAGCGAAAGTGATCTGCTACATTAAACATGCCTAGACATGCATGCATGCATAGTAAAAATAACTTGTTAAAAGCGGCCAGTTGCCAAACTCTGGTAGTTCTTCAATTTCTGCATGTTCTTCTACCACTAAGCCCAATGTGAATTCTTTATTCAGAGGCGTCTTCGATATGGTTCTTTCTTCTTGGTGGTCTGCTCAAATCATTTTCTGAATTTTTCGGTGGTGTTTGTTTGTTCAAGATTGCAAATCTTGGGAGCTCTTCAACGTTCTTTGGGTCAAGATTGAAGTTCTTATCAGGTTCTTGATTTTCGGTTTTCACAGTGCACGTAATCTGTTTGATTAAATGTTTCAGTAAGAAAATATTTGCTATTTTGTCAATTAGTAAGGCCGATAGCCAAAGGGCAGTATATTGAATTTACACTCCATTTGTTCATCTTTCTTGTGAGTCTTTTTTGGGATATTAATTAGTGTGATATTTGGGATATTTGGCTCACCCCTTGTGTAATTATATTACAAGAGACTTCATATCTACGAAAATATCTCACCTCATACGCCCAATGATAGACGGTTACTTTTCTAATAATATATATGAAACAAATCGAACATTAGATCCGCACAAATCTAGCAAAAACAAGAAGGAAAATACTAAGAATTTACTAAACTCAAATTAACATTGTTTTATGTCAATTAGTTGCATGTGGTTCATATTTTAATGTGAACAATTGCTTAGCAGTTGCTGGCCTTTTCGGCTGCGGAAGCGATTCCGGATTATAGTTATCCACGCAGAAACTACGACGGCCGGTAAAACAAGAATGAGGATCATTTTCGGATTTTTTTTGTGAAAATTTCAAAAATTCTTTAATTCTGTTTATTTATTGTATATCCTACAGTCAGAAATTATTTTAAATATTATATTTAAAATTGAATACAAATAGTACTTAACGAAAATTGATCACATGATTTACAACGAACAGAAATGATTAAAAGATTCTTTGAATCTCACAAAGGATCTGTAGATGTCTTAAAGAAGCAAAAGCAAATTGGGATAATCTTTTCTTTTCTCAATTAATTAATTAATTAATTAGCCTTTAAATTAACTTTTAATTAGAGAAGCAAGTGGTCCTCTATCATAATGGTGGAGATGAGTGTTACCCTTACACTATTACCTGAATTCGAACCCTGTTGGTCCCTAATTTAACACTTAATCTAATAAATCTATTGTTTGACAAAAAAAACTTTTAATTAGAGTCCGGAGATAACCAAGTCTTAACATTTCCTAATGAGTGCAGATTATATTGCCGATTAAGCTGCCACCTGCAGACAAAAGATTTCAAACACGACACCTCTATATTTGACCAATCATCTTTTCTTTGATTTATGTTCTCACATACGTAGACATAAGATGTTTCGAGGTGCCTTTAATTTTGAACGGTTGGGGAATTTTGATGAAGATGTCCAATGGGAGTGATTTTTGAACTTTTTTTTTTTTTTTTTTTTTTTGTTTCTCGGGATATTTTTATTTTATTTTTGGCCATTAGTTTAAATCAAAAGAGGGTAAAAAAACTATTTAGTTTTCTATCATAGAAAAAAAGTTAAGAGCAGTAATGTAATTTCAAAAAATAAAATTTTACTTTTTTTGTTTAAGCCTCACCTGCATTAAAAATAAACCCCTCTCTCTCTCCACTCCCCCATTCTCACTCGCTCTTTCCTCTTTCCTTCAATTTTTAAAACGAAAATAGAAAGTATGTGAATATAGAAAAAGAGAAATGAGGAACAAAGAAGAGCAGAAGGAAAGAGGAATAAATCAAGGAGAAAGCAACAAGAACGAGAAACAAATCCTACTAAAAAGTTGAAAATGTTGTAAAATTGTGAGAATGAATACTCACACTGAGGAAGACTTGGAAATAGCAATGTATTTGTTGTTGTGTAATGTTTTCAAAAGTGGGAAGCATTTCATTTGTTTGGTTTGTCACAGATGTTGCTCTATGTAAATAACACTCTGTGTGTGATCACAATACACACTACAAAAGAAAAGAACTGAAAGCAATAATATCAATATCCCTCACTTCCTCTTTTACCTGCAATCCTTTTGTGTTATAGTTACGAAACTCAACAATGTGATATTTTGCACTTGCTTCGCTCATGTCCATAGCAAGGGTTATCTCTCTAACCTTTGCCTATTTATAACATATTATCAACACGACTCTCTAACCTTAACCAGTTCTCATCTCCCTTCACTGAAAAATGCTTCCTCCAAGGATTTTCTTGTTCTTCTTCCTCATCTGCCTCACTTACTTGATGTACCCTCACGAAGAACTGCTAGCAGCCTAGCACCATGCTTGCTTCTAGTTCTCAATATAACAATTACTAATATCTTTAATTTCTTGCTTGGTGTAGCTCCTTATTACTAACCCAGTGTTTATTTATGTTAATTTTACTGCAATCGAAGATGGTGTGGTATCATCGCCCATATGGAACTACATATTTAATTTTACTGCAATTTTAGGTGGTGCAGTATAATCACCCACCCTACTCTGGATATTTAAATTTTCCTACTGCTTGAGTGGTGCGGAATAATCGCCCATACTTCGCTATATTGTTTCAATGAGAGTGGTGCGATACAATCGCCCTCCTCATTAATCATGTAAATCTCAAGCCTGAAGTTTCGAGTGCTTATCATTTTGGCCTGAAGATCAAAATTAAAAATTTGTAAGAACCATAAGTTCTAACACTAAATTCCTCCGGAATACATATTATTGCATGTTCTTACACATCTCATTTTTCTTTCAGAACAGAAAATGATGAACTTGACAAAGCTTGATTTTGTTGTCTTGGATATTATTGGGAAGTACTACCTTACATGGGTAGTGGATACTAAGATCCATCTGGAGGCAGGGAATCTTGGAGAAACCATCAAGGAGGAAAACAATGCATCTTCTCAAGATCGGGCAAATGTTATGATCTTTATCTGTCGCCACCTTGATGAAGGAGAAGAACGAGTACCTAATAGTTGAAGATCAATTAGCCCTCTGGAAGGCATTGAGAAATAGATACAATCACCAGAAAACCGTGATTCTTCCAAGGGCTAGTTATGAGTGCACACACCTAAGGATCCAGAATTTCAAGTCGGTTGCAAAGTACAACTCTACAATATTTAGAATTAGCTCTCAAATGAAGTTTTTTGGGGAGACCATTATTGAGGAAGATATGCTGGAAAAGACTTTCAGCACATTTCATGCCTCCAACGTGCTCTTGCAGCAGCAGTATAGAAAACGAGGCTTTACTGAGTACAACCAGTTGATATCGGTGCTCCTTGTGGTTGAACAAAACAATGAGCTTCTGATGAAAAGTCATCAGTCCCGACTTATTAGATCGGCACCATTCCCAGAAATGAATGTTGTTTCCCTCGAAGTGAACACCACATCTTCTCGTGGCAATAATTACAAATAAGGATGTGGCCATAAACGAACAAGAAATGCAAGAATTATGGTGTCCAGTTTTACAACCAGGTTCTAAGGTATAATTCAAATCCGAGCTTCAAAAATGTAAATCGCCACAAAGGTAAAGCCCATATGAACAAGACTCCTAGAAACCCTGAAGGAGCTTGCCATATGTGCGGTGGCAATGTGCACTGGGCGCATACCTGTCATACCCTAAAACACCTGGTAGACCTGAATCAAGGCTCCCTCAAGGAGAAGGTTGTCGAAACCAATTTCCTTGACCAGGCTAAACCGATGGATATACTTGATCCAGTGTTCGATTTATCAGGGCAATTGAACACAATCCACCTAGATGCCTCATACTTCATTGTACAAAGAGGGAATGAAGTGTATTGGTCCAATTGAATCATTTTTGTTTGATGTACTCTTATTATCTGAACTTGTGGTTTAAAGCTCACATTTCAATTCAATAAAAGTGGCATTTCAATTTCCTTTTATTATGAATAAACCGTTTTTAACTGTGATTCCCTTACTCATAGAGCATGGATAAAAACTATGATTATTCTCAAAACAAGAGCAATGGTGAAGATATTTGTTTTGCTAACAGCGCAACCACACATACAATACTTCGAGATCAAAAATATTTCTCAAGCTTGATGCTCACAAAAGTAAAGATAACAGCAATATCAGGCCAGTCAGACGTAATTGAAGGCTTAGGAAAAGCCTAGATCATGTTTCCAAATGGAACAATATTGTCTATACAAAATGCGTTGTACGCTACTTGATCTACTCGAAATTTGTTGAGTTTTAAAGACCTACGTTTAAATGGATACCACATTGAAACAAAAAAGTGCAGAAAATGTGGAATATTTATGCATTACCTCCAATGATACCCAGAAGCGTACATTGGAGAAGTTGCATGGTTTATCGAGTGGATTGTATTATACATACATAAAGACAATTGAAGCATATACTGTCATGAACCAGAAGTTCATTGATCCAAAAACTTACATGCTTTGGCATGACCGTCTAGGTCATCCAGGATCCACCATGATGCGTAGAATCATTACCAACTCTAATGGACATCCATTATTGAGCAGACACATTGTTATCTCTAATGAAAACCTTTGCAAGACTTGTTCTCAAGGGAAGTTGGTAATTAGACAATCACAACTAAAGATGGATGTTGAATCCTCATCACTTTTGCAAAGAATTCAAGGGAATATTTGTGGGCCTATTCAACCACCGTGTGGATCATTTCGATATTTTATGGTTTTGGTTGATGCATCTACCCGATGGTCACATGTTTGCCTTTTGTCTACTCAAAATGTAGCTTTTGTGAGACTTCTTGCTCAGATAATTAAGTTGCACACACAGTTCCTAGATTACCCCATTAAGTCAATTAGACTTGATAACCCTGGTAAATTTACGTCTCAAACCTTTGATGATTACTGCATGACACTAGGCATTGATGTTGAACACTTTGTTCCTTATGTCCATACTCAAAATGGTCTAGCATAAGCATTTATCAAGCGGCTTCAATTAATAGCTTGCACTCTGTTCATGAAAACAAAATTACCAGTCTCTGCATAGGGACATGCCATCTTGCATGATGCATCATTGGTTCGATTGAGACCTATAACCAATTACCAATACTCCTCAATATAACTCATGTTTGAGCATCAACCAAACATTTCACATTTACTAGTTTTTGGTTGCGTTGTTTATGTGCCTATTGCACTGCCACAACGCACTAAAATGAGACCTTGGCGCATACTGGAATTTATGTGGTTTTGATTCACCATCTAGCATTAGATATTTGGAACCTTTGACATGTGATATGTTTACCGCTCGTTTTGCAGATTGTCACTTTGATGAGATAGTCTTCCCGCTGTTAGAAGGAGAAAATATCATTCCAGAAGAACGGTAAGAGTTAACATGGATTGTACCCACCTTATCTCATTTTGATCCAGGAAACACTCAATCTGAAAATGAAGTGAAAAGGAGCGTTCACCTTCAAAGTATTGCTAATCAAATGCTAGATGCATTTAATGATGCTAGGAAAGTGACAAAATCACATATACTAGCTGCAAATTCGTCTGTAAGAATTAATGTTCCTATTGGACAAAATAAAGTGGCAGCAAATGATTCATCTAGTGCACGCCTGAAGCGTGGTAGACCCTCAGGTTCAAAATATTTAGCCCCTTGAAAGAGAAAGATGAGGGCACAATTGAATACAAATGAAATCATTCAGGAAAAGACAATGAATGACAAATCCACAATTCATGATTCTGTACTTTCAGAAAAGGAAAATGTCCTTGATGAAACACATGTCCCTGAAGAGACAGAAGTACATGGAAGCAAAGAAATCTCCATAAATTATGCATGTACTAACGAATTGTTAGATCAAAATGAAATAATCATCAACGACATATTCGTATTCGTAGTAGCCATTGAAATCATATTAAGCGATGATATTGAGCCCGTTGTTGATGAATGCAAACAACGATAAGATTGGCCTAAGTGGAAAGATGCAATTCAGGCAGAATTAAATTCCTTGGAAAGGTGAAGTGTTTTTGGACCGGTAGTCTAAACCTCGCTTGGTTAAACACGTCTCCAAAGTTTTTCAGTGCACATGAGCTTCAGAAGGCTAAAGTTGTTGAAGTCAGACAAATTTGTTCCAATGAAAATTTGGCAGACCTGTTCACCAAAGCTCCACCAAAGTGCACGTTTCAGAAGATAGAGCAGGGTATTGGATTATGTTGGCTTCCCAATCAGTTAAATTTGAAGAATGTAGAATTAGGGGGAGATACATATCAAGGGGAGCATCCATGATACATGCCTGTTGTACTTTTTTTCCTTCGACTATGGTTTTTCCACTGGGTTTTTCCTATCAAAGTTTTAATGAGGCAACATAAGCATGCTTAACACTATATCAAATCCAGGTAAAGTTGTACTTTTTTTCCTTTGCTATGGTTTTTTCCCACTGGGTTTTTCCAAGCAAAAATTTTTCATGTAATTTTCTATTCATTTTGATCATGTGGACCACATATGACAAATGTATGGGCACAAAAAGAATGAAAATTTTTAAAAAGTCTAATGCTAGGGGAAAAATTGGCTATTTATAAAATTTTGGGGGGGAGGGGGTAGGGGTAATTAGCCAAATTTAAAGTTTAGGGAGGGGGGAATTGGCTAATTATAAAAGTTCAGAAGGGTAATTAGCTAAAATTAAAGTTCAGGAATGAAACTAGCAGCTCTAAACAAATTCGGAGGGGGCAAACCAACAAATACCTCTTTGTTTTATTTTGTTTTCTAAAGATTAATGGAGAGAGTAGAAAAGCATAAGGAATTTGAATTCTCTTCCCTTTCATGCCCTCCTTTCTTTTCCAGTCATTCATTTCATTGCCAAACTAATTCAATGCTCAAGACATGTCAACAAAAGCACTTTTCTTCATATATAAATTTCATTTAAATTTTTTTAACCAAAATTTCATCTTCAAACTCCAAAAGGAAAAGGGAATACATTTATTTAAAGAGTAATACTAGAGAGACCATATTTTTGTACTATATTTGTATATCACATGATGTGGCAAATGATGCACATAATCAACATAAAACGAGATCAATTCATTAATTGATATGACATATGCACATCTCTTGAACTCTACAAAAATGTACTAATTTTTTTAAATTCATTCTTGAAGCGAATCTCAAAGATAAAATGAATTACAGGACTCTGTATTAAAGTACTGATCAAATAAATATTATTGTAGATATATGCCCTTATCTATCTTTCTATCTGCCACATTTGAATTCACAACAACAACAACCAAAGTGTCCTTCGATGCTGGAAAGTTGATCTTTGGTCGGTCGACGAGTTGGCACGCTTTGCGTTCAATCGAAGAATGTTGTTAGCTCATTAGCTCTTCGATCTGCGCAAATTTTTTACGGTCAACACATGGTAATAGAGAGTTGGATTCAGAGAGACCTTACCTTAAATGTTACTAGCTTATATGTAGGATTATCAACTGGACAGCCGAGAGGATGGCGCTAATTCTCAAACTCATTAGTGTGGAAGGAAGACATGTGGGTTGGTTATGCTTGAGATGGATTGCTCATAACCAAGCTGTGATTTCAGTTTCATCATAATTGCCCCTTAATTTGTGTACAAAATCTAAAATGTGTGACTCTAAAAAGGAAGGGACGTGAACGTTTGTCATAGTAACAAAACACTCATTTCAGGAAAGCACTTTCATGGAAAGTACTATCTGGTTCATACAAAAACAGAATCTTTTATTTCCATTTTGCTAAGATAATCATATTAATTCTTATCTTTTTAAGAAATATTTCGAGAAATACTTTTCATGAAGTGCTTTTATTTATTTTAATTTTTTTGGCCAAACATAATAAAAAACGCTTATAACTTCTAGAAGCAGGCCCACACAAGTTCTAAGAAGAATGATAATGTGAATTTCATAACATCCTGATATTGAGAAAAACAATTTGATCTTGTTTTGTTTACTTCTCTAACGTAAGGATTGTTCTTTTCGCTTAATTAAGGCCTAGTTTAACTTTTGTTGTCAACAAACTCTCTTGGTACGTGATTTGTAAAAATAAAAAAAATAGGCTAAGACCTCCTTTGTAAGTCCTCAAAGCGGCTTGTGGTACTCCTTAACCCCTGGAGTTGGGTAGCATCCCCTCCCCTAAACTTTTCATTCCCAAATACTTTGCATAGTTTTCCCAATTAAAATAGGATTGTGCTATCCGCACACTTTTTTTGACTTTTCACACATTCCTCTCAATTTCCGTCCGTCGAATCAAATAAATTGAAGAAGATCAATAGAAAAAAATTGATAAGGGTGTATGGGAGGTAAAAGGGGTTTGTAAATAGCACACTCTTAACATAAACTAAGAGTAAATAGAAAATGAGTCAATTACACTATACAGCTTTCTAGTTTAGTGTTAGTAACATTTTGGTCCATGTCGTAGAAATGACACCTTATTATATTCCTCTAATATTGGTCTCTCTATTAATTCAAGGGTGGTGTTATCCACACACACCTTCTACCTTTTACACACTTTTTGTTAATTTATGTCGTTTTATTTTCTTTAATTCATTTGACCTGATGATTGAAAATTGAGAGGTATGTGTGAAAATAAAAAAGAATGTGTAGATAACACCATCCTTAATCTGACATTCAAGTTAATTTATATTTTTGATGTGTCACTTAGTCGACTCATGTTATGCTTGCATGAAGTCAAACAGATTACAATATAGATAGAAAATAGAAGGAAAAAAAATCCCTCAACCGCCAAATTTGGCCATTGGCCTGGAGGTAGTGTTTCTTTTCTGGTTGTGATCACTTTTTGGTTGTGGCTAGAAGAGTCCTTGTGGTTGTGATCATTCTCTCACTCTATCGCAAAGGACCTTTGTGGCAGCTATGGATTAAGGATCAAATCCAAATCTTTGAACAACGGCAATTGATGAGAGTTAAGGTTGGTTTTGTATTCTTTTATTTTGTGCACATGACAGACTATGAGGACGAAGGTCGATGTTTGTTGAAGGTGAGTCATATCAATGCTTCTTTGTTGACGATTGCAAGATCATTAGAGGCTGATATGGTCTTTTCCTCATGATGATGTTACAGTGGTTCTAAGACTTGCAAAGTTGTAATATTTCTTGTTTGTTAAATATGTGTCTCTATGGTAGTTGGTGAATTGTACTGTATCATGATGAGTTTGTAATTGTTAATTTGTGTGGTGTTTCTTTTGCCATGGGTGACTTTTTAGTTACGTTCATCATGTATGTCCTATGTGGTTCTTGATTTTTTTTTAATAAATTCTTGTTACCTTTGTAAGAAAAGCAATATATATTACAATGCATTAAGAAATGCTATATAGAAAATTGATAATATTTTTTAATGTAATTCGTCTCTTAAAAAAGTTAATTAAAATTTGACACTCGTCAGGCTTGAAGTAATTTTCGGGATGAGCAATGAGGTTCTAATTTCCTCAAATTGCACAATAAAATTTGAAATTTTATCAGTTTACACCCTTTGTGCTCGTTACCATTTAAAAAATAACACTAAAACTCATAGATATGAAATGGAGTTGGACATAAAATTTAGGCATATTTGTCGATTTGCCCACTAAACTTGTATGAAGCTGCCAATTTCTACTATGAACTTTAATTGTAGCCGATTACTCCCTTGAACTTTTTTAATTAGTCAATTTCTCTGTTGAACTTTAATTTGGGCTGATTACTCCTTGATTTATAAATAGTCAATTTCCTCCTTAGCGTTTTAAAACTTTTCATCCAATTTTTCATCCATCTTGATCACAGAAGCAATACATGACAACTGTATGAGGGTAAAAATGATGAAAAATTGGATGGATGAAAAATTAAATGATAGTTTTTAAAATTTAATGTCAGGGGGTAATAGACTAAAATTAAAGTTTAAGGAAGACATTCGCTAATTAAAAATGTTCAAATGGGTAATTGGCTAAAATTAAAATTCAAAGAGAAATTTGACAACTGCATGAAAGTTAAGGAATAAATCAATAAATACCTCTAAAATTTATTACCCCATTGGTCCCAACACCACCAATTCCCTTGCGTTGTAGAAAGGAAGGCGCCTACAGCATAAAAACGCCTTTTTCCCAGCATAAAAACAAAACCAGCCAAACAACCGCTCTTCGATTCTTAGTTTCCGCCACTTCTCTCTTTCTCTATTACATTTCATTGAAACAAAAAGCACACACACCTCTCTCTCTCTCTCTCTCTCTCTCTGCCTCAGTTCCCCATCTCTTCAAAGTTTCAAATGGTATGTGAACCTCTCTCTCTCTCTCTCTCTCTCTCTCTCTCTCTCTCTCTCTCTCTCTCAATGGTTTTATGTGTTTTTGAATGATTGCTTGATTGGTTTTGGATTATTTCATCTGTTCTGTGTACCCAACTCGGAAAAATCAAAGATCAACTCAAACCCGGCAATGGTTTTGCTGGGTTTGTATTGTTCTCTACTTGTCAAAATATGAGCTGTTTACCGGCCGTTGAAACGGCGGTTTTAAGAACGACAAAAGCTGTTTTGATTTTAATACTTGCTGGCTTGCAATTGCAGCATGCCAGCAGCAGGTTCTGTTCACATATAATATTATATCAATATACCCTCTCGTTTTCTATTGGACTCTCAGACTCAGAGCCTTTTACCTTATATGTTTATTAAGTATAACACACACATATATGTATATATTGTTTTGTGTGCCAAGGAAATGAAAATGGCTTTGAATTGTGAATCTCGTGGCATCTTTTTCCTTCGTATTTTTTTAGTGTTTTATGATGCCACTTCTTTTACGTTAAGATAGCTTGTGTGGCTTGTAAATGACCGTCTAGTACTACGGTTTTGTGATATTTTTTTTATTTGATTCAGCGATAATTCAGTTTTCATCTTTCGTATTTGTTTTGTCATCAATTGAAAGTTTCAATTCATTTCTTGTTTTCTATTTCGGGCATTTTTTTTTTCGTGCTTTTTTAAGTACAGCCGGCTTTCTATAAAAGTTCCGGTAAAATTGTAGTACAAAATAACGTTCTTTTCTTTTCTTTAAAAAGAAGATGAAAAAACTTATTTGCTAAGAAACTTTAAGGTAGTAGTTGTATGCGTAGGGACATTGTAAAACCTTTTTTCTTTTTAGTTTTCCTTTTGAATTATGCGCAATGGCATCGTCATAATTTTCAAATAATGAGTCATAATATCAATAAAAAAAAAAAAAACTTCATTGGCCATTTGTCGAGCACCTACGAAGCACCTGTCAACATATGTCGAAAGTTTATATTAACATATGTCGACAACTACTATTATTCGTAGAGGCTTGTCTACGGCTGATGCATGATAGTGTAGAGTAATGTTGAAGATTTCCTAGGCTTTTCAACTAAAATATTTCATTGAGCACATGATCGCACACAAGAAGAGAGAAAAACCAAAGTATTTCATCGAGCACATGATCGCACAATAGAGTCGCACACAAGAAGTAGGAGGAGGAGGTTGTAATTTAGTTTGCCTTAGCTGTTTATAAGGGTCAAATACAATACACAAAAAAATATACATGGTGTTTTCACAATTGTTGGGGTCAAGGACAACTAATGACCCTACACAGGCTCCGCCACTGATTATACGTGACGTTAAATCTCCGATTTAGTAACCAAAATAACATATTTGTATTGGTCGCTGAACCGTGAATTAAACTCTTCTTGTTTGTGGGCGAATCTTTCCAGATCTTTTAGTTAATTTTTCAAATGGTTAGTAATTAGTGACTGGAGACAATGTAAATGTGTCAATTTATGGGCCAGATAGCGTACTCCACTATGTGCTTTTCCAAATAGCCGCTTGTAGTTTGGCTTGGAATCAATTGTATGCATCCAAAAATAGTTTCCTTAAAATGTTGGAATTGCGCGTTTTCAACTTTGAAATCGGCTTCTTGATTTGGTGTGATGGGTGTGCAGGTCAAGGAGGAGGAGGAGAATTCCAGAGTTATTTTCTTGACAAAGCCATTGTCATTAGAAGGGGACTCCGATGTTGATTACAGAGCTCCTAATCTACTTAAACGTGTTCTGAGTCTGTTTAAAAACGTACGGCCAGGATCTGATCTCACACGCTTCCAGGCAAGTCCTCTTCTTTTTGTGGAAAACGTCATACTTTCCACTTGTGTTTCTTTAACGTGGACGTTAGAAATAAACTTAAAAAACCAGCTAAAAATACCAACATTTGGATTGACGTACACCAATTCTCTTTTTCTTAACTAATTACAGTAAATTTGGACAAAAGAAGGACCTTTATTGGTAACTGATATTTTTTTTACCTCCCTTGCAATTTCAGCTGTCACCGCTGTTTAACATTCCCAAGTCACACCTCCAGTGTTTTGGTGAATCAGTGTACTGCGTTGGTAATGATTTGTTAGGAAGGTGCAACAGAGCGGAGACCCCTCATGACAGGTTCACAGCTGTTGTATCATGGAGCATTTCTACCTTGCGTCCTATGATCTTCGGAATTGTTCCTTACAACCCCATTCTTGGAGAAACCCATCATGTTACAAGGGGGAACCTCAATGTTCTACTTGAGCAGGTACTTGTATTTATTATTCTGCCGAGCTTTGCTCCAATTGATGCTGCCATGATGCCCCAGGTTGAACTAAATGTCACTAACTACCTTGCGAGTGGCGAGTTTGCGGATCTATATGCATGTATTGACTCTAACGTTATTGCTTTTTTTTGGTTGCATGCTTGCAGGTATCACATCATCCACCAGTTACCGCTCTTCGTGCAACTGATGAAAAAGAAAACCTTGAAATGATCTGGTGTCAACATCCTACTCCCAAATTCTATGGTACTCTCTTCTTCGTAAAAATCATACTGATCATTAATCTAAAAGAAGCAATCCTAATCGGGTTTCAAGTTTCAAGTGTCATGTGAGAATATACATATTACCGACTATTTGTAACATATAATACAGTTAAGTTGCTGCTGCTGATCTTATATCTTCCTTTTCCCTTCTTATACTCCTTGAAAATGAGCTTCTCTTGAGTTGAATGCACATTTTATCAAAAACCGTTTAATAGTATTCATCTTGTCAAGAACTGTGGACTCATACAATAATAACGAAGATTTCAGTCTCGTCTGAACTTTGCTGCTGTTTATGTTAATTGACTTTTAAGCATTTTTTCAAATATTCTGTTGTGTTTAAATGTCATATTAATCCTTATCGAGAACCATGATGCAGGTACTTCAGTGGAAACGGAGGTGCATGGAAAACGTCAGTTGAAGCTCTTGAATCATGGAGAAACTTATGAAATGAACTCACCAAGACTCTTGATAAAGTTCCTCCCATTACCTTGGGTTGATTGGGTTGGTGAAAACAGAATCCGGTGTCATGAGACGGGCCTTGAAGCTGAGTTATATTATGGAAGCAATTCATGGATTAGGGGAAATCCTAGAACAATTAAGGGAAGGATCTTTGACTCAACAACATTCGAGCTTCTTTATGAGATACATGGTCAGTGGGATAGGTAATTCAAGGCTTCCTTCTTCTTTCCAAGTGCCGCTATGTAATCTGCATACAGATCGAAAACAGTGGTTTGATTGCATATATATACAAAAATCAATGAATAAATAAAATTAACCAACACAGACTACTTTGAAGTTACACCTTGAAAGTTTACGTAACAATCTGTATCTGTCTAGCTGTAATTCTGGATATTTGATTTCAATGCAGAATTGTCAAAATGAAGGACGTTAGTAGCGGGAAAGAAACCGTTATATACAATGCAAAAGAAGCCATTTCGGGACTGAAAGCTCCGATTGTTACCGATTTGAAGGTAACTAATTTCTGCCTCTCTATTTCTCAACTCTTTAGCTTGGATTGCATTAAGTCAATGTGCCCTACAAAATATGCAGAATGATTGCTCTTCATCCGTTCAAAGTCTTTGCCTTTTTATGTGAGAAATTTGTTTTTGTTTCTTTGAATCTTTTTATCTTCGAAGTCTTTGGCTTACCACATATGAGGTTGTGGAGAGTTGTCCTACATCGGAATATTACGGAAAGCATAGACTTATAGGTTTCGTTTGTTAGACATTGACTTGGATATGAAGATACTCCCCTAAGGGGGTTGGACTTTAGAGATCATCAATTTCTTCCTCCAAAATGCCTCCAATATTGTTAATAATCCCGATCAAGCCAATCCTCATTATCAAACAAGGCCATAAAGAGTTGAGCTACTTCCTCTATCGCCACTTAGTTTCGAGATAAATCCCCAACTTCCTCAATGTTATCATTGCAGGTTCGCCCAAATGTGAAAACCCAACAGCCACACGTGTTCCACATCACCTGATATATGTTGTCCATATGTTTGCCTTCAAATGTGGTCACGCCCGAGATGAAGTGTGAGGATTGAAAAATTCTCCCACGTCAGACAATTGAGTAATAGTGTAATATATCCATTAGTGAGTTATCAACAATGATTTATTGAAATTTTGGATTACTTATTAAATTTGGAACAATCAGGGGGTTTGGCCGAGTGAATCAGCTGTGATCTGGGGAGTGCTGAGCCAAGCAATTCTTGGGAAGGACTGGAACAAAGCAAGAGAGGCAAAGAAAGCAGTGGAAGAAAAACAGAGGGAGCTGCTGAGAGAGAGGGAAGCAAAAGGTGAAACTTGGGTTCCCAACCATTTTAGAGTCACTCATAGCAAAGAAGGTGGTGGGTGGGACTGCGCACCCATCCAGCAATGGGTGCCACCAGCTCCTATTTCTGTACCCTTGTAACTATTTTCCATCATCATAAAACTTGAAACTTGGCATCTTCTAATTTGTGTGAATTGGGAGATCATGATGTTGTTCCATCTAAGATTTCTCGTTTCGAAGTGTTTATCAAGTGATTGAAAACGTTTTTGGTAAACGTGTTATTGGGTTCTAAAAGCACTTGAAGTGCATTTTTGAAGAATAACCAGTTATTTGCTTCTTGCATGCACTTCAATTGTTTTTTCAAAATACACTTGCATTTTTACTAATTAAAGATTGATTTCAAAAACATTTGTACAAGAAAATGTTTTTAATTATTTTAAAAGCATTTCCAAATACATTTGAATAGGTGTTATAATTTGTGTAAATTGATAAAATGGTAGTCCTTTAGAAGGGTCACACTCAAGTCGCTAATGGTTACAAACTTACCATATGAATTAAATGGCAGTGGGGCTAATGGATACGTTCATTGGATGTCTCCTGCATGTTCTGTTTTGATTCAGAAACATGACAAGAAAAATCATGTCCGTCCACCGGATGGACTGGGACCACCACCGGATCCCAGCCTGAGGAGTCAGCTGACCAGAAGATCCCAGTCTTTCATTTTCATCTTGCTTTGTTTTGCGTGAGAATTTTTCAACACTTAAATTTATTCCTGACCACATGATCAAAAATGAAAGGATGGGATCTTTTGATTAGAGACTTGGTCTATGGAAAAGCTAGCTTTAAAGTACACCTCAATAATTGACAAAGATCAAATTATTTCTCCCTTCTAAACCTATTATTTTATAGGAGTTTTTCATAACGAATAATTCATCTTCTACTTTCGAATAGAACAAAATTTTTATTTCTTTCTTCACCATACTTTGAAAAATAGTGAGTTATCTAATTGAATTCAGTCAAAAGCACCAAGTAGCTTTGGAATTTAAACAAATAAATATAGATAATATGCTACTAGAATTATAAGATGAGTACTCAAAAGATCAAAATCTTAGTCAATTGTCAATTGTCTAAGTACACAATTTTGTTACTTGGAGTGTCTTTAGGCTGTTTTTGGCATTTATAAGATCAAACGAGCTTGCATTTAACATACTTTGAAGCTTAAGCAAATAAACCCATATTATGCACTACTATAAATATAAGAAGAAAAAAAACCAAAGAAAACTTGCAAAGGAAAAGGCTCAGATGCTAGATTAGCATCAGAAGAAGTATGAATATTTCAAATAGTGTTTTCAACATATCCTTTTTTACTCTTGAGCAAGAAGAAAACCAACAAAAAAAAAAATAATAATTACTACAACAACCAGAAATTCCTGCTTTCAAATGCCGTGTACATATTTGAATTTTCAATTTTCGGTTTTAAAAACAATTAAAAACTCAAAAACGTAACGGTTATCAAACGACTCCTAAAATCAACAAGGTTTTTCACTTCATCGTTCCACAAGAAATTTCTCATTACATCCATGGCCACCAATATTTTTTCTTTTTTTTTTTTTAATTACTAAAACATATATACTAGTGTAACTGATAAAATTGCAAAACCAAAACCTAATTCACAACCACCTCCACTTGCCTCTCCTGCAAATCAGACTCAGTCATCTTGTTCAACGATCTCTCCGTTATCGTATCCAACAGCGGCTTCCACGAACGACGCGACGATCTCTGAGAGCCATAATCCACCATCATACTCAAATTCTCCTGCTCCACAAACCTTCCCGGACTCCTCCCTGGACTCCTCCCCGGACTCCTCCCCGGCGACGACGAAGAGCTCCACATAGGGCTTGGGCAAAACTGGCCGCTCATGCTTGAAGAATAGGCCGCAGGAGACTGCGGGGCAGACGAAGACTGCTTCCTGCTGCTCTTTGCTGCTGCAGAAGTGAGCTTTCTGGCTATGGAAGCCAAGTCGAGAGGAGAAACATCACTCCGCAATGCAGAGTAGGGGAGGAGGAAGTAGACCTGCCCTGGTTGGAGGAGGGTGTCATGCTTCAATGGCTTCGACCCAGTTGAGAGGAGCTGAGATGGAGTGCATACAAAGTGCTTTGTGGGCTTCCCTGTCACTTGCCCTACCGAGATTGGGTGCTCAAAATCCTCCACATACCCATTCAGATGCACCACCTTCACATTCTGGAGTTCAACTTTTGGTCTGCAAGAAAAGCAACCACCCATCCTTTTTTTTTCTTTTTCTTTTTTTTGAGGTGTGTTTTGGATGCAGAGAAGAATGGAAGGGCACACCTTTTTTTTTGAGGTGTGTTTTGTATGCAGAGAAGAATGGAAGGGCACATCTTAAGGGAGATATATACATGTATATATATGATGTGTGTGTGTCTGTATATATATATGTATGTATTTGTATTTATATATGTAGATATGACGAATGAGAATTTAAACAAGGGAAGACTTTGTGTGGTTAGGCTTGTTACAAAGACTAGACCTGCTGAGAAAATATCATGCTTAGTCAATTGTCTTTATTAGTTTACTTTATCTTTCATCTTATTTATTGACGTGTTGATAGTTTTAGAACTTAAACTATATGATTGTATTCTTGAATTGATTTAATGGCTTTGGCTTTGGATTTTAAGTATATCATATTATAGCTATTTTATACCCAAATAAATTTAAAATGATAAACAATGAGATTTTTTTTTTTTTTATTTGAAACGCCATACAAAACCTATAAGTTAACATGTTCTTTTTACTAGACTCATTTCCATACGGCATGTTCTCAATTTGATTTTTAGAATGGTGGCTAAGGAGATGCTGAAAAACTTTTATAAGGTTTCTAGTTGTTAAATCTAAAAACGGAAAAACTTAACTCAAAGAGGTTTTAATTTTGACCCTTCAAAACCGAACCATGCTTAGAAAAACAAAATAAACTGTAATTTCATAATTACCTCTTTCTTCTTCGATCCACTACTTATCGGGTTCAAACTCGTTTAAGCCTTGATTTTGCTTCATAAATTTGCAAATTTTAACATTTGCGAGTCAAGACTCAAGAGTATATTTGGGTACAAGTGATTGACTAGAAGTCAAAGCAGTCAACTGAATGGAAAGCACTTTCGGCTTGGTCTTTGGAAAAAGTTTTTGGTTTGGTCCTTGGATAAAAATGGGTTGAACCGATAGATTTTGTATTGGTACTTATGTATTTTTATAAAAAGTGAGTATAAAAAAAATTGAATTTAAAAAAATATTTGGTAAATACTTAAAAATAACTTATTTTCATAATATTAAATGAAAAAAAGTTAAAAATATAAAGTAATAAAAATGAATTTATTTTCACATTACAGCAAAAATAATTTTTTTTTCAAAATACAGCAATATCAAACAAAATTGGTTTTATCCGATGAGTCACGTTACGTGTTGGCATTATCTTTCGTGGGCGTGGGGCTTGGGCACTGGCAGCCTATTGACTATGGAAGCTAGGCCCCATGAGTGAGACAAAAAATTGTATACAAAATTCTAATGGAGATGAGTGTCTTGCTTCTGCCACCTAGCTTTTGCCGTGATTAGAAAGTCAAGAGTTCAGAAAATTGGAAAGGAATCATGAATTTGAACTTTTTAAATTTGATCTAACGATTAAAGTTATTATAATTTTTAAAAAGATTCTTTGTTTGTAATATATGGATCAAATTTCAAGAAAATTGAACAAAAGAAAATTATTAGGATCCCACTTTCTTCGTGAAAATTAAAAATTAAAAAATTTAAATTTAAATTTAAAAATTCAAGAAAGTAGTTTTGATTTTTTATTTTTCAGTTTCTAATTTTTAGTTTTTTTTTTAAATGAAAGTATTTTCCAAATGGGTTTTTGGATTTAAAAAAAATGAAACAAAAACTGAAAACAGAAAAACTATCAAACGGTCCCTTGACTTTCAGTTTTTAGTATTCAATATTTTTTTAAAAATGAAGGAAAAAAAAACTAAATGGTTATCAAACAGACCTGAAAACTACTTTTGTGAGTTTTCGAATTTTAGCTTTAATTTCATACCAAAAAACAAATATCGAACAAGCTTTCAGTTTTCTAAACTTAAAAAGAATATCAAACAACCTTTAAATTTATCAAACAAAATATCATTTACTTCAAAAGTTGGTAGAATTGTACTCTCAAATTTGAGCTTTTATTTCCGTACATGTCCGTGAAGACAAAATAGAATTTGACATAAAAACAGGTGTACAAAAATATTTTCTTTTGTAGTTGAGAAACCAAGTCATCTTTGCTTAAAAAAACAGAATGGTATAACGTATTTGATGACGCCTAATAAAATTAATAACGTATTTGATGACGCCTTGCATATTATTGTTTATATTTAATGTAGAACATCATAGTATAATTTATTTGTTAACCAAAATCATAAACAAAGTATTAGTTTTATTGCACGACCCTAACAATAATAACAAATAAACTCATTGTCCACCATTTCTTTCTTAAACAGGAATTGCCGCCATTAGTGAACATCCCACATATTACTACTACTCGCAAATAATCACTGTTTATCAACTATTTAAACGTTGTATTTTGTTTGAATTTTGACCAACCTGACTCCACAACTTTTCATTCAACTCATTTTCAGGACGGTCGAATCAGAAACAAGGTTTTCAATTTTATTTGATCAAATTGGAAACAATGTTTTCAATTTTATTCGATCATAACATGGTCTTAAATTCAGAATTTTCGGAATCGGAATAATCTCAAAATTTTCGAAACAGAGTTTGAGATTCATATATTTTACACATTTTTTTATATCTCAAACTTTTTATATATGTTATTTATTGTTCTATATTTTGTATATGCTTCTATACAAATTTAATGAAAATATGTAGCGTAGTACTATGTTTATCGTTATCAATATTATAAAAATATAAAAGTTAATTACAAAGTACATAATTTTAGTAAATAACTATTAGAAAATTACAATATTTCAAAGGTTTTTTTTTTATCAAATAAGCTTGGAACACTTTAAAAAAATTTCCGATCAAAATTGTAAATGTTTAGAATCTCAAGTGCATACATTCCAATTTCCGTCGAATTGTTTTTAAAATATTTGAATTCCGATTCGAAATTTTAATGACGAAATCGAAAAATTCTAATCCAACTTGAAAATATGATATGACTGGAAAATAAAATACGAGGAGGTGAGGTCAACCAAGTAAAACATGTTTAGAAAATAAAATAAATGTTAATTAGCATCATAAGGTTACATTTTACATAATTTAAAAATAAACAGTCTTTATCATGATATGAGAGGCCTCGTGTTGTTGACTTGCATCATCAACCAAGACAAGGTTCAAACATCAAATGAAACTCGGGATCCATCGAATCTTTTGACCGTTCATTCAATCATCCATTATTTCGGTATCTGTTATACATCAAAGCATATTAGAATTTTTGATATTTATAAAATGATAATAAAAAAATGGATAAAGAAATTTACTGAAAATTTCATTTTGGATTTAGTTTAAGTACAACGACAATAAAGTCTTATCCCATTAAGTGGGGTCGGATAATTTTGTTTAGAGTTAATTATCATAAGGGATTCGACGTGAGAATGGAGTGCCGACTGTTGATTACTTGACGCGCTTCCCTCCTCCTTCATCTAGGCTTGAGACCATAAAGTTACACATGCGAAGTTTGGTTTGCAGTTAAACTAAAAGTAATTAATTGTGTGAAATAGTCAAAAGAAATCCATTTAAGGTTTGTGATTGAAAATGATTTGAGTGTCATATGAGTGGGAGCATTATTAATTCTTGCTTTACTGCTTTAGTTGTTAAGCAAACATAGAAATTCTCTTGACCTTTTAGATATGGGGCAGCATGTTGTTGAAACTAACTCATTGCTCCAAAACTACTCTTGACTCTTCCACTTCATGAAGTATATTGTCTTTCTGTGCGTGTCGGTGGCTGTCAACCATTGACGTTGAATTGTGAGATTCATTTTTACTAACGGTTGATAGCCACCGATGCGGGTGAATTTGTTCTCGAGAAAGAAGTAAGATTTGGGGTAACCAACCAATTTGGATATCATATTTCGTTTAGCAAGACAGACAGTTTGAAGTAAATGCTAGTACTAAGAAATTTCGAAATGACGGATAGGTTTCAGTATTTTGATAACTCAATCTGAAAACATGAGTGGCGGCAACCAGAACACCGATAGTAGCGTTACAGTAACAAACGAACAATGGTGGTGACAATTCAAGGCCACCAAAGCCGGGCCATAAGGGAAGCGGGGTGAGATAATCATTTCGGCCTTCGTTCCCCGTTTTCTGGACAAAACTCAATCACTTAAATTCTTAGCAATTGTGTATACAAAAGTGTAATTTAACTAAAACACATACAAAACCACCTTTCCTTCATAATTCCTCCTATAACTCCGGCCCTGATGATGAGTGGTGGGCAAGTAATGTGTTCTTGTCTACTAATTCTGTGTGAAATTCACATAATTCATATGCTATAATTCTCTGCCCTTTCCCAATCATTCACTAGAAGGTCATGGAAGCATATCATCCATCAACAAACGGTCACCACCAGCCCCACCCCACCATGCCATCACCTTTAAACCCAACACAAAACCACTAACTCCACCCTACAACTCTAGCCGCCAACATCGAAAAGAAGGTCATGGAGGTTGCTGAAATGGTATGGACTGTCATGATGCAGCCACCACCAACTTCATCACCCACAAAGAAGAACTGGAAGCTTTACAAGCCAAGAATCAGCGTATGAGGAAATCACGAGCACAAACAAGCTCAATGAAACGTTATCTGAACTCTTAACCCTCTTCTTTGTTAAGAGATTGCCCTCCTAATATAATTTCAATTTGTGTCTATTTTCGATTTAATTCAATACTCGTTTGTTCATTGGGTTCCATATTACATAATCTATGTTTGAAATTCAAATTTTGAGGCAACTAAAATTAATGTTGACTATGATAAACCCAATTGGTGGATTTTGAACATAATCTAGGTTTGAAAAATTAATTGGGGCTTAACAGATGTGACATTTTTACTAGGTTAGGTACTTGTTTAGAATGTTTAAAGAGGTTGAAACCAATCTGGAATGAGACTAAAAGGTTGGGGAGTTTTAGGTACTTAATCCTAAAATTTAATATTGCTTTTAATAATACTGTGTTCATTTTTCTGTATTTCCTCCTATTCTGGTGCTAAAAGAACTAAAGGAACTAAAAGCAAAACTTCTTCTCATGCTAATCTTATATGAATCACAAAAGAGATCAACGGAACCAAAAAGCTGCATTTAAAATAATAATTGCTGCAGTGTAATTCACATGCTATACAAGGCTGCACATATGTTCCGGGGTTTTTTTTTCTTTACGGGAATGCTCCTATCAAGGCTCTATCTTTATTGCTTACCTCTGAACTTGTTTGTAAGAGCACCAATCCAGGCTCTGTCCTTATCACTATATGCATACCTCATGGTGGAAGCCAACAAGACAAATCCCTCAACTCTCTGGATCACATTGTCAATTGAATGCTCAACTTGGAGAATCGGTTGTACAAGGAGAGAACGAGTTCCCTGCGGTAGCATCTCCCAAAGTCCAGAATCTGAAACATGAATCAAGGTTTCAATACTATTCCAAGAAAAGACAGTCATTTTCAGAAACAGCGCTGATTAAATAATGCACAAGTTATAGCTACCTTCAATCTGAGATAGGTACAGGGTCTCCTTCAAATCAGAAATGCCAATACTTTCAATCTGTTTCTCAAGCCATCCAAGTACGTTGGCTTTTGAAACCTCATCTGGTATGTTCCAATAGCCGCGTACGCACAATTCATTTTGTACGGATACCATCTGAAATATTAGGAACAACTACATCTGAAGAGCTTATACAAAACATTTGCAAACATAAGCACATAATTTATTTGTTCAGTTACTTATCACTCTCTAGCAACACAACAGAATGTTTTACATAGTCATCCAAAATAATATTGATTTTGTCTCTCCATCTATCTGCCAGGTAAATTTTTTTACTGTGAAGTTTCAAATGTAATAAAAACCTGTTGTGTACCACTGCTATGGTGTTTGTATTGCGCAACAATATGTATGTAGCCCAAGCCAAGTCCTCCTTCTGAGTATCTGAGACATTTTGTGATATAACAAATATTTGCTCACACCCTTGTGGGATGGTCGTCTGATCCATCGGAGTAGCACCCTGCAATATAACTCCACATAATCAGGCTTACGAAAAGGCTGAGTAGGCAGTGCACACAACAAGCTACTCGCATATTCGTAAATTTTTATTAGAAAAACACAGTCATCGCCTGTTTCTCTATGGGAACTGGGTTACGATTGAACTCTCAGTGTTGAATGGTATAGGTTGTAACTATTCTAACTCACATAAAGAAATGCTATTCTCTTATCCGGTTATGCCGGTGGAAAACACAAATGCTGTATCATCTTCAAAAGCAAAATGGAACTAAGGGTTCTTAGCAGTTCATATCTTTTGCACCGTAGAAGCGCTTATCCATCGAATTTCACCATCAATCGGGTCATGAATTTAGCACCAATGTTAATTGTAATCTAATTAAATGGAATATATAAGTGCCTTGAAATGTATACCTTGAGAAATTTTCCAAGATAGGGAAGTGCGACAGAGAATGCAGCCAAAGACAGACCCAAAGCCTCCGTCCTCTATCCGAAAACCCAACAAAAAACACACAAACCCACAAAAATTAAAATAAAATCCAACACAAACTGAAACATTTCCAACACAAGAAAAACCGTTTCATTCTCTTACAAGCTGTGCTGGGGTTGCAGTGGAACCAACAAAATGGTTCAAAATCAAAAGCGAACCGAACCCATATCCAATCCATCTTGGTAAGTAGGATTCGTCCAGCCCAGGTATTCCTACCCAAAACCCATCAATCCATCACAATCGAAATCTCAGTCCAGAGAAAGAGAGAGAAAGAGAGCGAGAGAGTTACCGAGTGTGAAGCGGAGCACGGAGAGGTTGAGTTGGGGGTCCGTGGAGGTGCTTTTGGAATCGTCGAGACGAGCGGAGACTGGTAAGAAATTTGTGGGGAACTTTCTGGCGCGAAATTTGGGTGGGATTTGGATTTTCAACCGAATTAACGGATTTGGGGAAAGAATGGAGCTGGTGTTAGTCATATTTTCTGAGGAACTTTTTCTATTTGTACGGGTGGCTTGGGAGCTGAGAAAAAGTGGGAATGAGTGGAGGGATGAAATGCTGACTTTGAAGAGACAGTCCACTGGTCCAAGTTGAGATTAGGCCCAATTTTGAAAATTTGGGTACTCCTTGGTTGTGGAACCCTAAGTTGCACTGGTGGACACGAATACTGCGACACGCGATATGAAGACACAACAAGTACATATAAATTCATATATAAATAACATCTTTTTAATCATACAACTGTTAATTTTAATTGATTATTTATATAAACGGTTCTGAACGGTTCTTCCAACCTAAAAACCAAAACCAAAACCGGTCAAAACGATTCAATTCGTTTCTTAAACCTATATTAACTTTTTTTAATCAACATATTTTTTACAATTTATTTTGTCACGGTTTAATTCGGTTTCACGGATTATGCCCACCCTAACGACTAACGAGGCAATCCAATGCTCATAGGCTCATTAGCGTCACCGCACAGCACCATGGAACAATTTTTCGCATGTTTGGTTAGCTTTCGAACTCAACTCCCCCGCTCAACGCTTCGAGGGGAAGCAGCAGCAGCAGCAAACAAATTCAAGAAATTCCCAAATAATGATAATCTTCTTCTCCTCAATCTTCCACACCAAACTAGTCCGATCCTTCTCTTCTTCTTCATCTCCTTGCCGAACCAACCTCCCAGAACCACCACCTCTTCAAACTCTGCTCAAAAGCGGCTTCTCTCCCACTCTCAAATCCATCGTCCAATTCCTTCTCTTCCTCTCTCGAACCCGCCGGTTCGACACCCTCGTCCACTTCTTCTCCCAAATGGAGTCCAACCAAATCAAAGGCAGCGCCCAAACGCACGCAATTCTCACCTGCGCTCTCCTAAATTTGCAGAAATATGAAGAAGCAGAGCATTTTATGAGGACCCGGATGGTCCAAGCTTCGAGTTTGCGGCGGAATCGGATGTGGGACTCTCTGATTCAAGGCCTATGTGTCAACCGGAAAGACCCCGAGAAGGCTTTGTTGGTGTTGCGGGATTGCTTGGGGAGCTACGGTATTTTTCCTTCTTCTTTCACTTTTTGCTCGTTAATTCGTTCGTTTAGCAATCAGGGGGATATGAGCAAGGCAATTGAGGTGCTGGAGTTGATGACTGATGAGAAAGTTAAGTACCCTTTTGATAATTTTGTTTCTAGTTCAGTAATTTCCGGGTTTTGTAAGATTGGGAAGCCGGAAATCGCAGTCAAGTTTTTCAAGAATGCTGTGGATTCGGGAGCTTTAGAGCCTAATGTTGTGACTTATACAGCACTTGCAGGTGCTCTTTGTAAATTGGGTAGAGTTAATGAGGTTTGTGATTTGGTTTGTAGGGTTGAGAAGAGAGGTTGGGCATTTGATGTTGTTTTCTTCAGTAGTTGGATTTGTGGTTATATTTCGGAAGGGGTCTTAATGGAGGTATTTCAGAAGAATAGAAAGATGGTGGACAAAGGCATAAGACCTGATATAATTAGCCATAGTATTATGATAGATGGGTTTTCCAAGCTAGGAGATGTGGAAAAAGCGCTTGGTATTGTAATAAAGATGAGGAAAGATGGATTAGAACCCAATTTGATCACGTATACTGCCATCCTGTTGGGGTTTTGCAAGAAAGGGAAAATGGAGGAGGCATTTGCTATTTTCAAGATGGTTGAAGATTTGGGAATTGTAGTTGATGAATTCATGTATGCAACTTTAATTCACGGGTCTTGCATGAGAGGAGATCTCGATGATGTTTTTGATTTGCTACATAAAATGGAGGAGAGGGGGATTAATCCAAGCATTGTCACATACAATACTGTAATTAATGGATTATGCAAATTTGGGAGGACATGCGAGGCTGATGAGATCTCAAAGGGTATACTTGGAGATACAATTACATATAGTACGCTGCTACATGGATATATTGAGGAAGAAAATATCACGGGGATTCTTGAAACGAAGAGGAGATTGGAGGAAGCCGGAGTCTACATGGATGTTGTTATGTGTAACGTACTTATCAAAGCACTGTTCATGGTGGGGGCATTTGACGATGCTTATATACTATACAAGGGAATGCCAGAGAAGGGTTTGGTTGCAGATTCCAGTACATATTGTACAATGATTGATGGGTACTGTAAAGTTGGTAGAATGGATGAGGCACTTGAGGTATTTGATGAGTTCAGAAGGACACTAGGTTCCTCCGTTGCATGTTATAATTGTATTATCAGTTCGCTCTGTAAGCAGGGAATGGTAGATATGGCCACAGAGGTATTTATTGAACTCAGTGGGAAAGGTTTAGGTTTCGATGTAGGTATCTATAATATTCTGTTGAAGGCAATTTTTGAAGACAATAGTGCAGTTGGAGTTATAAATTTGGTTCGACGGATTGATAGTTTGAAGACAGAAGTGTATGATATTGTTTGCAATGATGCCATCAGCTTCTTGTGCAGGAGAGGTTTTCCTGAGTCTGCATGCGAGGTGTACTTGGCGATGAGGAGGAAAGGGTCAGTTGCCACAAGCAAAACTTACTGTTCAATTTTAGAAGGTCTTATCCATGATGGGAAAGAGTGGCTAACTCAATCTTTCTTGACCATCTTTGTGAAAGAATATGGCATAGAAGAACCCACGGTAAGCAAGATTCTAGCTTACTACATAAGTCTGAAGAATGTTGATGATGCTTTCTGGTTTCTAGACAAAATGAAGGATAAGCCTGCAGCTGTCACTTTGCCTGTTAGTCTTTATAAGACACTTATAAAGACTGGTAGGGTTTTGGATGCATATAAACTTGTCATGGTGGCCGGAGATGGTCTACCTATCCTGGATGCATTTGATTATTCGCTTATGGTTGATAGTCTTTGTAAAGGAGGACATATCAGTGAGGCATTAGATCTGTGTAGTATTGCTAAAAATAAAGGAGTGGCACTTGATATCATCACTTATAATTCAGTTATAAATGCATTATGCCGCCAAGGCCACCTTGTTGAAGCATTTCGGCTATTTGATTCATTAGAGAGAATTAATTTGGTACCCACGGAAATCACATATGCTACATTGATTGATGCCTTACGTAGAGAGGGGTTTCTTCTGGATGCCAAGGAGTTATTTGAGAGGATGGTTCTCAAGGGCTTTAAGCCAAATACACATGTTTACAACTCGATTATTGATGGTTATTGCAAAATTGGAGATATGGATGATGCCTTGAAGCTTCTTTATGAATTGGACTTAAAATCCCTCAGGCCTGATGAATTCACTGTTAGTATTATAATCAATGGCTTTTGTCTAAAGGGTGATATAGAAGGAGCTCTTGAATTCTTTGTTGACCTCAAGGAAAAAGGTACATTACCTGATTTTTTGGGTTTCTTATATTTACTAAGAGGTCTATGCGCTAAGGGAAGGATGGAAGAAGCCAGAACCATCTTGAGAGAAATGCTCAACTCCCAGTCTGTTTTGGAGCTAATAAATAGAGTTGATGTTGAGGTCGAAACAGATTCATTAGAAGGTTTTCTTGCGTCTTTATGTGAGCAAGGCCGTATTGAAGAATCACTTACTGTCCTTAATGAAATTGGGTGCATGTTTTTCCCTGTTAGAGGTTCACCTAATACTCACCAACAATTTCTTAAATTAGACAAGCCTTATGACAGGGAGCCTTCTGGTATAGTTGTTTCAAATTCTGTAACCTCCACCGGTGCAGATTTGGATATTCAGCTTTCTGATATGAAGAAAGTAGAGAAGGTGGCGGAAAATTATGGCGGTGGAGGGAGATGGTCTCAGTTTAAAGATTTTGACGATTGCTATAAGCAAGTTGCGACGCTCTGTTCATGTGGGGAGATACAAAAGGCTAGTCAATTAGCAAAGGAGATGGTTTCTAATTTTGGCAGGGCCAGTTAGTATAATAGAAAAATCCGGCTAAAGTGATGTTGGAACCTTCTTCCCCTTCATTGAGGGAACAGGTGCCATGCATGCAGTTGCAGGTATATTTTTTCGTTCTTTGAAAGTTTGCCTACTCTTTCAAGTTAAATAATTGTTGATTATGTGTTTTATGTATATGGGCTCTGTTTATTCATTTCATTGTGTTATGCTATTTAATTTTTTAGTTTTGGAAAGGCATATATGTATTGTTTCTGAGCAATCTTTCTTTGAATATATCCAATTGATAATATGAATGATCTTATACATTCACTTTTTCACGATGGTATCTGAAAACTTTTGGACTTCCGTTGGTTTTTTTATCAGTCTCGCAGACAAGCAAACATATTGATTAAAAGTTATAAATTAACTACAGACTATGCTTTAATATATTGGTTTTGATACTGTTTTGATTTGCTGTTAATATTTCTTCTTTTTTGGGCTTATGCAATCTCTGTGTGTGTTTGCGCTCGCATATATGTGAACGTGTATTTATACGTACGCACATTCTTACATATATGGATGTGTATATACATAACATAGACAGTATATAAAGAATACTTCATTGGATGATTATGCCCTAAAGTATAAGTTTTAGCTTGCAACAGAATACTGACAAGCTAAACGGTTTCAGCTGGTGGAACTTGAAGCATGAAAATTGAAAGCGATAGTAATACATAATGGTTTTGCACCGGTTAAACTTTGTGTGGCGTCATTAAGATGAAAAGGTAGCCCTCTACATTGTTTCAATTCTTTGTTTGTTTTTCTTTTGTGTGTTTGAATTTATTGGTTAGTTACAGAAACATGCTGCACAATATGGCATTCAACCCGATGCTGCCCTTGCCGTTGAATGATACATTGGGAAAAACTTGACGGATGTTTGTGTTTCAGGTAATTTACTAGTTCAGATGCGTGAGTATTAGGTTAAACTCTCATCCGTTTTTTTATGAACTTTTGACCGGAATGTGTGGTGTTCTTTTACTTCCCTGAATTATGGGCTACCTATTCTGCTCGGCCTTCAAACTAAGTTTCAAATTTTATTTACATTTTCCATACTCCTTTCGTAATAACTAACCTGGAATGATTATCATGCTTTCTTTGTCATTGTTGTTTTGCCGGTATTTGTAAAGAACCATATGCGATTTATCGGCATCTGAAAATTTTTCTTTGAACCTCTTGCAGGTTCCTCTGTAATAAGTGCAAACTGATAATGCTTGTTGCACATATCAGTTTGTATTTTAATGCTTATTATGGCATATATCGTCAACTAAATCCTGTTCTTTCGTTTATTTCTTTGCTAAATACTCTTAAATTCACGTTACTGGTGGATGATCATGTTTTCTCAAGGAGTTTTGGTAGCTATACGTTGAGCTAACAATATCCCTCTTTAATCTCAGCCAAGGGACTTGGTGCAACCGAGTGACACTAGTTGGATTTAATCTCAACAAATGATGTCTGGTGAAACCAACCTGCTTCTCTATGAAAAAAGGTGTTTGCAGAATCATGCCAGTTGTCGCTCAAGTTCCCGGGATGCGGATGTTGATCAGTAGATCTGCCAATTCGTTGCTGTAAATGCAGAAGTGAGGAACAAATTTAGCAAGCTTTGGTGAATGGTGTAAGCACTGTTCTAAAAATTATCGCCTAGGCGGTTGGCGACCATCCCGATTAATTTTTAGGCGTTTAAAAATTAAAAAGGCGCGCCTAGACCGAATTAGATGTCTGCCTAACTTGTCCAAGCGCCCGTCTAGCCCGTTTAGACCTGCCTAGGTCGTGACTCCCACTTGTACAAAAAATTGATAAGTTTCATTTTGCGTTTTATTTTTTCAAGAAAATGCAAGAGACTTGTTAAATACTTGAATGAACGCTCATTATGTTTTAATACTCAGTCTGTATCCTAATTCGTTATAATTTATAAGTTATTTTATTTTGCAATTTATGTATCACAATACAATTATGTATTTTTTTCTAAGTATAAATATGCAGTTATTTATACAATATCTAATAAATTTACTTAAATCCGTCTGGTCTACTTGGCCGTCTAGCGCTGGGTCCTAGCCCGTCGCCCCGACTGACTAACCACACATTGAACGCACACACGAGAAAGGGATAAAACACAAGGAACCCTTGCCGCTTCGCTCTGCTGCGGCTTCTGTGGTTTCAGTAAAACTCAAGACCGTTGGAAAGCTAAACCCAAAATTCCGAGCCTTAACGAAGTTGTATAAGAAAACTTTACATTCGTATCAATGCGTTAGCAGAAAACGGAAAATTTGTTCCCCCGTTTTAACAATGACATTGCACGCAGGGTTTTCTCCATTGCCGCTGGAGTTTGTCATCCACACATCAATTAGTCCAAATGAGCACAATTGTTCACGATTCCACGCATCAGTCATTCGGCGTCAGAGAAATTCAACTGAACAACTTGTTTATTCCATTACAGTGATTAATTTACTTGCATATAATTCTTCTTCTGCTAAATAATATTAACATTTCACAATCGCATATCCAACAAAACTTGTTCGACGGAGATACGAGTTTTCAACAATCTGTTCAATAGAGAATGAGAAAATCTGAGAGTAACACAAATGTAAGGGGGAGAAGAAAAATCAGTGCTTCATATTCCTAAAATGGTCCTTATCTGGTCTGGAGGATGCCTCGCCAGTGACTTAGGATCTGAGTAGCCATTTTTAGGATCCATAATTGCCTCGTACGTAAGGTCATATGCTTCGGCCAATGATTTAGCCACTTGGATACAAGCTTCAGAACGCAACTTCGGAACCTGCATCTGCTCAAATTCAGGCAGGGAACTTTCACTTCCCAAGACAAGCCCAAAGAAAGCCTTCAAACACTCGGAAAGAGATGCTGGAGAAGTGTCCTCTATCTCTACCAACGGTGTAGTGCCAGTCTCCCTGCTGAGTGAGTCACGGAAATAAGTCATCTTCTGCGACAATCCGCATCTTTTAAGGATCGTATCGACTTCATTTTCTACAAGGGCTTGCATGTGCTTATCTATCATCGTCCCGAGGTTCTTCACGTATTCCACTGCGACCTCATGCCCAAGCAATGGTTGTTGGATGGCACACAAACAATTGATGAGGAAAATCTTAGAGGATGTTTCACTAGACTGCACCAATCCATTAAACAGGTATTAGGACGAAAGCAGTGAGGAAGATTATGCACAAGTGACTCACGATCCAATTTATATATCATTAAATACAGGGACCTTTTATTTTCAAAAAATACACCAATTTCCCGTGTCATGGCTGGTTTTTGATAATCTAATATTTGCAGATAGGGTTCTAGTACCAAGGTCCTTTTATTATATCTAAGATTCTAAAATCCAGAGGAAAGTATAATAATATCTTTGGTACCAGAATTTTCGGCTTTGTAGCAGAGCATGATAATCTCAGAAATCTAGTTTTAGCCTTAAAGCTTCGACACAAAAAAAAAAAAAAAAAAAAAAAGCAGCAGTCTTGAAGCATAAATACAGAATAAAGCACTTGATCAGACTATTGGAGTGCGTCACAAAAATCTTTGAAACAAGCATGAAAAGGGGTAGGTACAGAAATTTCTAAGAATAAGACCCCATCATTGTACTTTTGGCTAGTTTGGAAGTAATTTTAAAATGACTGAAAGTGCTTTTAGCAAAAATGTTTATGGGTTTTAAGTGCTTTTCCAGTATTCACTTGCATTTTTATTAAGAATTGGTTCCAAAAACATTTTCACCATAAGTGCTTTCAGCCATTTTAAAAGCACTCTTTTTGGGTATAGATTGATATGGGATTCATCATAACTTAGCACCAGGAACAGATACAAACTAGAGCTGACGAGAATTACAACAAAATCTAACAGTAAGCCACGATATCCTAAGACTGGCTGGAGATTAATCTGAAATTAGAGGCTAGGAAATTAATGAGAAAAGAAACCTGAGACGACGAGGCAGAATTGCTGTTGGACAATAGTGCGTCAACTGGTGATTTACCAAATTGACCTAAGTCAGAACTCATCTTACTTCTTCTTGAGGAGTGGCCAACTCCCTTGGACTTGTGTGCCTCTGCAGCTTGCTCACATATCTGCAATGGTAGAAGCAAGGAACTTTATTAAAACTTAATTCAACATATTTAATAAATTAAACATCAATCTCAGATCTCAATTTCTGACTGAAAAGTTAAAGAGACTAATTTTCACTTGGAGTGCATCAGCATGGTTTTGAATCCCTTTAAATTTGTAACATGATTAATAAAAGAGGTACAACGAAACAATTTTCTCGGTATGATGTTTCAAGATATGACTCCACACTGCGAGTCTGCAACAAGTTTTGGCTTCCAAGGCCAGGTGTGCCAACTTAAATCGTTTACAGGAGTGGTTCTACCAATATAGAGAGCATCTGATTGAGGGATTACACAAACTCACAACAATAGGTGCAAAGCACTCAAAGGAAGTTCTCAGTAAGTTTGTTCTAATTAATGGGAATGTGACAGTTTTGAAGCAGATATGACTGGACCAAAAGACTAATGTCAATGTTGCTTTGACCAACATGAAACCAGAAGCAAGCTTATCAATCATGCCATTCACATAACGAAATGTCCAGCACAACGCACCTTAACAATTGGGTCGAGTAAAGCAGATATGACTGGACCAAAAGAAGGATCTTTGCCTAAAGTTGGAAGCATCATGCTGTTATGAGTCTCAACTATTTCAAGCAACAGTGAGACTCCTTCCCTTACTGCTGGTGGAGGGGAGAGATCAACAGAAACAAGGGGAGGGTACCTCAAAAGCTTTTCCCCTCGGGTTTTCAGAATATCAAAGAAAGTTTTCTGAGCAGCATCTTTTAGTGTCCACAGTGTATCAGATAAAGCTGTTTCTCTCCCAATAAATTCTGATACCTGCAAGTAGCAAGTAGATAGACAGCCATATATTAGGGAAAAAAGAAAAGAAAGCCAGATAACATGTGGAACAACTTATTCCATTGATGAATAGGAAAAGGCATCACTTACAGTGTGACTGTAGAACTCCAGGGTATTACTTAGTTTGTATGAAATTATGAGACTGGACTGGGACTGCAAAACTTGTTCAACCCTTACTTTAAATGGCCGGCAAACTCCCTCAAAAATTCTATCCATAACAAACATCAAATCAGATTCTGTCTTTCGAGAATCACTCTCAGGGCTCTTGGAGAACTGGTTTCTGGTTGGACTAGTATCTCCCGTAGCATCTGGATCCAGTAACGCAAAGACAAGTTCCCGCTCAGATGCTAAGGCCTGCAACAGGAGCAAGAAAAGACAGATGATGAATATAATTCACAAATGGAAGTGCAACACAACCAAGATCTTTGTTTTCACACCTGATGTAACCAGCCTAGCATGTCCCCAACATATCGTAAGGGATCATGAGCATGAACTTCAATCGGTCGAGGCATTCCACCAGGTCCTCCACGTGTAAGAGCACTGATAAACCGTCTAAACAATGCATTATGCCTCATGTTTGCTACCTAGAAGATTCACTGACAAGTGAATAAGCAAGGTAATAGATAAAAGGGAGAAATGGTTAGCACAGAGAATCACCTCTTCTGCACAATACTTAAAAAGCACAGGCCTTTCCTTGAGGCAACGAACTGCTGTTTTCAAAAGATCATCAACTTGAGGATTATCAGAGTCACCAAGTCTTCTACATTCCGCCTGAACCCACCTAAAACACAGGAATAATTAAAGACTCATATCTCATATCTCATCTATCCCAGCAGAATGGTAGTCTCAAAATTTTGAAACAATTATACATATAGGTAATGTTCTCAGTTCTCTTGCCGTATCAAAGAATGCTACATTGCCATACTGTAATCTTGGCCACGTATGTAAACAAGAATTCACCTAATTAGTGGTCTAGATTGACAGTCTTCCAAGATAACATGTTAGACCATTCGAGAAGAGAAATTGACCTCGTACATATGCATATTAAGGAAGATGATAAGAAAATAAAAACCTGCACAGGCGCTCGTACGCTCCCTCTTGGTAGACAGCCATCATATCCATGAGCTCCAGACCGGCACGCTGCAAGTGAATTGTAATTGAGTAAGTATCACCTTTCATGTCTCCTGGCTCCCGAAATTTTTTCAATAAGAGTAGAGAGTACCTGGTGATGAGTCCTCAAGAGCAATTTACAGTTGGCATGAATTTCTTGAACATGATTAAGCGCCTTGAAGAAGTTTTCATTCAGTTCTTCATCCCTCAATGCACTTATCTAACAAACCCAAATCAACAAATCAACCAACTGATTCAAATCTCAACACAAATCAACACCAAAACCCAAATCAACAACTAAATCAATTGATGCAAATCATGCAACAAAAACCCAAATCAATCAATTGAATCAAATCTCAGAACTTATAAACGCAAATGGTTTGATGGATACCTCTTGATTAGAGAGCTGGTAATCGCGGAGGAAGCAAGAGACGATCTGCTGCCTCTGGGTGGTAACGTTGAGCTCCTGCTTGAGCCTTTCGGTGGTGGCGATAATGTCACCAGTAGTGGCGGTGCAGCTGCTGAGAGCGACGGCGATCTTGTCGCAGCTAGTGGCCAAGGCACTGACCTCGTCCTCCACGCGATCCAAGGCCTCTTGGGCTGCCAGGGAGGCCTCGAGGAACTCGAGGTTGGTGGCGAGGCCTCGCTTCTCGATGGTGGATCGGAGGTTCCGCCGCGACTGAGGGGTATTTTCGGAATAGAAAGAAGAGAGGGTGTTGAGTGAGGCCAGCACATCGGGGGAGTCGGTGCGACACTCCAAGACCTTCTTCAGCTTCCGGGACAGTCCCGGCGCCAGCGTCGTCGTTCCCATTTTTAGGGGCACTCAGGTGGCGGAGTGGTGGCAGAATGCTGTGTGTGTCGCAGGCAATGGGATGGCGGGAGATGGTGGATCCAGATTTGGGAGCCGGAAGCCTGGAAGTTGGGGAAGGCCAACTCCAGTAATATTATCGCACATTTAATCAATCTCTCTTTAATTTACACCAAAAAACAGTGTTACCGACAGTTTTTTGGGGCAAGAGTGTTCACACATTTTAACTCGTTAATTTTTTTCTATTGATCTTCTCTAATTTATTTAATTCGACGATCAAATATTGAGAATGATTAAATAAAGGCATATTAGGAATCATTTGATATCTAGAAGAGAAACTTTGTATTACTTAGAGCGTAAGTTTTTTTCCTTTTTATTACTATAAATAAAGGTACAAGCACTAGTAAATTAATACACGATTCTCCAAGTCCATTCTTCACTCTCTTTCTCTCCATGCCACACCTAAATATAGGTCACAACACGTTATCAGTACACTCTTCACGCAATGCTAAAGAGAATTTATTCGCCTTCAATTAGAGGAATATTACTATTCAATTATTTTAATTGATTAAATTTTGATTTTCTTGAATTCATTTACTTTTATTGATTCAATTTATTTTTCTTATGTTGAACGTGATACAAGCTTTGGAGATGGAAAGCTGAAATTAAAGAAATAATTTTTTGCATCAAACCAGTTCATCAATGTCATCATGCAATCAGGTTTTTCCAGAACAACGATTTTTATCTTGATATTTTTGCAGCCCTAACCATAATGCATGACCAAACTTTACGTTTTTCGAATTTTAGATTCTACATAAATTGTGTATGCATTAGAATCATAATCTTATTGAATTATATTGAATATGCATGAATTGAATTATACATGCATATAATTGAAAAAAAAAATTAACTAGGGTTTCGAGAACCCAACCCAACGAGCTGCAGGTTTTGAGTCGCACTACCATAAAGAGACACAGAACTGCAATGCACCAGAGCATAGCTCTGCTGTGCTGAGAACCCGAGAACACGACGCCGTTTTGGTGCATGTCATCCCCAACCCAGAAAACCTACCCTCGCCAGAAGCTGAGACTATGGCTTTGCCGTTCTTTTTGAACATCACGACCTGTAGTCGTGTTAGTTTGGGTTTTCACATCGACTGCAATGATGTTCTTTGAATTTCCGTTGAAATTCATTGAAATCAAAGATTCCTGAATCGAATCCCTTGGGTTCCACACATCCCCGATGTCGATGACCTTTCTCCATCGTTATGACTGGTTCTTGGATAAACCACCATGCATTGAACTCGCCCTAAGTTTTCCCAACCAAAAACATGGTCGCCTGAAGTGGCGGGGCCGACTTTCTTCTCCAGCGAGCACACCCAACAACGGTTATGATGTTTCCTTGGTCCACCCGTGCCCTAATTGGGCCTTGGTAACTCGGCCTGTAGCAAACAAGTTTTTTTTCTTCCTAGGCTCGCTTGCAGCTGCCCAGTGCAACTGCTTTGCTCGGCCCACGTGTGTGGTGCTCCTATGTGACGCACCGCACTGGATTGCACCCCTAGGTAGGCCCTCCGGTTTATCCTACGTTGTATCACACAGGATCTCCACCCCTGTTTTTGGGCCTTCTGTTTTCCCCATGCCTTGAGCCTGTTTGCTGCAACCCAGCAATGCTAGGAAAGCCTACTGCCTTCCTCATTGGCTTTGGCATGGGTCTCAAGGCACATATTTTTTATGCTTCCGTGGACTTTGGTCCATTTTGGGCCACCAAATTTAATCACCTAAATTTGTTTTTTAGGCACTATTAGCTTTATATTTTTCGCCCAATTCTTTCCATTGGCCCAAAGACCAATAATTAATCAAATCACTATATATTCTTGCTTACATGCATTTTTCAATTGCTATATATTTTTGTCTTGTATATATTGCGTTTGTTTGCATGTATTATAAACTTGAAGTTCATACTCCCAAACCCGAAGTTTCGAAAAGTGCCATAGAGACCTGAAATTTGTTAACGCGCAACACTCATGTTGAGAGCGAAGTTCTCCATGCTTAAATTCGTTTAAATCAAACCATGTCTTAGAACCTGCATGTTCTAACTTTGTTGTTTATGAAAATTTTATTTCCTAAAACACCAATAACATTCTTGTTTCCACCATTCAGTGTTTTGTTGAACCTTAACAAGTTCGATTTCACTGATTTCGAAGTTTCGAACAAGAAACTACTTTATGTGGATTCAAGACGTGACACCCTGCTTGATTATGATTAGTTGTGAAATCATTGTAGCCAGTTATGGTGTGGAAGAGCTGAATAAGCCTCCGCCCTGATCTTTATTTGAAGACTTATGCCTGAAGCATATCAAATGGAAGTACCTCACTGTTGAAGACTCTATGGCTTTTTGACTCGCCATGGACTGTTTCAAATCATGCAAAGATAAATTATTGCCATAAGTAAAACATGATTGAATTCTTTACGTCCATGAATAGGTACAATTTTGAAGTTTATATCCGATTGAATTTTTGACTGGAAGAAAATTTTTCTCGTCCTTCTATATCTAAATTGCTCCTAAAATAGCAATATACAGAGCGAAAGTTTACCAAATTCTCGGATCTGATTACTACCACATCTGTGAGAGAAAGGTACCCCAACAATTCGACTGGGAGATACCAAACGGTATAGACCCAGTTTCGGATGAAGTCTATCGAATGGTGGTGCCTTGGTTCGGCAGGGATGCATCGACTTGCATGCTCTGCTTCAGCAGAGGTGTACCAGACGTTATTGCTCTGCTTCAGCAAAGGCTACCGAATTGACCCCTCTAGTTTCAATTGGATCCTACTGAACCCAAGTCTGGGTTTGTCTCTCTATCTCTCTCATACAATAATTTCGAGTTTGTTTTACAACCTATGGTAGAATCTGGGCCTACTAAGAGGTGGTATCATGCCCGAAGCGTAATCCTTGGCACCTAAAACCTAAAAACTTCAAGAATACAAAATAGTATTCCCGAACCTCAACCTTGCAGAATCTAACTCTGTTTTGACATAATAGATCATTGGTTATGCATTTTTCCATGTTTTTACCAATGTTGTTGAGGAGTACCATTCCTGTAGTCAATCTGTGAACTAATTTTGCTCCACCTAACACATTTGGCGAGCGAAATTTGACATGGAAGGCTGTATTTGCCGAACCCTCTTATATATTTGTTTACTTTGTGAACAATTTATTTTATTCTCGGATTTAAGATTGGTGTTTGGATGTCACTATTGTTCTCGAATAAAAGTTAATTAACAAAAATTACCATGTGACTAATACAATTAACTCATGCTTAGGTATGTTTTGTGGGAAATTTAACAGTCTGGTTCTATGCTAACTTCATACCTAACCATCCCTTGACAACCTTTCAAGCTTATCCAACCTAATTGTGGGGCATGGCACTGTCCTATACTGTCCAATGGTACTAATTTTACCATAAAGGGAAACCTTATACTCACTCGTTCCGAAAGAACGCCTTTTGAGCTTTAAGGATATTCGAGAGCATTATTACCATATTGAAACCGATGTAGAAAATGGAGTAAAATTCCTTCTCATATTACCATATTGCACTTCCTGCGAATATAGCCAGTAGCGTATTCTAGACATGATGAAACACTTGACGAGTGGATTACACTCATTTAGGGCCACTGTGTGGCCCGCCAGAAATTCAAAGGAATTTTCGCTGTGGATGTACGTTTGGGATATCTAGGATGATTTGTGATCCACTGTTTTAGGCATCCTCTTACCAGAAGTAAAGACATCATACCTGGAAGCGTAACATGCCTTAGCATCCTCCAACTTTTCTACAAAGGATTCAAGGGGACATTTATGGACTGATTGAACCACCCTGCAGACTATTTAGATACTTTATAGTACTGGTTGATGCTTTTACACGTTGGTCACACATGTGGCTATTGTCCACAAGCTGCATTCTCCACACTAGTGGCTTAGATTAACAAGCTCAGGCTTCACCACCCTAATCATCTGATCAAACCTATTTGATTGGATAAGTTGGAAAATTTAGATCGAAAACTTTCAATGGATATTGCATGTCGGTTGGCTTTTTGAAGTTGAACATCAAGTACCCCATGTTTATACCCAAAACGACCCAGCAAAAGCATTCAATAAACGCCTTCAAATGATTGCACGATAATTGGTCATACATACCAAGTTCTCCGATCCCTGCTTAGGGCCATGCAATATGGCAAGCAACCATGTTGGTCCGCCTGAGGTCGGTCACAACCCAACCTTATAAAGCGTGTGTCAGTTGGTTACCATATACGAACCCGACATATCACATCTGTGCGTCTTTGGTTGTGCTATGTCGGTTATGATTCTCCTTCTAATATTCGTTACTTAGAACCTTTTGACAAACGATCTCTTTACGACTCGTTTTGCGAATTGTCACTTTTATGAGACAGTTTTCCTGCTGTTAGGGAGAGATAAGAACATCAACATTCCTACAGAACGACGCGAATTATCATGGACATCTCTACTATGTCTCATCTCAATCCCAATCTAGATAGTCAGAGTATAACTAGACACTTCCTCTGATCTAGTAAAAAGTGACGAGATCACATATACCAGCTGCAAATGTGCCTACAAAGATGTGTACCAAATGTACACGGATCTTCATTTCGAAATTAAGAATGCCATTACTGTGGCTGGCCCTTGTACACTAGTGGCTAGCCAATCAATTTGTCCTACACCAGAAGCGTGGTAGATCACTCAGTTCGAGGATTCATTTCCCCAAAATTGGAGGAACATGGCATGAACGAATCCGTCCCTTGATCGATGTCTCAATCATTTCCATCTCATGAGATTAAATTTGGATTACTCCCGAGACCTGAAGTTCTTGGTCCAGTATACTAGTTTGGATGAGATATGGAATTGGAATGAGATTATCATAGATGATGTTTCATTTATATGGTAACTACTAACATAAATGAAAAACAACGAACTATGTTCCGTTGATTAGTTCGATGTAGAATTGATTGGTTAACTAGAAAAATCAATCTATGACGAATGAGATGAATGAAATAGTACGAATGACGCCTTGTGGCACAAGGCTTCTTTCATACACCATGTGATTAATTGCAGCATTACAAACGTGGTTGTAGTATCTTTGGGATCTTGATACGAAAACTACATGGAGTTTCCAAAGAACTTATATGTACTGATTCAAATAGTTCTTGACCACAAGAACACCCTCTCGTTTTTGATGAGGCCTTCACTTTATGGATGCAGAACTATCCAGGTGGAAGTGGTATACCCGTCTAAGTGAATATTTGATCAGTTAGGAATATATGCCCATGCGTGTACAAAATCCAAAATTGCTAGAGTTGAGAATACTGACTCGAACCTAAAGTCGGACTTTAAGATGAATGATCTTGGGAAAACTAGACATTACCTCGACCTGAAGTTTCGAGCTAGTTCTGATGGTATTCTGGTCCACACTCGAACTAGACCCAGAAGGTGTTATGTCTGAGTATACCCTAATCATCTGTACACTAGATGTGAATGAGAACTTTATGGAGGATATAGAGCATAAGGTTCCATATTGGAACGTGAGGTAACCATAACTAAGTACAATTGGCGTTTGTTGTACTGAGCTCAATGCACTAGATTAGACATCTTATGCGTTGATAATCTTTTGGCATAAAGCAGCATTGCGCTTACACGCTACCACTAAATTGGTGTTAAAGACATTTTTCCATTACTACGGATTTTGGCGTATCTATCCCTATGCATCTCAAAATAGATTACACCTCCCTTGATTTTCGGAATGATGCCTACCTTGTGGGATTCGCTGAATCAAACTAACTATCTGACCGTACAAGGTACGCTCTCAAATGGTTGTCTTTACGATTAAGGAACATCGCAATATCTTGGAGGTCAACCAGATAGACATTTGTTGTGAAACCTTTGAATCATTCCAAGACTCACTGTATCTCATCACGTGAGAGATATAGTTAAGAACTCTTGTTGAGCATATTCAAAATCTCTACGATTTTCATCCATCGTTGAGTCCCAACAACGATCCATGAAGACAATGCTGTATGTATCGACCAAATCATGATACATCTAACAAGTGAACACCAAGCATATTATGTCTACATCAACATAAGCATCAGAAGATTGAAGTTAAGCAGTTTGATCCCAGACAACCTTGCCAACCTATACACGACGTCACTGCCGAAATCTACCTTCCAAAAGCTTATTCGAGGAATTGGTATGCGTAACTTTCTCACTTGTGATGCTTGTAGTTTCATTTGGAAGTTTTGTCAAACTCAGGGGGAGTATCCAGAAGTATAACCACTTGACCTTAATGTACTCTTTTTCCTACGATAAGGGGCATTTTTCCCACTGGGTTTTTGCTACCTGACTGGGTTTTGACGAGTCACACATCCTGGGTTGATCATACCCTTATGTACGTTCTACTTGCGTAACGAAGACGTATAGTTTTGACTTAATGCAACTTCTCACTTTTCTCCTTTGACTATGGGCTTTTGTCCCACATTGGGTTATTCGATAGCGATGTTTTGTGAGTTTTACCACCCATGCATTCTTCCGTTTGTTTTGAGACTCGCATTCGCTACTTGTACCGATTAGACGAGACGACTTAATCAACTGCTTCTACATTTGCCTGAAGATATGATGCACCATCTACTGGAGTATTTGCACACTCAGGGGGGAGTGATGTGACATAAGTTCTAATACATATTGTGATTGTGTAAATCCTAAGTAGAGATAGACTAGGAATCCTTTGAGATCTAAAAGATCGTTCCTAATAGACTTTGTATTACTTGGAGAGCAAGTTTCTCTTCTCCTTATTACTATAAATAAAGGCCTAAGGACTGAGGAATTAACACACAATTCCTCAAGTCCATTCTCCACTCTCTTTCTCTCCATAATGCACCCCTCAGATAAATATAGGTCACAACAAAATTTTCAAGTTTTTTTGTCTGCAACAAACGGTTCAAAAACCACCATTCCCCACTTCTATTTTGTCCATCATCCCAACTTCTATTTTTCCTATGCACAATTCCAACAAACTAAAAATATTACTTTCCAAAATCAATTTAATAAACAAAAAACTTACATTTTCATTCCATATAATAATATATATCAAAAAGAACAAAGTTCTTTCCAAATAGAAAAATAACCTACATGTCCAAATAAAATAAGTAACACATGTAAGTGGTAGATTGTTTTGATAGTTAAAGGTATGGTTTTGATAATTTACCCCTAAAAATTCCAATATAATTCCCATTGAAAAATTTGAGAAACACCACCATCCATGGTTGTTGATGACCTCGAGGGAATATTTTGAGCTCACATGGATGAGTTTCGTTAGAAATAATGAAAGAGTACATCGGTGTGTTAGGCTTTCAGTTATTGCGTGTAGAGATAAAAAAAAAAGAATATTTATTTTCTTTTTATTATTTATTTAAAGACAAATTTGAAAGTTTAGTGGAGAAATTTTTTTAATTGGATGTTAAAATAAGATAAGTCGGTCCAAATAAAATCTCCCATGAATAAATAAACACGGTTATTGCAGTGCATATTTCGTAAGCATAAACCCGCTCATTCATCCTCTCTCTCACACAGAGTAGGGCTTCGAAACCCTAGAAGAGGTGGAATCATCTGGTTAGAACTCTAAGGTACTCTCTCTCTCTCTCTGCCTTAAACCCTAATACTTTTGTCCTCCCAAAAGTTCTAAGATCCCGTTTGTCGCCCACATCGGAGGTACAGGGCAGGGCAGGGCGGACGAATCTCTCAACTAGGCTTTGCTACAAAATTTTACGTTTGTTTTGCTTAATGGTGCAATCGTTTTTATTTTTATTTTCTGGTGCTTGATTCCTATCTGGGTTTGAGGTTCTCATTCAATTAACACTAAATTTTTGAGATTCAGAAGTTATTATTCCGAATTGGGTTTCCTTTTACTTCGAAAAATAGAAGATTTCTTTGTATTTGATATAGGATTAGTGTCTATGGTTAATACTGTATATATGCAGATGGGTTTATCGGATTTTTTTAGTAATTTGGATGTCTTACTTTCAGTATGACTGTTTGTGTTCCCATCTTTTTCAGATCCATCTTCGAAATTTGGCTATCAGAGTGAATTAGTTTTCTGTATTTAGTAGTATGACAGCTCGGTTCTTGCAAAATTGGTCTTATGCGTATATATAAATGCTTCGACATTTAATATGAGTGTTTTTGGAATTGTAATGTGCAGGTTGTGGTTTGGACAAGGCTGTTTTTATGCCTGTTAATTAGCCGATTTCATACTAAAGTGTTCTGTTTTTTCTGTAGGGAAAATGATAGGGTCCATTTTGCCCTTACCGGCTCCTCCTTCTGATGGAGACCTTGGGCCTCTTCCGGAATCCCAAGTGACTGAACTTAGTCAGGATGAGAACCAATTGAACGAGGAGCTGAGCAAAGCCAACTCTACTTCAGTTGCAACGCATACCAGGGCTATTGGTATCATACATCCTCCTCCAGACATTAGAAACATTGTTGACAAAACTGCCCAATTTGTGGCAAAGAATGGACCAGAGTTTGAGAAAAGGATTATGGCTAATAATACCGGAAATGCAAAGTTCAGTTTCTTGATTTCGACAGATCCCTACCATGCATATTATCAACATCGATTGTCTGAATTCCGTGCCCAGAATCAGTCTTCTGGACAGCAACCATCTACACAGCCTGCAGAGTCTGCTTCACCTGAGTCTGCCCCACCAGCTCCAGCTGCAGATGGTGAAGCAGGAACCCCAAAGCCTGATCCCTCTGCCCAGTTTAGACCTGTTCGCAAAGTGCTCGAACCACCACAAGCTGAGGAGTATACTGTTCGTCTTCCTGAAGGTATTACCGGGGAAGAGTTGGATATTATTAAGCTCACAGCGCAGTTTGCAGCTCGAAATGGGAAAACATTTTTGCAAGGATTGACAAGCAGGGAAATGAATAACCACCAGTTCCATTTTCTGAAGCCTATGCATAGCATGTTCACATTTTTCACTTCTCTGGCTGATGCATATTCTAAGGTGTTGATGCCTCCGGAGAATTTGCAAGATAAGCTTAAGAAAAGTGTTGCAGACATGACAACTGTGCTCGAAAGGTGTGTACATCGACTGGAGTGGGAGCGTTCACAAGAGCAGGCAAGACAGAAGGCTGAAGATGAGATTGAGCAGGAAAGAATACAAATGGCTATGATTGATTGGCATGATTTTGTTGTGGTTGAAACAATAGACTTTGCAGATGATGAGGATGAGGATTTACCTCCTCCGATGACCCTTGAGGAGGTTATAAGGAGAAGCAAGGTCGCCGATATGGAAGAGGACATTGTTGAGCCTGGTAAGGAGGTGGAAATGGAAATGGATGAAGAAGAGATGCAACTTGTTGAAGAGGGCTTGAGGACAGCCAGACTTGAAGAGAATGATGATGAAAAGAGGAACGAGAATATGGTGACAGAGGATCCAGAACCACCAATGAGAATTGTGAAGAACTGGAAGAGACCTGAGGACAGGATCCCTGCAGAAAGAGACCCAACAAAGTATGTCATTTCCCCAATCACTGGAGAGCTCATCCCTATCAATGAGATGTCTGAACACATGAGGATTTCTCTCATTGATCCAAAATACAAAGAGCAAAAGGAAAGGATGTTTGCTAAGATTCGGGAGACTACTCTTGCTCAAGATGATGAAATCTCAAGAAACATTGTGGGCCTTGCACGAACCCGTCCTGATATTTTTGGTACCACAGAGGAAGAAGTGTCTAATGCTGTCAAGGCTGAGATTGAGAAAAAGAAAGATGAGCAACCAAAGCAAGTCATCTGGGATGGTCACACTGGAAGTATTGGCCGCACAGCAAATCAAGCAATGTCGCAGAATATCAATGGAGAGGATCAAAATGATGGTCTTAACAATGATGCTAGGAACCTTCCTGGTCCTGCAGCTCCTCCTCCAAAGCCTGGTGTGCCTTCAATTCGTCCTCTTCCTCCACCACCTGGTCTTGCCTTGAATCTACCTCGTCCTCCAAACACAGTCCAGTATTCTGCTCCAACTAGCGGCGGTCTCCCTGCACCTCCACCAAGGCCCCCGGTTGTCCAATATCAATCAATTCGACCACCTGGACCCCCAATGCCCATGAGTTCTGGACAGCAGCCCCTTATGCTCAATCGACCACCTCCTATGCATCCATCCATGTCTATGAATGCACCTGCTATTTCTGTACCACCTCCACCTGGTTCTCAGTTTACACCAATGCAAGTTCCCCGACCTTATATGCCTCTTCCTGTTCCTCCACCTACAATGCAAATGATGCCACCCCCACCTTTGCCTCAGGGAATGCCTCCACCACCACCCGAAGAAGCTCCTCCACCGCTTCCAGAAGAACCTGAGCCAAAGCGGCAGAAGCTTGATGATTCAATGCTTATTCCAGAAGATCAGTTTCTGGCACAGCATCCGGTCTGGATTTCTTCCTGTCCTTGTCTTTCTACTGTAAATTCTTTAGTTAGTGTTGTGCTATTGTATAATGGACTGTTGGTAGCCTGACAGAAACCATTCCGTTTATATTTTATTTTTGGTTACAGGGACCTGTTCGCATCACAGTATCTGTGCCCAATGTTGATGAAGGTAATCTAAAGGGACAACTTTTGGAGATCTCGGTGCAGTCTTTATCAGAAACTGTTGGTAGTTTGAAAGAGAAAATTTCTGGGGAGATCCAGCTTCCAGCAAACAAACAGAAGTTGAGTGGAAAACCTGGTTTTCTCAAGGACAACATGTCACTTGCATATTACAATGTTGGAGCAGCTGAAACACTTACTCTTTCATTGAGGGAGCGTGGTGGAAGAAAGAGATGAAAATATTATCTGCCCGAGCGATTAAGGTTTTTGCTGGAATTTTCTAGTTACCATGAGAATGCGCAATTTATCATGTGGGGTTGTTTTATTCTACTTTCTTTGATTTTACATGGGAGATCATATGTTTGTTTTGTATTGACACAATGATTTTGCTAGACATATTATTGTTGTCATTAAACTGATTGCTAGTGTCGCATCTACTACAGATTTGGTGCCTCGGGGAGTGTCTTTCAAGGACAATGGGAAGTAGATGAGTTTCTTTTACTTAGCCATAGCAAGTTATCTGATTATATATATCTACTACTACGTTTTGCAAAGCAGTTCTTTTCCTAGGATGTATGTGCCGCCAATGGTCTTATTATGATTTTGATGTCCTTAGAAGCGTTCTTGGTGTTAGAAAACCTTTGATTATTTTGAGTTAATTTCATTCCTCACAATCAATTATTATGCTGAAAGATTTTGCTGTTAGCGAAGGTTGATATTTGGGGTCTTCTTTTCTAGTATTTAGTTTCAATTTGTTGAGTTAAGCCACATTGTGCATTTAGCAAAGAGCACAGAAGCTTGTGTTATTTTGCACTGATGTTATCCGTGAACTACAGGATAGAGGCTTTAGAGGTACTTGTGGCCATAAGTGGGTCTGTGCAGCCATTCTATAAGCATCCTCAGCAAGGTAAGATGTGTTTTCGTCTTTCCATTTTCATGTAGAATTCCTTGTGCACGCCATTTCTTTTTGCAGCATGGAATGGAACCATGGGGTTTGATTGCGGTAACCATGTCTAAAGGAATGAGCAGGATTTAAAATGTTGTATTTTCTATAGGATTATTAGAGCAGTGGTTAAATAGCTCCCCTGGGTTATGCTTGACATTAGTTTTAGATTTGGTCAAGAAGAGGCGCTTTTGCATTTCAAACCTCACTTTGAGCCCTTTTTCCTTGGTCATTTAAAATGTCGTCTGTCGAGACGTCCATGAACTCTTATATATCATATGCTGTTTTTGGTTACTGTTATATTCTATATCGAGATGTACTTGACAATTAAGGAAAATCTTGACCGTACAGAATGCTTAGACCTGGTTTGGTACTGAGGTGATTATGAAAAAAACTGCTATAAAAAAAAGCTGGGAGCTGTTTTTGTGTTTGGTAAACACTTAGCTTCAACTTTTTTTCACAGTTTTGGGTGAAAAAAAGCAAAAAACAAGAAGCTGTAAAACCCAGCTTTGAAAAACCGGCTTTTTTTCACATCTGTTTTACATAAAAGTTTACCAAACACTCTAATACTGTTTTTTTTTTTTTTTTTTTCAAAAGCACTTTTACAAAAAAGTTTATCAAACACTCTGCTGTTTTATTTCACAGCTGCTTATTCTCACAGCACAGCAGAAGTAGTTTTTTTTCAAAGCACAGCAATACCAAACCAGCCCTTAGCGTCATGGTCGTGCATGAGGCCCCCTGTGTCTGTGTGAATTGCACAACAAAGTCTGCAGGGTCCAAATCCAAGTCTTGTCCACCCGAAATATGTTCAGCGTCGTGGTCGTGCGTGAGTTTAAGTTTAACCAAATAGGATCAACATTCTCATGTTTAATTTTTGTATCACATGTGTATCAGTGAATGCAGTTGGAATCGATCATTTGTTACACTTATCAAAAATGGCTAATATGACACGTGCATCACGTGGTGATGCACTCGTACCGTGTAAGTTGTTCACCTATTAGAGAGAATTCACCAACACAAGTAGGTCTCATTGTCATGTGGTCCACAAAAGCTCCATGTAAAATGCAAAATACGGTAAGAGTATCATTTTTGTATAATAAAAGAGGACGATAACAATCAAAAGAGAGTTTGGAATCGATCTTAAAAAAAATAGCAAGTGGTTGGTTGCCTTATGCAGAGGAGAGGGATTCGGGAGCGGGAGAGACTTGGAAGCGTGAAAACTCAACGAATCCCGATTTGGGAGAGGCATAGATTCACTAATTAAATACATGCTAAAAATATTAAAATAGATTACATATAAGTAAATATGCAAAATGATACAAATTTTAATATTAATTTTCCTTTTAAAATAAAAAACACAGCTCCTCCACCTTCCAATTAGTCATCAAGAATCAGTAAGATCATTTCAAAGCCATTACCCTCAGGCAGTGGCGAATCCAGGATTTTTAACTCGGGGGGTCCCAATAATAAAGGTCAAAAAATTTATGGACAAAAATAACATTGAAAAGTTAAATATGATGCCTTTCATTCAAAAATCATACACAAAACATTTCAAGCTATAAAATCATAATTCAAGCGTCCACGACGATGTTTCATAGTCTGAAAATGTTCTATGATAGCTTCATTACTAATACATGAAAAAACATCTTTCTTAATATAAACAAATAAGATATCACTCAACCATGGATCTCTTATTACAAGTTGTCCATCAATATCTTATATAATTTAATTGGGATTAGATTAGAATTCTAAAAAACGTACTTGAATTTTGAACCAAATAGTGGTGGAGTGGAGAATTGAAACTAGTGGAGGTATGATATTGGACTTATGTAATTATAATATGGGATTGGGTCACAGGTGGGATTAGAAATTAGGGTTTTGAAATGGAGGGAAAAAGGGAACCAAATAATGGGGAATTGAGGAAAAGCAGCGGGTAAAAAGAACTTTGGGGAAAGATGTGGGGCTCAGCCGCTCAAGGGCTGGGCTTTAAAATTAAAACAATATGGAGTCATTAGTCATGGACAAACGACATCGTTTGTTTTCTCTTTTTTTTTATTATTTATTATTTTCAAACTTAAAACAATTGGCCAAAACACTGCCGTTTTGGACCAATTGTTAAAAACCCCTATTTTCTTTCTTTTTCCACGTTGTCTTCTTCTCCGTTGCAACCTGAAACCTGCACAGCAGCATAGACCTCGTGTTAGGGTCGCTGAGGGGTCCTAGGACCTCTCAAGTCCCTCTGTAAGTTTGCCATTGCCCTCAGTAGAAACTTGCATTGCCATGCAAAACTCCCCCTCACCATAGCCCTAATTCAGCCCTAATGTCATCATATTTTCATATATTTTTTTTGGATTTTCTACGTGCGAATGGGTTAAATGCAATCAATTATATTTGTTTGTACCATACTTGACCAATCCCGAAACTACTGAGCACCAGTCAACAGTATACCGTCAAGGACCCATAAGACTTTCCCTTCAACTAGGAGGCCAATCACAACGCGACACGTATCAATATCAGAAGTCAATCACAGCGCAACACGTGTCGATATCATAGACCAATCATAGCACGACACGTGTCAATGTCAGAATAAAGCTAGAAACTCTCTTCTATAAAAGGGGATCATTCTCCCACAATAATGCCTAATGTTATTGGTACTAAACTATTCACTAGAACTCACTAAAGGAGAACTTGAACCTATGTATTTGTGTAAACCTTTCACAATTAACAAGAGCTCCTCTACTCCGTGGACGTAGCCAATCTGGGTAAACCACGTACATTCTGTGTTTGCTTCTCTGTCTCTATCTCTTTACATACTTATCCACACTGGTGACCGGAGTAATCTAGCGAAGGTCACAAACTTAACACTTTCTGTTGTACTAAAGTCCTCACTGATTTTGTGCATCAACATTTGGCGCCGTCTATGGGAAGCACACTTACTCCTGCTCTCTTCAGCTTTGTCAAGCTAGTTTCCACCATTCGTACAAATCTCTTTTGACCAGGCATCCCTCTCCAACATGGGGAGCGAAGGAAGCCACAACACACAGAATGACACCTCCTTCGCAGTGTAAGGCAGCGAAAGAAGGAACGAAAGAAATTCGCTTTTCAAGCTAAAGTCAAAGACCTGGAGGCTTAGAACAACAGGATAACAATGAAGAATGAGGTCCTTCAGGAGCAGTATGTGAAGTTCTTCGAGATGCTCCATGAGGCTAGGCATACTCAAACGCACGAGCTCATCGCCCCCGTGGAAGTCAACCATTAACTGGGTGCCCCCCAACATGGAGGGTCACCGATCTTCGACATGATTGTTCCTAATGAGGAGCGAGCTAATCATCAAGGTGTTGATCAACGTGAGGCTTCTCTCAACCCAGTTGCTTCGACCCAAAGGGAGAGAAATGAAGTAAAACATCTCCTTGCAGAGGGAGCAGAAGGATCGAAAGTCGTTTATCGCGACTGTCGAGACTTCCTAAGACAACGTCGAGAGAATCCCATCCACATAAGCTTAAAGATCAATGACCCAACCCAAGGGTTTTTGAAAGACTCGGTCTTCTCCCACGACCCAGGCTAGCTGTTAATCTAGGAAAGGAGCGACAGGTCCCAGAGGAACATGAAGGTACAGGGGACTCGGAAGTATTCTGATAGACTTACTCTAGAAGTCAATACGGTGAGTCCAAGGAAAAATCACACGTTCTTGATCAAACTTTCCTACTTCTAAGAGGCAATGGAGACTTACAGAAGAAAACTCCAATAGTACATGACTCTACTCATGACCCCCTTGTCCTTCAGCCCCTTGAGGAAGTAAACAAGTTGAAGGCTGAACTTCAGGCCGAGATACCTGAGTGGAACCAATCTAGGCCTGGCCCTCTTATAAGGAGGATCCTCAACACCCCCTTCAAGTGAAGACAAAACAGAAACTCGGCTTACAACTTTACACTGGAATGAAGGATCCGATCGAACACCTTAATCTTTTTGAGTCCACTATGGCATACCGAATGCATACTGATGAAGAGCGATGTCTCATCTTCCCCTTCACCCTTTCTGGTGGAGCTCTAAACTGGTATTGTCGTCTTCTACCTGAGACAGTAGACTCATTTGAGGAATTGAGGAAACTGTTTGTCTCTTAACACATCTTCCAGACCGATCGCTTGCACTTTGCAGATGACTTGTACACTATTCGCCAGAAGCCAAATGAGTCACCGCAAAAGTATGTCGGCCGCTTCAGCCATGAATATTCTCCCTGCGCTGAGGCAGATGATAAGACCGCCCTCAAGGCCTTTATGGCAAGCCTACGTGACTGTTTCTTCAAGTACATGATCAATGCCAACACTTGGAAGACGTACTCTGAGGTGATGACACATGCTTACAACCACGCCTCCGCCGAGGTAAGGACATATCAAGGGAAACCTCATACAACCACCCCTTATTAGCAAGTGGGGAGGGAGAGCTAGATCCAGCTAAATGAGAAGACCTCAACCTTCCAAACGGCAACGGCACCTCTTCCTGCCTTACTTAATGCTTCGCCAAGACAACATACATATCGACCTCAGGGTAAGAGGAAAAATTTCCATCCTCACTAGTCCCATTTTAGTAAGAAGAGTAAGGGGCACTATCGCGATAACCAAGGTATCGCCACGATAATGCCCTCCCCCAGTCAGTCAACGCAGTGGGCCAAACACATGTCAAGACAGGCCCTACCCAGAGGTATGAGACGTACACACCTTTGAACGTCACATGTGCGGCCATTTACCCCAGTATAGCTCACTTGATACCAAAGCCAAAGCCGAGGCAGCCAGATTACAAGTCCATGAAGAACACGGGTGTGTTTTGCTACTACCACAAGTATAACGGCTATGATGGCGAGAAGTGTATCACCCTCCATGATCATATTGAAGTTTTAGCACGTGAAGGAAAAATTGATCAATTCCTCTTTCACCCTCCAAAGGATAACCGTAACCAACGCCAAATGAATGTGATATATCACCTACCCTCACAACGACCCACTGATCGTGGAGGCTCACATAGCCAACTTTGATGTACGACGAATCCTGGTAGACACGGGGGCTTCGGTCAATATTATGTTTGCTGAAGCTTTTAGGGCACTTAATGTAGCTGAACACTTGCTCGATCACTTAGTTTCTCCTCTGATAAGCTTTTCTGGTGATGTCGTGCAACCTTTAGGGAACGTACATTTACCCTTCACCATAGGTACATGCCCTTACACAACCACCATCACCATTAACTTCATGGAGGTTGATTGCCTAACGACATACAATGTCATCTTTGGGCGCACGGGCATCAATGATCTCAAGGCCATGGTATCCACATATATGTTGTTGATGAAATTTCCAACCCCCTATGGCAACAGTTACATCAAAGGAGATCAACTTAGTGCACGATCATGTTACAACACTTCAATCAAATAATAACACTTGCCTGTGCCCAAAGAAACACTTTTTATACATGACCAAGTTATAAAGACCAGCTTGAACAAAGCCAACTTGGATCTTCACGGTGGTAACAGTCAACCCGATGATCCTCGAGATGACTCTTTCACCCAGCAAGCACAACCTACTGAAGAGTTAGAGAAGGTCTCTATCTCAAAAGATTTTCTGGATGGCATAGTGAAGATTGGCACCACTTTGTCACCACCATTTCGGTTGGCATTGATCTCTTTTTTGCAAGAGAACATTGAAGTCTTCGCTTAGTCATACGAAGACATGCTAGGCATCTTTCCCGATATCATTTGTCATCGCTTGAGTATTGATCCCAAGACCAAGCCGGTGAGATAGAAGTGAAGATCTTATGACGCTGAACGATACGAGGCAATGAAGGCAGAAGTTGAAAAACTCAAAAGCATAGGCTTCGTCCGTGAAGTCAATTATCCAACGTGGGTAAATGTGGTCCTTGTTAAGAAAAATCTAACCAAGGAAAATCTCTTGCTTCAAAAGATCTTGTGGAGAATGTGTGTCGATTACATCGACTTACACAAAGGATGCCCGACGGACAGGTCTCTCATTCCTCTCATTGATAGACTTATAGGCTCTACAGTAGGGTGTGAACTCTTGAGCTTCATGGATGCTTACTCAGGGTACAACCAAATCCTCATGAACCATTCGGACCAAGAACACACGGCTTTCACTACTGACAGATGACTATATTGCTATAAAGTCATGCCGTTCGGCCTAAAGAATGCAAGGGCGACTTATCAGAGATTAGTCAATTCAATGTTCGTTGAATAGATTGGGAAGAACATGGAAGTTTATGTTGTTGATATGTTAGTCAAAAGCAAACATGCTGACCAACACATCACCAACCTATCTGAAACCTTCTTCATCCTGAAGAAGTATCGAATGAGGTTGAACCCCAACAAATGCGCCTTCGGCGTGGGCTTTGGAAAATTCTTGGGCTTCATGATTAGCTAACGAGGCATTGAAGTTAACCCGAGAAGATCAAAGAAATCATGGATATGAAATAACCAGTAACTTCAAAAAACATCCAGAGCCTTACTGGCAAGGTGGTAGCCTTGACCGGGTTCATCTCTAAGGCTATAGACAAATGCACTTTTTTTTTTCAAATCACTTAAGGGAAGTAAGAAGTACATTACGTGGACTGATGAATGTGCCGAAACATTTAAGAACCTCAAGGAGTACATGAGTAAAGCCCTTTTGCTCTCCAAACTTGAAGTTGGTGACACCCTAATTGTCTATCTGTTTGTCTCGGCTTTAGCAATCAGTTCTGTCCTTATTCGAAATGATGATAGTATCGAACGACCTGTCTACTATGCTAGTAAGGCTCTACAAGATGCGGAGACATGGTACTCTAACATTGAGAAACTGGCTTTAGCATTAGTCATGTCTGCTCAGAAACTTCGCCCCTACTTCCAAGCACACTCCATCATCGTACTTACTAATCACCCCATTCGACAAATACTTCAAAGTCCTGACATTTCGGGGCGAATGATCAAATAAGCGATATCACTGGGTGAGTTTGACATCTCCTACCAGCCAAAACTAGCTGAAAGGCGAAGCAGTTGCATATTTCATTGCCGAATTCACTTATCCTGTTGACATTGCTTCCACACCTAAAGCAGTGGCTCCATTCCTCCCGGAAGTTCAAAAGGTAGAACCAACATCCCCAGTATGGACTCTATATATTGATGGCTCATCCAACCAACAGGGTTGTGGAGCAGGACTAGTCCTGACTACCCCCGACAAGGTGGCAATGGAGTATGCTATTCGTTTCAAATTTAAGGCATCAAACAATGAGGCCGAGTACGAAGCCCTTTTAGAAGGCTTGGAGTTAAACAAATTGACATCTTCAATGACTCCCAGTTGGTGGTTAACCAGGTCACGAACAACTTTGATGCTAAGGATAACTCCATGGTAGCGTATCTTGCGCAAATGCATTTTTTGCTCAAGCACTTCCACTACCAGATCACCCAAGTCCCTCTAGTGGCAAATAGTCATGCAGACGCATTGGCTCGCCTCACCTCAGCAGTGGAAGACGAGATTGGGAGAAAAATTCATGTCGAATTGTTGGCAGCACCAAGCACCATAGTCGCGGAAGCATGCAACTTACAACAAGGGGATAGTTGGATCACCCCGATTTATAAATTCCTTGCCCATGGCACCCTCCCAAATGATAAAGTCCAAGCTAAGCAAACTCGATACAAGTCTACCCATTACTGATCATTAATGACCAACTCTACAAGCGAGGTTTTAACCTACCATACCTAAGATGCTTTACACTTGCGGAGGCAAAAATTGTCCTTCGAGAAATATATGAAGGAGTCTGTGGAGATCATGCTGGATTTCGATCCCTAGCACACAAGGCTTTTCACCAGGGATATTATTGGCAACACTCCACCAAGATGCCATCAGAATATCTCGCTCATGTGATAAGTGTCAACGCTATGCAACTATTCCTCACTCCCCTCCCGAGCCCCTCACTCCTATGATCAGCCCTTGGCCATTGGCCCAGTGGGGACTTGATTTAATCGATCCAATGCATGTAGGGAAGGGCAAAGTTTGTTATGCAATCGTTGCAGTTGACTACTTCACAAAGTAGGCCGAAGTAGAACCCTTGGCAACCATTACTGAGGCAAAAATAGAAGACTTCGTATGGAAGAACATCCTTTGCAGATTTGGCATTCCCAATGCGATAGTCACGGACAATGGGCGACAATTTAACAACAAGAAGTTCAGGGTGTTCTGTTCTAAGTTCAACATCAACTTATGTTTTGTCTCCCCAGCTCATCCCCAGTCTAACGGACAAGTTGAGGCCATCAACAAAATAATCAAGCACACTTTGAAAACCAGCTTGGACAAGGCTAAAGGCTATTAGCTAGAATTCATACCCCAAGTTCTTTGGTCATACCACTTTCATATCTGACTTTAACAGGAGAAACTCCATTCTCACTTGCCTTTGGTACAGAGGCAGTTGTCCTAGTTGAGCTTGAGGAAGCAATGTTCCGAGTCCAGAACTACATGCAAAGTGAAAATGACAAACAACTCACCCTCAACTTGGATCTAGTCGAGGAACACATAAATCAGGCTCACTTAAGGAATGTCGCTTACAAGAAACGCATCTCCAACTACTACGACTCAAGGGTCAAACCTCGCTCTTTCAAAATAGGGGACTGGGTATTGAAATAAAGATTACTCTGTGACAGAGTTCCGAGTGAAGGCACACTCAGTCCAAACTAGGATAGACATTTGAAGTTGTTGGCATCAGTCGCCCTGGCTCCTACAAACTCAGAAGCTCCGATGGCAAAACCCTTGGCCATCCATGGAACGCTGATCACTTAAAGTACTATTACAAGTAAACTCAGATTGTACAAGTGTTAAGCTACAGTCATTTGACATCTTATGTAACGAAGACCATTTGGCATGAATTCAATAAAGAGGTGATTTAGACAACTCGGTCTTAACTCTTTAACATTTCTAGCACTGGAACACTTGGTCTATGCTGACCTACCTCTATACTCTAACTTAGAGCTTCAACATGCATACTTTGACACAAAGTAAGTGATACTATGTGTTACAACCAACATGGTTCACATATCGAAAGCATGGATTCCTTCATGCATAGCAAAACATTCATAAGCATCACTCATGTCAATCAACATAAACATCATACATTTTAACACATTCATACATAAGCCAACTGAGCTTTGAAAGGGTTCAACATACTTTATGTCATTCGACACTTGCTACAATGTGCCTCGGCACCTTGCCACTCTTCTCACCAACTAGGTGGTGAAGGAACTCACCTTCGTGCCACTAACCAGGTAATGAAAGGTACAACCTATACTCTAAATATCATTCAGCAACTTGCCACTCTTATCACCAACTAGGTGATGAAGGAACTCACCTTCGCATCACCAACCAGGCGATGAAAAGTACAACTCGTACTATTAATAAACATTTTTGCCTCATCAACTCACCATTTCCCCCATCAACTAGGTGAGGAGTGGTACAGCTTGTACCTGTGAACTTTTAGCATTCACAAATAATCAAAAACCCTCAAGCCTTACAACTCAAAAAGGGGATAAACAAGCTTAACTTAACCCAACTAGGGGAGCACTTATGGCTAACAAGGGTTATAGTCACAACAAAGTCTTATTACAAGCCAACAAAGGCTTCAGTGCATGGTATACAAATATCAAGCTCTTTAGCCCTCTTGCATCTGCTTCAAACATTTCTCCTCTATAACCATGCAAACACTACAACTCGTAGAAAGCTTTGCACACTCTTGATCAAGACTGTGCGAAGCAAAATCAATTTATATGGTTTCTCCAAACCTTCAACTACTGGCTACATCACAATCTCTTGCTCAAGAGTGTGGAAGCAAAATTTGTATATGTTGTCTCTCCCACATTTTCAAATTTCCAGTTTTCCCATAAAAAAAAAAAAGAAAAAAAAAGAAAAAAGAAAAAGGAAATTGGGAAATTCATCAACTTCAACAAATAAAGTTCATCTACAATTTTCAAAAGCTTCACACACTCTTGATTAAGATAGTGTGAAAAAAAATCAATTTATGGTCACAATAAAGCTTCATCAATGGAAGACAACTACCAATCTCAAAAGCTTCACACACTCTTGATCAAGATAGTGTGAAGCAAAACCAATTTAAGGTGCCCAACAAAGCTTCAACATCAAACAAAGCTTCATCAATGGAGATCAACTACAATTCTCAAAAGCTTCACACACTCTTGATCAAGATAGTGTGAAGCAAAATCAATTTATGGTGCCAACAAAACTTCACCTATAAACTTCAACACAAAAGCTTCAGCACTAAAGCTTCACCTACAAAGTTTCAACACAAAAGCTTCACCTACAAAGCTTCAACACAAAAACTTCACCTACAAAAGCTTCACCTACAAAGTTTTAACATCAAAAGCTTCACCTATTAAAAAAATATTTTCAAAAATTCGAAAATTCAAAATAAAATAAAATCAAAAATCAAAAAATAAAAAAAAATCAAAAAATCTAAAATTAAAAAAAAATAAAAAATAAAAAGTAAAAAGGGCCTAGGCCTCCTCTTCTTTGGGCCTAACAACTTTCATACCAAATATATATGAAGGAGGAGTTTTGGGCTACCACTTAGAAAGGAAAATGGTGAAGTTTTGTTACTTTGGAAAATTGGCTACTAGCAAGACATCTCCTTCGTCAACTCCCTTGACCAGAGACTTAGGGGACTCCTACCATATGCTACTACACCTCAATACTCGGAAGTTTCACGACTATTTGGTGTCTTGGATCTTTCAAGTCCCCAATCGAGAAGCTTTCCTTACTCGGGAAATTAAGGGAGCATTATTTCAACCTACAGGATCCACCCACGAAGTTTCAACATGCAAACTCCAAACAAAAGAAAAAATTCAAAGAACTTGGTGAAGGATGCCTTAGTGTGTTTAACATAACACGTTGAACGAAGTAATGCTTATTTATTGATATCTTCGATAAATTACAAATACGTGCATACACATGAATCAAAACAAACAAACAGGAGGGGGCCTTCACAAAGGTTGCTCATGAGAAGTCTCAGCACTCGGCAAAGCCCCAGAAATAGGAGTCACCGGAGGGTGATCATTTGGAGCCTCAGTACTGGGCAAAACCCCAGAAAGAGGAGGCACCAGAGGTTGATCATTTGGAGCTTCAGTACGTGGTACAACCCTAGAGGATGAAGGCAATAAATGCCTTTTGAACAAATTCACAAACCTCTGATAATTAAAATCTGACCCTTGGATTCCTACAACTGGTCAAACTTTCTCTTCATACTTGTAGCATATCTATGTGTGAGCCTGTGCAACTGTTTATTCTCGTGCTTGAGCCCTTTGATCTCCTGTTTGAGACTTATCACTTCAGCCGCCAATGATCAACTTGGCGGGTTCGAGCAAATAGGCGTTAGACACAGAACCTGCACACTGAACACTGAAAGCTAGAGAATCCTTAACAGCTAACTCATCGGACCGTCTGGAAAGTAGTCTGTTATCTTTGGGAGTGAGAAGATTCCTAGCCACTACTGCAGCAGTCATGTCATTCTTCATCACAGAGTCCCCAACAGTAATATGACTAGTATGGGATAAAAAGGATGGACACCAAATGTTGTCTTGAGAAGACATGGCTACCTCTTCACCAACATTCAAGTCAAAACGACGATCAGATGGGCCAAACATTTTCAGAAATGAGGAAGGAAAAATAGGTCCAATAAATCTCAGAAGTACAACAATAGGGGGAAATTTCTACAAGCAGTAGCTTTCTGAACGTACTCCTTGAACTTAATTGGTGCCCCTATAAAAGAAAGAGCCAGATCTTCAACAGGGTTGCTTGTTCAAAAATTGAAGAGGCACCACTCTCCGAATTTCGAGAAGCGGATTTTCCTGAGTTAAAATTTATTAGCAATCTTCACACGCGACATCAATTCCTCGGATACCAAGGATAACTTTGCCAAAGAACTCTGACAAAGTTAAGACACGTAAATTTTGAAGGTCCAGCTATCCTACTATTACCCACAAAGGTAAAGGAACAACACCATGGCTTGATAACTGGAAAATACCTATGTGTGTCAACCTCCATGCTCCGTGGCAAAGCAGACTTGCAAAAATGCCCAACTTTTCCTCACATCCGAGAAAGCACTCCCAACAAGATTGCTTACTCAGAAATTGAAGAGGCACCGCTCTCCGAATCTCGGGAACTAGATCCCCAACGAGATTGCTTGCTCAAAAATCAAAGAGGCACCGCTCTCTGAATCTCGAGAACCAGATCCCCAGCAAGATTGTTTGTTTCGAAAATCGAAGCGGCACCGCTCTCCAAACTTCGAGAGCCAGATTTCCTTGGATAAAATTTTTCTACAATCTTCACATGCAACATCAGCTTTCTGGATACCACGGACCACTTTTTCAAAGTGCTCTGACAAAGTTAAAACATGTGAATCTTACAGCGGCCACTACATTGCTCTGACCGAGAAGGGTAAAGGAATAGCATTACTAATCACTGTTGGGACAATTCCTATATATTTTGACCTCCATCCAACACAGCCAAGCAAACCTGCCAAAAAAAAAAAAGCTTAACTCTTCCTCACATCCGAAAGGGCATTCCCAACGAAGTCTCTCGAAATACTCAGCTCTCTTCCCCCCTATAATACTTATACAAACAAGTCACACTAGAACAAAAGTATCTCATATCATCAGGGTCAAAAGCAAGAGTATCCCATATCATGCTTTTTCCCTGTCTTTTCCTTTGCCCTTGCTTTTACGTGCAAGACAAGGAGAAAGGAAGCAATCAGTCGGAACTTGAAATCAAACTTCTGATTTGGAACTGATTGCCTAGAACCTTTGCATGGTTGCTTGCCTAGCTTGCTCCCGAGTACTCATCCTCAACTGTTGTTAAGGCCACGAATTCCTTCGGTAAATTCCTCAGAACAGTTGGTATGATATTGGCTCTTTACATTGAAGCTGCCAAGCATGGATGAGTCGCTGAGAAGTAGTGCTCTGAAGGACCATTTAAATGCAAAGGTTGCACACCACTTCTGCTATACTAAAGATTGAAGCAGAAGTTTCAACGATGAGATGGAACAAATCACTACAGCACGACACCCTTCCTATAGAACCACACAATCCAGACGGAGGAGTCTAAGTCAAATTCAAGCTCAGCATCGTTGCTTTAATTGAAGAGATCGAGAAGCTTCAATAGCCTTTCGCTAGCACCGTCACCGAAGAACAAAGCCTTGCTATACCACATCCACTACTTTGTCATCAACAGAAATATCTCATATCAACAATAGAAATATCTCATACCAACCCTGGATGGTGGAAAAGTACTTCCAGAGAAGAGGCCACGTCTACCTATGGGGCAGAGGCAAATGAAAATGATATCACGCTTCGGTACTTAGAAGTTTCGCGATTACTCAATGGCTTGGATCTTGCAAGTCCCCAACCGAGGAGCTTCCCTCACTCGGGAACTTAGGGGATCACTGTTTATACCATACTTGACCAATCCCGAAACTACTGAGCACCGGTCAACAGTATACCGTTAAGGACCCACAAGACTTTCCCTCCAACTAGGAGGCCAATCACAATGCGACACGTGTCAATATCAGAGGCCAATCACAGTGCAACACGTGTCGATATAAGAGACCAATCACAACATGACACGTGTCAATGTCAGAACAAAGCTAGAAACTCTCTTCTATAAAAGGGGATCATTCTCCCATAATAATGCCTAATGTCATTGGAATTAAACTATTCACTATAACTCACTAAAGGAGAGCTTGAACCTATGTATTTGTGTAAACCCTTCACAATTAATGAGAGCTCCTCTACTTCGTGGATGTAGCCAATCTGGGTGAACCACGTACATCTTGTGTTTGCTTCTCCGTCTCTATCTCTTTACATACTTATCCACATTGGTGACTGGAGTAATCTAGCGAAGGTCAGAAACTTAACACTTTCTGTTATACCAAAGTCCTCGTTGATTTTGTGCATCAACAATATTGTTTTGATCTTTAAAAGGAGAAGAAAATGGCAATTTCGTGTGTCTAGAGTAATTCCAATAGAGAAAGAGACTAATTAATTGTGCCAAAGCATATGCAACACCATAAGAAGATGAGACCATGAGATACAACGGTTTTAGAGATCAAATTGACATGAGAATGCAGTTTAGTGGATTTTTAGGAGAGACTTAATTACTAGCTCTTATTATTTTTGTTTTTTATTTTTATTTTTTTTTATTGGTAGTATGGACTTTAAGTCCCTATAGAGCTGACATTATGATATGGAGGTCATTCCAGACTAATTTAGTCAATTTATCATGCTTAATCGGATCAATGCATCAAGGCAAGTCTCGGAGTGAAAGATTTTTCATAGGTCTTAAGACCAGAGGGTGGTACTCTTATTATCACAGTGGACATCTTTTTTTTTTTTTTTTTTTTTTTTTTTTTTTTTGAACAAACGATGTTATCTACACCAAAGAAGATGAGTGGGCTTAGTCTCACAATGGGCTGGCAATAATGTTGTTCAAATTTGCCTTTGACGAGAATCAAACCTAAGACCTCTCACTAACAAGTACCAGACCATAGTGCTAACTGGATTGTAGTGGAAATCTTTATAAACACTAAGTTAGGCATAACATGTTCCGTTTCCATGTTATCAAGGGTCGGGCCTGCAAGCTTATTCGTGTTTGATTTTATTACTTAACTCCGAGTTCGTTTATTTGTAAAGATTGTTGGATTAAATTATATTTCATGAAATGGAAGCCAATGATGAAAAGTTCTAAGTGTTTCACTGTAATAGAAATAAAGGTTTGAGTGAAATAAACTTTGCAAAATATCACCTAAGGCATCTAAAGTCCTTCCAGGGAAATAAAAGAAAATGGCGCATTCTACCTTGCGTCCAGCTTTCTAGATATAACATTCAGAATTCCAACCAAGGATCTACAATATTGTTCGAAACTTCGAAACATCAGATCTTTAATAAACAAGCAAGGGAGACTAGTCAGACTTGGCTAGCTCCAAAATTAACAAGAAATTCAAAGGTGGTTTTGATACGGACACCGGAAAGATTAATCCAAAATCCTAATACAGGCAATAAAAAATGAGATAACTATTTCGTGGCAAATTTGTTTTCATCGAGCATATTTGACATTTACTAGAGCAGATTCTCAATTGCACGAATAATTATAAGGGTTTAGGTAAAAAGATTATGTCTTGCTCAATCTTTACATATAATCCAACATATCAACATTGCTAAATTTGGCACGCGATTATAGCCACTCTTGTGTTTTTATTTTAGTAATTTTCTTCATTTAATAGTTTTTATGTTACTCGTTGACAAGTTTGGTAACAGCATACCATACGTCGAGGATCCTCTACGTCAGATTTTATTTTATTTTATTTTATTTTTTTCCATTAAAAAACAAATATGATGGTGAAGAATCCTAAGATTTGATGAAAGCATATTTGGAAGGGATGAGGATCTTCTTCGGGTTCTCTTTGTAATTCCTTAACAAAAGCTGACCGCACGATGTACAATGAACGAATCGGATGTGAGTATCTAGTTGGAACCCAAATTCATTTGGAAGAGATTGTAATTTAATACATTTTATATAAAAAAAATTAAATTGATTATTATGGTTATAGTCATGTGACGTCGTTCTCAATATGGTGGTAATCATCACCACTTAGTAAGGGTGGTGAGCAAATTCAGGTTCACCATATAAAAGGTTTTGCGAGAGGAAAAGTATTTATCAAATAAATATACAGTTCAACATTAATGTGTTACTTTATATAGCTATACCGTTGATTTATTCTATATATTTGAATAACCAAACAATCTCCAATTCGAATGATTTTTTATATCAATAATCTTCAATCAAAGACTCAAAATAGAACAGTTTCTCTTATAAAATTTCTAGGGAGAAAATAAATTATTTGCAAGTAGAAGAATGAACATTGAAGTCTGGTTTCAAAGATGAAAAAAAGAGCAATTTTGAACACATGAAATGGGCTCTCTTCTTTTCTCATGACATGATAATGTACTAGATAATGATATGCAATTCAATCACCGTTTCTAGTTTTCTTCTCCCTGAATTTTGCCACACCTGCAGGAGCATGCCGGAAATATCTTTTGAAGCGTGAATTTCACGGCGCAATTGCGTGTTGTATATTTTTGCCACTTGAGAGTTCAAACTTCATCTTTTACAAAGACTAACCACAAGATGCAGTGAAAGAGATGCCCAAAAAAATTTGTTCTAGAACACTAAACACCGATAGCGCAAAATGAAGGGTTCGTAGAGATAACAACATATCCTCGTATCATCCCCAGGGAAGCAACACTAGCCTGTTAGCCTCCTGCCTGACTCGGGTCACCCTAACTGCTCTGCCAGTTGCCCTTGCACTCGAGAATCGTGGTCGGGAGGTGGGGAACAATCAAGCCTCGATAATTTGGCAATTTACAACTTCGTCAGATATACTGGATACAGGATGGAGTGAAAGGGTCGAAGGCGATCCAACCAAAGAATATGGAGTAAAAAAATATCCGGCTCAAACTGTTGTATAGTTGGCAAAAAGGCGTAACAAGTCATTGAGAGTCTCTGGATGAAACTTCCTTGCAAATAAGTAACAAGGTCGTTTTATACCGTTCCATAAGCAAGGCCATTTCTGTACTACTTTCTGAAAAACAAAATAGAAAATGTAAATAAAATTATTGCCAAGCAGTCCAATTCCATAAGCATGTATCACGAATCTTTTAGATGCATACCTTCGCATCACTGGTTACATGCACGCTCACATCAATCGACTGCAGCCACAAGACAACCAAAGTCGCCATCAGAAAATTTGAACTATTTACATTCGAATTGTTGTTCTTTCAAACACTATCTATGTTGGAACTGATGGCACAAAGAAAGCAATTATAACGACACTTTGATTTATATATCCACCAAACCATTTCCAGCCATCTTCGTTAAAAGGTCAAAGTGTTAATACTAAAATCTTAAAAAAACAATCCCTAGACTATTCCTTTTGTCATTTTTCTTTTTGTTTTTTTTTTGTAAGATAAGTGGGGTGTTTGTATGGTTTTGAACAGCTAACGGCTGGAGTGCGACACAACATAACATGAGAGGCTCAACAGGTGACACAAATAGCCAGGGATGAACTGCCATGGAATCGGCATTCAGTGTGGACATAGCTATGCAACACATATCCAAACTAGATAAGCATGCATGATGGAGCTGTTATCCATAAATAAAAAACACACATATGCAAAAGCTTTTAGAAGAATTCTACCGTAATATTCTTCAGAAGCTCATGTGTAATATCCTGAGACTTGTATAACTTCGGATGCCACTTTCTTTCAGACCAATCAACATGAGTCACGGACCAGTTTGCAATGCCACCAGGATCAATTATCTGAAAATATGTACAAAGGAAACTTCATTCAGGCAGAGAACAGAAGGGAACACTGGAGAAAATTTTCAAGAGTTCTCACATTGAAAAAGGTTGGCAAGTAATGTTCATCAGCAATGCAATTGCGCCCGTCAAAACCTGGCTGTTATTACCAAGACAATCCACATCAACAAATTGAGACCAGTTAACATACAGTATCATGGTTTTAAAGATTACAGAAAAAACCTATTAGATACTTGCATCTCAGCTGTACAGTGGGCCAAGCATGAGAAGGGGAAAGCAAGCCATATATTGAAATCAAGCATATGTTTTGACAAAAAGTAATTAAAAAATTCAGCATTGTTAGCTTAGATCATCTGAAAACGACCAAATAAAGAGCGACCCAAAATCTATTATACCAATAATAAGAGAAAGCAAGGATGAAAGTATCATACATGCAGATATGCTACAGCCTATAGATATATGATAAACAAATTACAGGCGAAAATATCTAATATAAGAACATTTAAGAACTTAAACAAGGTAGATATACAAATGCTGAGAAGGAAAACTTGCCTTACAGTAGTCCCGGAATTTCGAGTAGTATAGATTATCAGCCATTACTATCACAGCATGCCGACGCTTCACAGAGAACCACTGCATATAATTCAGAATATTAGACTTTCAGTGTTACCTTGGAATGAAAAGTATTTTTAGGTGGTCATATATCCCTACTGTTTACATTTGTTGATATTGCAGGCTAGTTATATAAAACTAATAAAAATGGCCATCAAGAGATGGACAACAAATCAAATTTCCACAAATTATAAAACTACATCTACAACCTCAACATAATAATAAAAAAATACCTGTGCACCCTTTCTAAAGTCTTTCTTCTCAATTTCAGGTAACATGTGTTCAGAATACCTCCCATTTCCATGTGGACCAGGATCCTCAAAGCTGAAAAGAATACACAAGTATACAGTTAAGAAAAATGAATTTATCAATTAGGAACAAGTTGGCTCCAAATAATTTCAGAGGATAAAAAAAATTAAAACCTACTCAGGCAACATTCATAACTGTACTTATTCATCAAATTCAAATCCAATCGTACGGTGAGCTGCCAACACATTTAAACTAAAACAGTAGCTCATAAAATAAGATTTTACTTACCAGTCAACATAGCTTATATTTGTATTCATCAGATAGTCATAGATATGGTCAAATGTGTACAATGGTACACAACTGCACAACAGAAAGAATTAATGAGATTAATAACAGCAGAAATAATCAGAACTTGACAAAAAGGATTACTAAAGGTACTGAGAATTTGATCACCTTTCAGAAAGTAAGACAAAATGCTGGTTATCAGGATCTTGAAGAGCATTTGCCAATAATCTTCTCTCTGCATCTACCATAGAAATTTTTCCCCAAATCACCTGGAAACATGAATCAATGATCGATCTCATTAATGTCCTAAATCACTAGTTAAACATGACAATAATAAATCACAATCACTACTGATAGATGTATAATCTTTATACTCTTCTACCTATCACTGGAACCTCATCTACACAATTATAACCCTTGCATGACAAATAGTCATGGATTCAATATGTCTGCAATCTTAAAATGACCAAGATTAAATGAAGAAATAATCAGTAAGTCTCTGCTATTTAAGTTAATATTAAATATTATCCTAAGCTTCCCTGAGAGTTATATGGATTAAAAATGAAACATAGATTTTGTAAAGTAACGTAATCTAAGCAGGTTTACCGGGTCACTGCGAATCTCTCGATTAAAAAAATAACGGCTCAAATGAATTGCCCTTTCCTTAGAAGCATGCACATAGATAGAGAACTTCCCTTCATGACCCTGCCAACAAAAAACGGAAATGCTTAAGCTAAGCATGTGAATCGATAACTACTTGAACAGGCTCTATCAACACTCAAATATTGATTGAACAGGTTGAACATTTATTATCACATATTTTTATGAAAAATACCTAATTTAACATACACACGTCTGTTGTATACCAACAAATTATAAATCAGTCAGAAATATGAAAACAATCACTTGAAAAGAGCACCAAGGGGCCACCACATGGAATTTATCCGGATTAAATAAGGACGAACTTAAAGCACCAAAAGTAACAGTGAAAGAAGACTCCAACTCATCTCATCAGCCACAAAGACATAAAAAATTTACAAATAAGAAGCATGTGTGTCATTTTGGTATAGAACATTTCCATAAACTTTGCCTCATTCATACAGAATGATTCTCCCATCAAACTTGTTATTTCCCACCTAATACAACCGACAATTCAAGCATTTATCAACCATTATGCTGCATTGTCAAACTTGAATATTAGATAGCTTGATGGAATTAAGCTTCTTGGTCCAACCGTCTTTAACTGTTAATCGGTAACCACAAAATAATTCAGGCATGGAGACTCTTGCTTGTATGTGAATAGTCCAACAACTATCCTTGTGAAAGATTATAGGGACAACAATATAAGTTGATCACTTTCTACTCTTATACTTTCTAAGCACTATGTGACAAAGATCATATACTATCTGAATATGTTTAAGCCAACTAAACAGAACAGGCATATTAGGAAAAAAAGTATTAAAGAAACCAAAAAGAAATAAAAGGAAAAAACAATACAGAAGATTTCTTTCTTGGGCCAATAAATCAATAGCAGATGAAACCTTACATGGAGAAACTTATCCCACAGCTTCTCAAAAGGCAATGCACTTGGTGTAAGGAACATGAATGCAATTTTTGGATTCTTGGATTGAATAGGAGGTGCGCTTAAAATCTCTCTAATCACAACACGGGATGCAATCTCATCGTCAGTAAATTCCCTTGCAGGAGCAGGTGGAAGCCAATCTGAAATAGCCTTACAACCTCTGGAAGAAAATATGTAACAAGCAGCGCTGCTTTGAGGTGGATAGAGAAAAGCACAAATCACAAAGATGCTGACCAAAGAAACCAAGACAATAATCCACACTGGCCTCTTCAAAGGTGGGCGATGGCGTGCCCCAGGCAAGATCTGCATGTCACCCATGCCTAATCGCCAATGACTCGTCTTCATCTAAAATAAATGCATCACAACTTCATCACCTAATGATCTTATTCCTGCCCATAGTCCCTATCCACCATTGCGCTGTCTGATCGGTGTAGAAATTTCTGCAATCTGAAAGTTTAAGAGGATTAATTGGTAAATTAGAGGTCCTATATGCAATGATAAGCGGACTAAGTTCATGGTAATTTATTCTGCAACACAAAAAAGAATATCCTAAGCAGGTAAACAAGCATGTTGACAAATCGGTTATACCATTTCTTATAATAATGTCACTAGATCAGTAGTAAACCTAATACTAAACAGCAAAAGATACATCATGTAGACATACGCACATATAAGTAACTAGAATGAATGTGCCTAGATCACAAAGAAATGCAACGATACAATTCAAAGATTAAGCAATATCAGAAATCAGATCGAATTCATGATCATCGAGTAGTTATGTTTAGTGCTTATAATTGTTTGCCAAGAAAAGCAAGTAAACTATAATTCATTGTTTTGGTTTTTCGTTTCCCTTCAGTCTCCTCACCTCGCCTCAGGCAACCAATCGGAGCGGTAACAGTGTAAATATGAGCAAATAAAAGATCAAACCAAAGCAACAAAACCCTATGTTCAGAATTCAAATCTAAGAAGCAGTCCAACAACTAATACCAAACATCTGGATAAGTATGCACGTACGAAAATCCAAGTAAATAAAAGTCAAACCAACCCACAGATTCCAATCTATCCCAAGAAAAGTAAAACCCCAACTACAAGACGCAATCTCTATTGCCCCCTAACAGTCAAACCCAGCAGCCCAAAACTCCGAAAATTCTTCCCCATTTTCTTATTTCCCGTGTGGCTGCCCAGAAAGTACGCAAAATCAAAACAGCCACTGCAACTGCAACCGCAACCCAAACGAAAATTCAAAATCTCAGTTTCTGACACTCGGAGAAGAAGAAGAAGGAGATACCTGATGCTATGATCTGAAAGGAGCTTAAAACCGAGAATTGAAGATCGGGAACGGTGATTCTTCGTTGACTCTCTCAAGATCTAGGGCACGCAACAGGAAGGCCGGCCTCCAGAGACACTCTCTCCTCGCACAGAAGAGGGAGAGAAGAGATGGAAGTATTGGAAGAAATTGAAAAACCAGAAAGATGGGAAATGGGATTTTTTTTGAATGGGAAGATGGGATTGTTGTGATTCCTTGAAAGATGATTCCTTTGTTCCGAAAATTCTCCCTCTCCTCCTTCTGAAAGTAGTTGAGTCCAAACAGTCGTTTGCCTTTCTTCCAAACACCAACAAAGCCGGCGATTTATTTCTCTGTTTTTTATTTGTTTTTCTTGTTTTGTATCATTTTGCTTTGGACTGCTTATTCTCGTATTCGCACTCGTGGCGCGTGATTCTTCGTACCAACCCCACCAAATGCCCCATTGTAAGAAAAGTGTTATTCACGTTTATTTTTACTTTTTACTTATATTTCAACGTTCAAAAATTACGAGAATGTATGAAAAGTAAAAATAGATATAAAAATAGCACTACATGTTTTTTTTCTTACTTTTAAAATTCTAGCAACATTGTTATTGTGGTTACAATTTAGTGGTACTATTCTTTCATTTCTAAATAGAAGACATTAGAGTTGATACTCTCTATTGGCTTTGTATTTTAAAAATAAGCTTTAACTGTAGCAATGGTCACAGAATTTTATCTCTAGTTTAATTTTAGTCCCTTAACTCTCTTCCTTTTTTTTTTTTTTTTTTTGAACAAACGATATTGTTTACACTAAGAGGAATGTTGGGTTTAGCCTTACAATATGCTAGCAATAATGCGGTTCAAATTCGCCTTTAGTGAAAATCAAACCTAAGACCTCTCACTTATAAGTAAAGAGAAATACCACTAGACTGTAGTACTAAGTGACTAGTCCCGCAACTCTTATATTAGTGTTTTTAGTCCTCGACCCTAACAATGTGTTGCGTCATTAGTCTTTTTCACTAACGCCGTATATATATATATATATATATATATATATTAAATTTAGGGTATATTAGAAGTTTCAACTTAAAACTTCAAAAAGCAATAGATAAAAATACAAATGAAAATTTATAAATTATTATCTACAACTTAAAACAAAATGAAATTTAAACTATAAAATACCAAATGAAAATGGTTGGACTTTAGCTAACTTGTAAAAATTAGGCAATGCGATTTCAAAGTAGGTAAGAGATCACATAGTGGCTGGACTCAAACAACTTACAAATCAATCATATATTGAACTATGAAAAAAATTCCTATGTATCAATTTTCTTACACACACAAAAAATTTAATTTTTAGATCTTTTTTTCTTTTTCATTTCTCATTTTTAAACCCCTAAATTTGACGGAAAAATAGACGGCATTAGTGAAAATGACCAATGGTACAACACATTGCTAAGTTTGAAGTCTAAAGAAACTAATATGATAGTTCATGACTAAAATTAAATTAGGAATAAAGTTCAAGGGTCATTGATACAATTAAGCCTTTGAAAATAAAACACATGTGCCATTGTGACTCGCTATTTATATTGAATCTAGTGAATTAGGGTGAGAAATATAGTGTTTAATCACTCAATGGATATGCTAGTGGTGCACCTTAAAAGAAGCTGAGGTCTTACAATAAAATCAATTGGCAATATGAGACATAGTTCAACTCCTCATAAACACATGAGATTCCCTTACGTGTTCTTTCATTATGTTGGAGCTATGCCCTAAAAGCCTATTTATATAATATTGGATGACACACCCCGACCGAAATCAAGGCGTGTTGGCCGTCACGTGAGGGTGACGTAGCCATGTGCACAGTGCGGAAGCAATATTAATATAAGAAATGCAAATAAATAAAAACCAAACAAACTAGAGCACTAATAAGAACAAGTGCAAGACGAAATGAGTGTGAATTCACAACCAAAGCATAAGTAGCCGAACTGCAGTCTAACATGACGAATACTAATTATACAACACCAAAGGTAATCCTACAATGGTGATAATTTGTCAGAGCTGCCGTGGATTCCTTGCAAGCCACCAAAAAGCACTCTTAACTAGAACCTGGAGGGGCGCAAAACAGAAAGTGTGAGTGAGCAAAAACAAAGCTTTTCAAAATCATTTCATTTCTCAAAAGTTCTAACCCCTTACCGTAAAACCTGTATAATTTCCCAGAAAATAGAATATATATATCTATACCACAACCATACTCAAAATAGCCAAAATTCACAAATATGTCATGTCGAATATCTCAGCATAAAAATATATGTAAGCCAGGTGATATAAATTAATGCAAATGATATGTCAGACGGAGTCACCTAACGTGACCTGTACGGCTGAATCTAGAGCTCATCCATCTAGCTGGAGTCACCTAACGTGTACATCTCAACAACTATACCTGCACACGAGTCGGAACCACCTAAAGTGGTATGTACGACAGGACTATGCACCTAACTTGGATCCAAGGTGAGCATATGGTGCGGGAGGTGAACATCACGTAAAGGACTGTGCCTTAACCACAGGCAGGAGCACTAACACCGGGGTGCAAGTTTATGAGCTCTCAACACACCTCACATAATCATCAATTCACATAAACAATCTATAACTCACTTGGTACTTACCTGAGCGTCCACCGCGTCAAATCACAATATGCACATATCATACCAATTCATAGTCTAAGCATAAATCAATAGGCATGGCATTTCAAACATAATTTCATTTAAATCGATTTTCTGGGAAAAATCTCAAGTATATAGGTATATAAGGAAAACCAAAAGCCCACTCACTGGTATGTGGAAGGGTCGTAGCCCCCAATTGGAGTGGATTTGTGAATCTTTCAAAATAATTGTGTCAAAGTTCCATAATTTAATTCAAGCCATTTGACCATGGCGAAGAAAAGAAGGCACAACATGTAGCTTTTTCAAATTAATGTTTCTGAACGTTTTGGGTATTTTGAAGGTCAAGATAGTATATTTCAAGGAAAGTTCCTTCTAAGGATATGTTGAGAACATCTTAAGCTTTATAAAGAGAACTTCTGGGACCAAATCGGAATTGATTTGGTAGTAAAAATTCTATTCGTGAGTGACAACAAAAACAAGGATGACGATTACAATTACTTCATGATAGATTGAAGAATCACGAGCCCTAACTTCATATGATGTGGAGAAGAGTTTGTCGCAAAGGCCTGAATTTTCCCATAAAACACAAGAATGGAGGGTTTTTGATACCTTTACTTATTTTGTTCTAATATTTTATTACTTCGAAAAGCTTAAATCATTTTACCATGAAACAAAGAGCCCAATTTGACTATTTTTTTTTATTTATAGTTTTGCGAAATGGATATGTGTTGATTGCACATCCCTTCTTCCTTTCATATCCTGTAGCATTTAACTAACTTAGTCTAAAGGCATTCCGGTAAGGCCAGTAACTCCGACAATAGCACAACCTTTCTGACTAATATGGCATAATCCCAACACGAGAATAAGTACACTAGAGCAAGTACTATAGAATATGGTCCTGTTTAGTTAATATGCGATGGGGACCATTTGTATTCTAGGAGTAATCATCATTGATATTTATGCGACAGGTCGTCATTGCGTACACTATTAGATATGCCTATGGTTGTGCTTGGCTAATCCACGATGAGGGACCATACATATTCTAGGGGTGATACGCGTGGTATATCCACCATGGATGATCATTGCCTACTTAAGGTTGTAAGAAGTGGTTGTGCTTGGCAAATCCGCGATGGGCGACTATTTCCTAGTTGGATTCCATTAAGCGGTCCAGAATATTAGCTCATGTTCAGTTCTGTTGAGTGGTTTGGAATTCTATCTTCATAAGATTTTGTTGAGTGGTTAGGAATCTCTTTCCCTATTCGCTTCAGTTAAGTTTGTTCCAAACCTTGGATTCATGTGATAGAAATTGCTCATGATTGTGTTTGTTAACTTAGGGTTACAATGTTATTGTTTGGAATTCAGGTAGGATTTGTAGATTTGCTTTATTAAATTTCATGAAATGATACTTGCTCTTGTTGGTGGATTAACATAATTAAGTGTTAATATTTTGCATCTTTGAATTATTGAATCGATTATTTGTTGTGACTATGGAATTTGGTTGGAAAACATTATAATAGACGTGATTAACGAAATCACAATCTTGGTTGTCATTTGGTTTAGTTATGTAGTCTGGAATCTAGTGAGACATCCTCGTTGAGTTCCATTGTGTGATCCTGAAATCTATGTTTCTTGCTAGATAATGCCTTGAGCAATTTCAGAGCTTAATAGAACTGTGAACTACGAAGGACTTGATCCCGTCTTTGGTACGTAGGTAGTTTAACACAAAAGTTAGATGCAGTGATGCGACAAAAGAAAAGTTACTACGTTATTGACTCGGAAGCGGGGCCTAAAAGTTAGATAGGTATGTTCTGATGTCACGTGTTGGTCCTGGAGGTATTTCAAAATCGGGGAATGAGAAAGTAGTCCACTTAGCTTTAGATGGTTGAGAAAACACTACCACGAGTGCCTGGTTTGACAACCTTTATGTCCCTTCATAGGTTTCTACGTTTACTAATAGGACCCTACGTTAACAAATATATCATAAAAAAAATGTTGCATCAAGTGACTTGTATTCCCGGTCACATAAACAAAAATTTTGTTCAAATAAAAAATACTATATGACGCCTAAGATACTAAAAAAAAAGTGCTATCTATTTGGAGTGCTTCTACCCTTAACGTTCACGTCAGTCAAATTCACTAGAAAATGGCAAGTGGTAAATTGCCCAAATGGTTAGTTCATTTTTTTTAACCCAGCGCATCTTTAGAGGGATGGTTAATCCTCTCTCTCTTTAATATAGATTAGTGTAGAATATATTTTGTACTAAATAAAAGAAGTCACTTAGTACCATGGTCTAGTGGTATTCCTCTTTACTTGTAAGTGAGAAGTCTTAGGTTTGATTCTTGTTAAAGGTGAATTTGGATCACATTATTGCTAACCTATTGTGAGGCTAAGTTCACCCCTTATTTTTTGGAGTAGGATTCTCTCCCCTTTTTTTCCCTCCCCTTCCCTCTCCTCCTATTTGAACGGTCATGGTTAAGTCACGTTAACATCTTATATTAATTTTTTATAGCAAGAGAAAGACAAAATAATAGAGTGTGAGAGGAGGAGAGAAAATCCTAATTTTTATTTTTTAGTGTAAATAACATCGTTTGTCAAAAAAAAAAAATTATAAGAAAATGATTTAAGGAGGTATTGTCAGTCAAAATACGAGAGGCATGTAAGTTCTAAAGGACATACACGGGACGAGCGCGTTGCAATTGCACCAGCTTTATTGGGTGCCACTCAATTTACAAAAACACCCTTTTGCGGGCAATGCGGAAGCACCGGTCAAGGAGTGGTCAACTTGTCATTTGGGGTGTGCGTGCAGGTTATCAAGAAACCCGCAAAGTAATTAACTAAGAAGAAATATCAGAAGGAAATAGAGGACGACTTGGTAGGATGCCGTCCGAAAATTACCCAAACGCTCATTTAGTTTCTTCTTTTTTGGTTGTCACATCCGCTCATCTAAACCCAAATGTCAATTCCATGGTGCTAATTCTATTTCTAGAAATATATTAATATTTTTAATAAAAAATAGTCATTCTCTGAATTTAAAATGTATGTGAAGTTGTCATTTAATATTAAGGCCTAATAGTATTTATCTTCATTTTTAAGTGAGTGATCTTAAGTTCAATTCTCGCTAAATGCGAAGTTGAACAAATTATTGTGGCAAGCACATTATAAGCCTTCGCCCACTCTCCCACCCCTTAGTGTAAATATTATCATTGTTTTAAAAAATAAAGTTGAACTGTCAATTTAGTTCTTGAATTACCACCTAAGTGATGTCAATTTAGTCCCTAAGTTACCACCTAAGTGATAATTATGTCCCTAAACTATTTTTTCAGAAAAATCTATCCATGAAATATAAAAATCTGCCAATTACATCCCTAATATTATATTTGAAGATACTTTATTCAATTTTCCATCAATTTAAGTCACGTTACTTGCATGTAATACATATTGGAGAGTAGATTGATAACGCCCCAAAAAAAATTATTTGTAAGCTAATCACGGTGATAGGCCCAAAATAAAATCATGGTTAATCAATATTCTATTAACTACCATAAATCAAATTCGATCATTTTATGGATGCATCTAATTTTCTTGGTAGATTGCCTACGTAGCCTCAAACGGGATCAAACCATTCGTAGTTCACCGTCTGTAAGAGAAACTGAACAAACCCTACTTACGTCCGTTTCAATCCATTTGCTTGTCAAATTTCCAAAATTAACAATCATGCGATATTGCAACACTTCCTTGGAAGAATTGACTCCAAATTAGTTTTAAGAAATGCATTGGAAAGAAGGTCAGATTAACCCCGAAAAAAGTGATGGCGAAGGCAGAAAAAGAGAATCACCTTGTCTACGCGGAGAAAGGAAAGAGAAATAAGGCCGGCCGAAGAGCCAATTTCTTTTCATTTCCAAATGGATCAATCCTTAAGTTCTGTTCTCTAAGTCAAGGAGCTATACGCTTTTTCCTTCATCTCTTTCATGATATAAGGTAAGATAGTAGTTCAGGCTTTTCACACTCAAGTCTTTATCCTATCTCCGGGGACCTCCCTTTAGGACAGCACCCTTTACAGACATGGTTCTAGGTGCTAGCTAGGCTTCCTTACCTAAGCCCTGACTCGGAAATTCAGTGGAAGACGCTAAGCCTATGTTCATTGGCCTTTTTTCGATGTCAATGCTCTGACAGTGATTCTCTAATCTCTAAAGAGAAGGGTCGAAAGAAGAAAGTCTAGACTTTTCTCTGATTCATAGTGGGAGCTGTTTGGCTATTAGTCACTTTTCTCGCTCCTCAAGAAAGACGGCTGGGAACGGCCTCTCGCGATGTGGCATTCCGTCTGCTCTTTCTTTGCATTCCTTTTGCTATCAACAGTCACACGCTTACTTAATACTCAACAAAGAATTATATATACACTAGCCTCTCTGCACGCACTCACGCGCATGTGAGAGGCTTTTTTTAATCACGGGTGCTACACGCCCCTTAAAGATGGGGTTTGCTTTAGTTATGTTTCTTGCTATTTAACATTATTGTTTTGTAAGAAATTGTTTTATGAATTGTGCATGCAGAGAGAGGCTTTTACCTGTTATTGATAAGTGCCCCCTTAGATGTGGATAATCTCTCACACACAACGGTGCCTTTACCTGTCTTCTCTGACATTACCTTCGCAAACATGTTCCTAACCCTTCGAGACCATGGATCTTGAAATGCATCAAATAATGAGAATATATGTGACATTTACTAACATAGTACAACATAAACTTACACCTTAATCCATGTGATAAGGAGTACGTAGTATTTTACAATATAAAGCTATCAATCTCATTGTTTATTTGAACCATCTCTCCATAATTGTTTCCTGTACAAATTTATGGATGATCCTGCAATTGAAAAACCCAAATGTGCAGTAAAAACAACCAAGAGAAACGGAAGCTAAAAGAAATCACACTAAAAAAAAACAATTGAAATTAAGCAATCATTGTGCACTTGATTGACCCTAAAGTGACGTACAAATGCCAATTGCCAAAAAATTGAAGAAACCATTTTGAAATTAAGCATACATTGTTGTAATAAGAAAAAGGGAAGTATTATTGGCACTCCAAAAATAGAAAGTTTGGAGTGTAGAATGAGAGTTTTGGAGTGCTAATAACAATTCCGTAAGAAAAAACCTCAAATGTGCAATATAATTGAAATTAACTCCAAACAATTGAAGTAAACTGTTAGGTAAGGTAAATGGAGGGAATTAAAGAATGCCAAAACCACAATAACTTCATATTACATTAACATTTTGGTTGTAAATGGAGGGAATTAAAGAATGCCAAAACCACAATAACTTCATATTACATTAACATTTTGGTTTTCATTTTCTCTCCGCTTCCGCCAAAATACTTCCATATGCACGTTCTCGTCTTTCTGCCATGCTTGCCACCCATTTGCTTGCACTTGATGTTTTAGATTTTCATGGTTAATCTGCAAGTAATGATGGTAAAATAAGAAGTCTAACTGATTAGGATGGGAATAATGCACAATCCCAAATATAAAGGTTGTAAGCAATTTAACCTAAATACCTTTAACTTTGACAATTATCCCTTAGCAATACTTTTACTCCAGTTACTTTTAGAATCTTGAAAGATAAATAATTTGTCAAGTTTGAGGTAGCAAATTGTAATCATGTTTACAAAATTAAATAGTAAGAAATGTTAACCTTAATCTTGTGCTTCAACCCTTGTACTTTGAGACAAGTGTGATGCTTGGCAACTGATAAAAACGCAATTTTATTTCTATTTGAAAATTGAATGCAATTTGAATTTATAGTATACTTTCGCATGAAAATAAGAGAAGAGTTACCGTATTTAGGAAAGTTGTTTGGTCACTATTAATCTTTTTCCTGCACCCATAAATTGTTTTTTTTTAAATTTTATAATTTGAGATAATTAATTTGTAGAATTTTTTAAATTTTATAATATGTGTTAATTAATTTGTAGAATAGAGAATGCCATTAAAAATAAATAGGTAAGAAATGGTGTTGTACCTACTTTGTTGGACTTTATTCCAAATACGTATGATGTGAGGAGTTGTTAAAGGTCTTAATTCTTCTACAGTCTTTTTCATGCACCACCTATATATTAAAAGTATATATAATGTTAGATTTATTGTAACAAATTTAATAAAGAATCATGCTTCTTCTTTTTCCACTCTTTGGGAATCAGTTGGCTTAGATCAGTAGTTTTTACTCCAACAAACATATCCCAACGAGGTGTAAAAATAGAGACATGTCTGTTTGGGATCTTATCAATAGGTAGTTCCTTCTTCATTTTTTGTGGGTATTCTTGTAAATATCCTGAGAATGAAAACAAAATAATTTTTTAAATTACCATAGCACACGTATAGCACATTCAGATAATTAAAATTGAAACTCACAATTTGAGTAATTATAATCATGAAGAGAAAGGACACTCTCTTTGTCCCCCTTATATTTGGTTGTCTACAACTCTCTAATCTCCATCTGTAAACTGAAAATTAGTTTGGAGAAAGAGGAATCCGTACCAGTTTGAGATGATTCTGGACGATAGGAGCAATCTAACGGAAATTCGGAAGAAACTTCGAAAAAACACGCGAAGGAGATTGGTCTGTGTAGGAGAAGAAAGTGAATTCGTTTACCTTTTTTGTATGCGTTGCTGGGGGCCAGGGGGGGTGGAGTGACCGTTGCTCACTTTAAACGTGCGGTATATGGCAGTTCCATCTCTGCAGTTTGCAATTGCTGTAACTGCCGTGGAAAGTTCCATCTCTGCAGTTTGCAACTGCTGCACCTGCTGTCGGGAGTTCATGGCTTCGTGCCCATCTGGAGTATTATTTTTCTTTTATTTATTTATTTACTTCTTGTTTTCTGTACAGTGGAAAGATAGAATGTGATGATGTAATTATAGGCTGATTAATTTAAGGGATGACAATGAATTTAAAGTGTGTGTTTTCATCTAATTGTTCATAATTGTCATTCTTGTGATGGGTGCATGTAGTGTTTGTAGTAGATAATTTTGTTTTTGATATTTTGTTTTTCAACTTGTAAATAATTTATGAATTGTATCATATTTACGAATTTGACCCTATTTCCATGGGCAATTATCTGGTTGCTTTAGGTATGACATGAGGGCTTTCTTGGCATTTCTGAATGCTTCACCAAACTGGCATTCTCCCTTTATATATATAGATAACCAAATTCCACAACTTTCTTATAATTCCTCCATCAAGTCCAACATGAATAAAATTAGACAAAGATCACCCAAAATCCAAGGTGAGGCTCACGGCAAGCCTACTCATCAACTTAAACCAATTCTTTGCCACTTTAGTTACAAGTTTAAAAATCCACACAAATTCATCCAACTTACCCAAGAACTTAACATAAATTAACTCATCTATTAGAACCAAAAAGAAAATATGATAGGGTTTCTTGGGTTCTCACTTCCAAATTCCTCCAAAATTGTTCATCAATCTGCCACTTCACTACTATGCTCTTAAATCAACTTCATCACCACGAATCCTCAACAAGAACACCAAAATTGCGAGTTAAACACTTCAATCTCAAACTTTTTCGAAAATGAAACTTGGAATTCGAAGATCCACTTACATATCCTAGAAGTGCATGATGAGAGGACTATTTTTCTCTTTTGGGTTGAGGCCCATCTCTGGCGAGGTTGGCCAGAATCGGCGAAAAACCCACGAAAACCTTCGAAACTTCTAGGCTTCAATATATGAGCACGCTTGGTTCCAGCATATGGTTTTGGTATCGAATTGATGAGGGCTTAGCTATGAATACATAATCTTCAACCGTGCGTGATTTCGTTGCCGTATGAGAAAGTTATCATTTTTTGAGCGAAGAAGAATTAAGGGGAAGAAGAACAAAGCAGCCTCCCTGCTGCATCTGCCTGCCGGGGAAAGAAAAAAAAGAAGAGAAGCCTTCTCCCTCCCAAAATTACCATTTTGCCGTCTAACTTTAAAAATTCGTAACTTACTCGTTTAACTCCGAATTCATATCCGTTTGTGACCACGCGTTCATTACAATAAGTATTATTTAAATAAAATAAAATATTTATCACCAAGTGTCTTGAACTCGAAGGTCCCACAAAAGACGAAATTACCCACCATCTAATTTGTTTTCCAACGAGTTCCACATAATAATACAAAAATGAATAACCAAATCATACATCTAAAAATACATAGGGTATTACAATTTTTTTTCATAAAGAAATAGTGCATGAAGTTAACTTGGGAGGAAAAATTACACGTTAGATTCGCAACTTATATGAAATGTTAACAGCTTATAGGCGAGAAAATGACAGTATAACACTCTAAAGTGTTTCAAGTGACTTAAGTTGACAAAAAATTGAATAAAATAGTTTTAAATATAATAGTAGGGATGAAATTAGTAATTTTTAATAAATTTAAGAACTTATTGTACCAAAAAATAATTTAAAGAGCCAATGTAATTAAGATGATACTACAAAAACTAAATCAGTATTTCATTAACAAAAAATTGTAGGTGAAGTTAGCCTTGGATGATGGTAAGAGATGTGGCACAAGTGTGCTGCTATGTTTGTTTACATGTGCGTCTTATTTTTTCCCTTATCGGATCACTCAAATATAAAGGACTATTAATATTAATACAAGGTGAACAAGATCAGAGGACAAGTGGGTAGGCAGTTTGACAGAGTTAGGAGCAATTAAGTATGAACGGTCAGATCATCAAAATATACGAACAGACACATCAAGAAAAATGTTGTAAAGTGGGTCGAACGTGTGTTTAATATTGCATTAATTTACTAATTTGTTAGCGTTTAAGAGTTTATACATACATACATACATACATACATAGAATAATGTTCAAAAGATTAAATTTATAGATAAAATTTTACAAATGAAATGAAAGTTGATAATTAGATTATTACTTAAACGTTGATAAACGTGCTTATTTCTATTGGTAACACATAATTTAGTTTGCAAATTTTGTCTACAAATTTTGTCTTTCTAGTATTACTCATATAGTTATGGTTGTTGTCATTATTTATGTCAGTCGAAATGAAGGTTCTAAAAGACGTTAGGTGCTAGTTGGGCAGCAGGCTGGGGCCTAGCGCCTAAGCGGCTAGGTGGGCGCCTAGGCGGACTAGGTGAATTTAAGTAAATCTATAATATTTTGTGTAAATAAGTGTTTGCTTACAATTAAAGTATATATAATTTCATCATAAACTACAAAATAGAATGCATATATATTATGAAGTATTGAAATATAATGAAAACATGTGAAATAAGGATATAATTTGTGTTCATTTAAGTATGCAACAAGCAATGGTGAAGCTAGATAAGGATAAGGGGGCGGCCGCCCCTTCACTCGCGGGAAAACAAGGCCAGGAGCCAGTCCTAAGAGCAAGTCCACCCCTAAAAAATGCACCAGCACCCAACCCATTTAATCCACTCAGTGAACAGTGATAGACCCCAATGAACAGTAATAGGCCAAATGCATTTCCACCCCTAAAAAATGCGCTGGCACAAACGATCTCCACCCCTACACAATGCGCTGGCACCCAGCCCATTTAAAATATTATTCAATTGTTTATAATATAATAAATTAAAAAATAGTTTTAATTTCGGATAGGATTTTTAACCAATCTCGTAACGCCACGTCATTATCATAATAAAATTACATAAACTCATCAAATAAACTTAAAAAAACACACTAAATAAACTAAGAACTTTATTGTTTCACTACAAGCTCCTTTTAATTATCTTGACCTTGTTGCAATCCCTATTGGTGCTCAATCAAGTCACTTTGACAGGTACAGTGCCAGTATGGCTCTTGCAATGAAGTGTACTGCTCAGCGATCAATTCATTGTAACGTTCATCCCGTTCCAATGGCTCGTGTTGTACGAGATCTTCGATGGTGTCATATGCACAATAGATATGTGTTCTTGAGTTGTTCATTGTGTCCGGCTCGTATTCGTCGACAGCATCATAATCATACTCATATTCCACAATCATGTTATGGAGAATGATACACGTCATCATGATGGATCGAAGTGCCTCGACATCAAACATTCTAGCAGCTAACCAAACAATTGCCAAATGAGCTTGGAGGATACCAAAACAACGTTCCACAGCCTTCCTACACCCATCTTGACATTTTGCAAACTGTTTTTCTTTTTCACTTTATGGATGTGGGACTGTTTTGACAAACGTTGTCCACCTTCGGTAAATGCCATCTGACATCACGCTAGCGTAAGCATGACGTCAGATGGATCGTCCCTTTACTCTATTGATTCTGGGTCGGCATGTGGCCTAGCTTGGGCTGTGTGCCAACCTATTAGGATGGGGTGGAGCAAAAAAAAGGGATGCCTCCATTTTTTGGCCTAGGTGCCAGCCTAAAGAGCTGGGGTGGAACTGCTCTAAGCTCCTTTGGTTCGGCTGGAAATTTGAAATAGTGGTTCTGCTGCGTAGCTCCTCTTCCGCGCAGGGTTTGTTTTCATAAAAAAAAATAATTATTATTATTGAAGTAAACGATGTCATTTTGCTTTTCCATTTAAAAAAAAAAAAATTAAGTATTGTGGGGGACCAGTTATTACCCCGTCCTTCCGCAATTCCCATCCCCCCACTTTACCAAACACGCAAATCCCTCATCCTTCCCAATTTTAGGTAAATTTTTATTATTTCAAACCCTTAATGATTATTTAATACAAATTTTGTTTAATTGATATATAATTATAGAGTAATACCCTAATATGGTAATTGGCTATTGATTATGAAATGAATTCTATGATTATTGATGAATGAAATTATTGTTTAGGATAACAATTGAATTCTTGATTATTGATTATTAATGAATGAAATTATTCTATCATTATTGATTATTCATATTGATTAACTGAATTGTTGGTCTGATCAGTTATTAGTCATATTAGTATACTCTACTCTAGGCTTAAGTATCTAAGATTTTTTTTACACAGTTGCAAATGGATCAATGGTTGATTGCTAACATGATTGTTTACATTGAGAGAAATGTATTTGCTTTTATTGATAATAAGCCTATTATACGACGTTTTCATGATATGAAATCTTGTCCATAACAATTGTAATTTGTTTGTATTGGTAAATTATAGAAGACATTACTATATAAAAGGCTTTGGTTGTTGCCATTTTTTTTAACTTTGCACTCTATAAGCCCCTCCCCCCAACCATTCCTGACTTTGGCATTAGCAACAAGTATCTTACAATTGATTGGAAAAAAATAAAATGCAAAATGAAAGTTATCTATTTTCTATATAAGTGAGTTGCAACCTAGGCGGGTGCCTAAACGGGTCTGGGCGGGCTAGGTCGGTGCCTATGCGGGCGCCTCAGTAAGTTTAGGTGCCCTTTCTTAATTTTCAAATGCCTAGGCATTAATCGAGGCGGTAGCCAGTTGCCTAGCGCCTAGGCATGGCGGCCTAGACGATGCTAGGCGGGGATTTTTAGAATAGTGGTCAAAATTAATACATCGTCAGACTGAGCAAAAATATTATTTAGGAATGGACATGGTTTGGTGTAGCTCGTGTGTGGGGTAAAACTGAAACTGAAATTTCCAGTTTTTTCGGGTCGACAATGAGAACTGAAGTGGAACTGAACCATTCTATTTTGGTTCAGTTCCGTTTTAATTTAAATTTGGGCCTAACTTATAGGCCCGTAAAATAATTGGGCTTACCTTACAAGCCTATTCAATTTAGGGTTCTCAACTTTTTTTTTTAATTTTTTTTTTTATGGTTTTTTTTTTCTTCTTCAGTTTGTTTTGGCTTCTAAATGAGAGGGAAGAACAGTTTACGGTAAGTAAAACCAAAAGTGATAACCACCCTACTAAAATTCAAGGAAATCTCTTTTGGGTTTGTTTCCAAATCAAAGGAGAAAAACAAATCTGAGCAACAAATAACCACAATAATAAAATTCAAGTATCCAAACCTAGAATGGACTCCACCAAATAACTATTGCAACCCAATACCTAATTTTCTAATTAAATTAAGTTTTTTTTATATACTATGAATTGATAACTCATATATTTTATGCATTTATACCATCCATTTCTAGTCTCTTTGTGATGTTTTTGAGTTAAACTGGTTGCATTTTACCTTATTTTGTGTTAGTGTGCAGTTACATGTACTTTAGGATCAATTTGAAGGCAAAAGAAATGAAAGCATGCCATTTTTGGGGTTGACCCTTATTCAAACGTAGAAAGAAGTTTAGTGGCCTGTTTTGAAGCCCAAATAAAGAATTCAAGACGAATCTGGCTTGTTAAAAGACCAGGAACCATTTGGGAAAGCAATTGGGATATCCAGCCTAATTTGGAAGTGCCAAATAAGGCAAAAACGTGTAAAATAAAGACTAAGTTGCTGGGATCACTTTGGAATATCTTGCAGCCCCATTTAGTATATAAATACTAGGGTTTCAGATCACTTTTACACAAGCCCCCCCTTGGGTTCTCCCAGAGCTCTCTCTCTTCTCTTTCTTTGGCCTTTCTTCCAGAAACAAAATCCTTTCTCCATTCACCATCCGCATACACCAAAGAAACCACGCAGCCGCGCTGCTCTTGGAGAAGTTCAACATCATAATTGCTTCAAGGGGGTTTCTTCTATGAACTTTAATTTCACTCACGTTGTTCTTGATATTAATATATTCTATAATCATGTTGTGTAATTAAATTCATAGCTGGGGATTTCGATGTAGCCTTGCAAACCCATTCTATGTAATCTGTGTTCTTGTTTCATTCACTGATTTTATAGTATAATTTGTTCATTAATCTTAATGTTTGATTACCATTAGGGCTACTTATGAATTATTTGATCAGGGTTGTAGTATACATCATGCTTAATCTTGGTGGACATGTGCATGAACGAAGAAACTGCTATGCATACATCTTGCCATGTGATTTCTTTGGTTCTTTGAAGTTTTATTGTTCTTAATGGATTCTTAGTTGGTAATCTAAGTTGAACATCACAATTAGGTTGTAGATTAGGAGTACTTGATCACACCCACACATCAAATGGATGATCATAAATGAGTAAAACGAACCCTAGTTGCAGATTGGATAGATGAATGCATTTTGACTATATTTTCATGGAATTGGCTTGTAATGGTGAAATCGGTATCCCTAATTCCATTCCCATTATTTCTGAATCAACCTATCATTTATCTTTTTCTTTCTTGCATTTTTAAGTTATTGTAGTTTTCAATTGAAAAATCTAAATTCAGTTTGCATTTTCATTGTTTAGTTAGGGTTCACATAAAGCTAGTAATTTGTAGAGGTCTAATCAGTCCCTGTGGTTTGACACCCTTACTTGTGCCATTATACTATCCTTATATTTGCACTTGAAAGGAGCACAACATGAATCGGAACCAAATAGTTATTTTAGCTTTCTAGTTTCAAATCGAGATAGTTTCAAAACTGCAAAAAAACTGTTTGGTGCATGTTCAATTGATCCCTATTTCGGTTTGGTTTTCAATCCCAAGTGCGAGCCCTTATTATTATTAGATGAAAGGCTAGGTTTTTTTTTTTTTTTTTTTTTTTTTTTTTTTGAACAAACGATATTATCTACATTAAGGAGTGGGGAAGTGGGCTCGTCTCACAATATGCTAGCAATAATGTGGTTCAAAATCGCTTTTGACAAGAATTAGACCTAAGACCACTCAGTTAGTATGAATTTAAAATTTGAAATGGGAAAAGTCAAGGTCGTTGGGTTGCATAACGAATTGAAATGAAGCAATTGAGTATTACCAGTTACAAGGTGTCAAATGCCAAATTTGTAGGGATAAACAGGCTCTTGACTGGATCCATATGCTTATAAGCCACGTTGGTTCACGTGAAAGGTGAGCTGTTGGCCATATGCTTATATATTTTTTGGGAGCCATACGACCTTATATTAGCCTAAGCTAATTACTTTAGGCATTACGTAGCGACTTATATGTCTCACGTAAGTCAGAAGGGTGTTTAAAAGTTGTAGGTTCAACTTCATTAAAAATTCGTTTAATTTATTTAGACCTAATCGGATAAATGATCTCATGGTAACAAAGTAATTTAGAAAATAGTCCTGTGGTAAAAAAAACTAGAATTTCAGTCCTCACGGTAGATTCAATTAACAAATTTAATCTAAAAACAATTTTTTCATTAACTATCCGTGAAATACAAGGGTAAAAATTTCCTTTGAATTGAGCGCCTTCTTCCTCCTCTTCTCTCTGCCAATGAATAAACAACCGCATGTTTTGACAAACCAAACACAACCTACAATTTTGAACCCGAATCAGACCTCAAACGTTCAGCCAAAACCCTAATTATACCCACGAATGGTACTACTTCACCCGAACCGACAACCCTTATGAAAATTAGACTGACAGCACCACAATTCTGATAAGGCGACAGTTTTTACGGCCTATCAGACCGGAATCACCGCCCAAAAACGCCGGTGGCGGCCAGGAATGGAAGCTCCGATTTGGTACCGAAATCGGGTTTGGAGGACAAGAGTGTTGCAGAGAAGGGTGTGGAGAAGAATTTAACTGCTTCCCTGTTGAAAAAATAGAGCAATGAAACAAAGCCGACGTGTAGGTGTAGGTCGAGTGGAGGAGGGGAAGCAGGGGAGTGATGATTTGGTGAAGTCTTGGATGAATTGTGATATGGCGAGGGACGATTCGTACCCACCATACAAACCGATTTCTTGTCATTGATGAACAATTCAATTGTATTCTCACTGGTACGCATGATAAGGATTATCGGAAATTCAATTGGTTTCTTGACGAAGACATTAATATGAAATCAACAATAAAAACAGAGGGAGGACGAAGAAGAAGGCAATTTAAAGTACAGTTTTACCCCTTACTTAACATATAGTTAACGGAAAGATTATTTTTGAACTAAATTTGCTAATGGATTCCATCACAATTGTATAAATCCTAGTTTTTTTTAGGGTAAATTATACTTTCATACCTCAAGTTTGGGGTCTATTTCAATTCTTTACAACATCTTCAAAACATTTTACTTTCATACCTAAGTACTATTTTATTTCAAAATAATATATCCGTTACATTTTCTATCTATTGATCTGTTAAATGCTGACGTGACTGCCACATATATGCCACATGGCAGCCAAATGTTTGCCACGTGGCAAATAAAATAATTTTTTTTTTAAAACCTAAATTTTCTCAAAAGATGAAAAAAAAAATGAAACCCGCTATCCCTCCCCTTCCCCGCCCCCCCCCCCCAGCGACCCACATCCCTATCCCTAACCCAAAAAACCTGCTGCAGCAACAAGAAGAAGAAGAAGAGGGAGGAAGAAGAAGAAATAAAAAAATAAAAAAAAATAAAAAAAACAGTGGCAGCAGCAGCAAGAAGAAGAAGAAGAAGGAAAAAAAAACCCCAAACCCAGTTCGTTCCCCCCCCGGGCGTCACACGACCCACCTCCCGCCCCTCGATGCGCGACCTTCCCCCCTTCCCTGCCCCCCTCAGGTTAGGATTTCGTGATTTTCAGTATGGGTGGGTTTTGAAAATACTTTGAGTTTGAGATGATTTTTGAACTGGTTTTGTGGTAGATCCACCTAATCTCGTGTGGAATTTTTGTGGGTGATGGGGGATTTTTAGGAGGGGTGATGGGGGATGGGAGAAAGGGGTGGCTTGGGTGGGATGAACTGGGGCTTTTTTTTTTTTTTTTCTCCATCTTCTTCTTCTTCTTGCAGGTTTTTGGGTTCTGGGTTAGGGTTGCTGGGGGGGGGGGGGGCGCGGGGAAGGCACTAGTTTCATTTTTTTTTTTCTTTTTTTTTAGAAAATTAAGGTTTTTAAAAAAAATTAAAAAATATTTTATTTGTCACGTGGTAGACATTTGGCAGCCGCATGGCATATATTTGGCAGCCACGTTAGTATTTAAAAGATCAATGGATGGAAAATGTAACGGAGGTATTATTTTGAAATAAAATAGTACTTAAGGTATGAAAGTGAAATGTTTTAAAGATGTTGTAAGGAATTGAAATAGACCCCAAACCTGAGGTATGAAAGTGTAATTTACCCTTTTTTTTTACCACATAAATTATCTTATCACCACGAGAACCGTCATTTATTTATCTACTATTCATTCTTCTTTACCTTTTTTAAGTTTTTCGCCTAAAATCACAAGCCATCATTGGGGCTATATGTCAATTGTCACCAGGGCCGGCCTTGAGAATTTGGAGGTCCTAGGTGAGCTCTCGAAGTGGGGTCTTAGAGTTTTCTGACTCCTAACTCTTTGTACATTGACATGTGTAAATTTTTTTTTTACTAAATACATAAAAAGTCTATTTCTACATCAAATATCATTAAAAATTAATATATGTATGTATGTATGTATGTATGTATATATATATATATATATATATATATATAGAATTTAAAGTGGTTGGTAATTGCATTAGCATCTATCTAACCTGTTCATTGTTATCCACATACTTGTATCTTATCTGCATTTCTTAATCGTCGGTCCTCAGTTCTTCTTTCTTCCAGCCAAACAGTAAGAAGTGGTCTAAACATTAAGAACCAGAAGAGGCATGAGCGGGGGAAGAGTCTAGACATACAAGGAAGGTGAATCTTTTAAGTTTTGCATATAGTATACTTGTTTTGTGCATATCATTAGTATATTATTTAGATCTAATTCAATGGCCAACACTAGCTCTAGATCCAACTTAGGAACTATACCTGACATTGTCAATGAAGAACAAAAACTGGATTTTCAAACAGACGAAAGTATTGATTTTTCTGACTGGAACATTCCAAAAGTTTCAACCCAAAATATTTACAAGAAAAAATGGTCTTTGACCTCTTTTAAATCCAAACATCACGTCAAAACAGTTGAGAAGGCTTATGCTCTTAGCAAAGAACATGAGACTTGTCAATTATTTTCTCCAGAACAAATCAAAGCACATCGCAAAAATGGTCATAACTATCTTCATATTGGTTTAGTTCAAATCGCAGTTAAACCATTAACGCGAAAAGGTCTTAACACTTCTATCCTTTTATGTTTACGCGACGCTCGATTTACTGATTTCAATGATAGTATACTAGGAATGATCGAATCTAGTCTTTACAACGGACCTATCCATTTTGATTGTTTTCCCGATCTCACAATAAGTCTTTCAGATCCACATGTTTTAAAAGCTCTTACTCTTAATATCAAAACCTCCGGGTACCAAGTCCTGGAAGGAACACAGCCTTTGGCACTTATTTTTAGAATTTATTACAAAGTCACTAGCACAAACATGAATTTTCAAGCTTTGAATAAAAGTTCTCGCGACCACACTCTTTTGATCCAAACAACCCAAGAAAGCGCAAACATAAGAGTACCAAGAATCGTTAGGTGGTCAGACATCAGTCTCTCTTCAGATTGGTGTTTAATTAATGAAAGTAAGCCGGTTTCCATCCAAAACAGTCTTGTTAATCTTGACAACATTAAACAATATTTTGACGGCACTGTAAAAATCAATTTTGATAGACCAGCAAGAAAATCTTGTGAATCAGTACATTCACATAAATCTTTTACTCCTAGCAGACAGTCTTTTTCTGGATCAACGTCAACCGATAGACTGGGTCGAGATCAAGATTTGATCAAATCATTAGTAAACAAAAAGTTAAAAGAGCAAGAAGCTGCACAACAAGATTTAATCAATGATTTGCTCAAATTAAAGTCTGTTGACACTTCTTCACAAGTTGCACATCCTGTTTATCATCCTCCAAACCAAGAAGAACCCACTTCTCCAACTGCTTCTGATTTTGAAACAACATCGGTGAATCACCAATTACTTGTTTTAAACAAACCACATAAAATCCGATGGAGGAAGCTTAAAGCTGACATCGCTTCTGAGGAAAACATCCCCAGAAGAAATATTTTTAGAAAAAAGTATTGTGATCAAGAAAAGCTAGCCATTTATGCTGAATGGAAAGCTTTTGTAGAACAATACCAATTTGAAATATCTTTCTTTGATTTTATTGAAAAACATTATTAAACAAAAAATAAAGTTACGGTTGTTACCAAAGAAAATTGGGTTAAGGAAGACAAAACTTTGATTTCCTCCAGTCATCCTCCCAAAGAAACTATTTTAATTTCCACTGGTAATACCAGCATTCCCGCAACTCCTTTCAAAATTCCAAAAGAAGATTCTGGTTTTAAACCTATCATTGAACAAAACAATTTTACGAACCAAAGTCTTCATACTATTGGAAAACAATTAGACAAAATTGAAACCAAAATCGACAAATTGTCTCAACCAAAATCTTCTCAAAAAGAAAAACCTTTAGTAAATTTTACTGATACTTCTTCAAGTTCCACTGCTTTAAAATCCATGACTACTTTACAAAAAATTGATCATATGCTCACTGAGCTCAAAAAAGAGAAAGTTGTTAATGTTTTGCAAAACAATGATGTTTCTGTCAAAGAAGAAAATACATCTGATCCAGATACTTCTCAGGACACGGAAACTAGTTCTGCTATTCAAAATATTGAAAATGTTTTTCAAAACATTGATCTTCAACCAACTTTTGATTTAAAACGTATTCGTACTCATTCGGTCAACCCTACTTCTCTTACTAAAAACTGGTATCCCAGGCCAACTCCTCTTGACCTATAATTTGAAGAACGAAATATCCAAAATCAATTTTCGGTTTCAGCTGACAAACTCTATGAATGGAATATAGACGGCTTGTCAGAACAAGAACTTTTGAACAAACTTCAACACATGTCCAAGGTTGCTAATAGCGACATTTCAAATCACAATTTTACACAAACACAAATCGTTGATCTTCTCGTCACTGGTTTCACTAAAATGCTTCATTCTTGGTGGGAGAAGCACTTAACTTCTCAGTCCAGAGATGAAATACGCTTTGCGGTCAAAAAAGATGAGGAAAGATTTCCCATTTTTGACGAAACGATAGGACAAGGAATACCTGACGGAGTAAATACTTTACTTTATACGATTATAAAACACTTTATAGGAACACCCAGCAACGTTACTACACGTATTCACGACCAACTGAGTAATTTAAGGTGTCCAACCTTAAGTGATTTCAGATGGTATAAAGATGTTTTCATATCCAGAGTTATGCTTCGGGAAGATAGTAATCAACCTTTTTGGAAAGAAAAATTTATCAATGGTTTACCAAATCTTTTTGCTCACAAAATTCGAAATGTTTTAGTAAACGAAGAAGGTGTCATACCTTGTCATACCTTATCATACCCTTACTTATGGTAACATAGTTAATGTTATACAAAAGGAAGGATTGAAAATGTGTATTGACATGAAGATTTCAAAACAAGTTAATAAAGATAAATCTATTGCTAAATACGAACTTGGAACATTTTGTGAACAATATGGTTTACCTCCGATTGCTCCTTCGAGTAAAAAGAAAAAAGCCCAACAAACTAGCAAATTTTCTAAATATCAATCCAGATTTTATAAAAACAAAAGATCTTTCAACAAACCTTTTCAAACAAATAAATTTTATGAAAAACCATCTTCAAACAAAAAACCTTTTTGAAAGCCTAAAAGGGATTTTCAAAATAAAAAGGGAAAATGCTACAAATGTGGCAAATTTGGTCATTATGCAAATGAATGTAGAGTTAAAAAAGTTATTAACCAACTAAAAATCTCTGAAGAAGAAAAGGTTCAACTTCTTCAGGCTTTAGAAATTAGAAATACCGACTCTAGTCAATCTGATAAAAATCCCGATTTTTCCGTCTCCGACTCTAGCAATTCTAGTGACGTCTCCTCACCAAACATTAAGTTTGGGTGCACGGACACTTGTTGTAATAAAATTTCAGTGCTTAACAAGCAAGAAGAACAAGAAGAGTTTTTAATGGAATTAATTAGTAAAGTCGATGACCCTGATTTAAAATCTTTTTATTTGAAAAAAACTCAAAAATTTGATTTCTCCTCATGAACCTGGCACTAGTCAAATTTCTTCTCAAAAGATTTCTCTCAGCACCACTTTGGAACGGTTTAATAAACCAAAAAAGGATTTAACCATCAAGGATTTACAAAAAGAAATTAATCAAATTAAATCAGAAATTAAGTTTTTAAAATCCGAAAATACCGAAATTCGTTCAGAACTTAGTAGAGTACGTACGCAAGAGCTCGTCCAAGAACAAGATGGTTCTTCCTCAAATTCCGATTCCGACGCTCACTCAGCTAAATCTTCTTCTTCAAAAGAACTTGTTTTAAGTCTTTTAGATAAAATTAGAATTAGAAAATGGTATTCTAAAATCAAGATAATAATTGACGATTTTCATTTAGAAACCATTGCTTTGATTGATTCAGGTGCAGATTTAAATTGTATTCAAGAAGGGTTAATACCTACTAGATATTATCATAAATCTACCGAAGTACTCAGTGCGGCAAACCAATCCCCAATGAAGTTAAAATATGAAATTCCCAAAGCTCATGTTTGTCAACAGGAAGTTTGTTTTAAAACTCCATTCGTTTTAATTAAAAATATTTCTGATCCAGTTATTTTGGGACTCCCTTTCATTGCATTAATTTATCCTTTCAAAGTTCATCATAACTGTATCGAGTTGTGTTGGCCGACACCTGGAAGGTGACGAAGCCATAAAGTGTGATAGTGTAAAAAAAGTGAATAAATTTGAACCTAAAAGTGTCTAAATACCACTGTGCGCTACGAGTGGGAGCGAACCCATTTCACACGTGATGTCAGAGCATAAGTAAAGTACAGTAGTGTGGGTAAGAATCATACCTTTAAAAGTAGCCACCAATACTAAAATTAGCCATATATCCTCGTCGATACGAACTTATCAGTTAAAACCTGAAGGGGTACAAAACAGAAAGTGTGAGTAAGCAGTAAAACCAAGCTTCGCAAAACTATTACCTTTCTAACAGTATTAACCCCTCATTGTAATTCCCTTATCGTTTTCTATAGGACAGTACTGCACACACACACACACACACACAGATATATATATATATATATATATATATATATATATATATATATATATCCACCCATGCTCAAAAATGGCCAAAACCACGGGTATGCAATGTCCATAGACTCTACAATGCATTAACAAGTAGGCCAAATGAACTTAATCGATATAAAATGATACATCAGTCGGAATAACCTAACGTGACCCGTACGACTGTATTCATATCTCATTAATCAATGCTAGCATATAAGTCGGGAGTCACCTCTAGTGACCTGTACGACTTATCCATATCTCATTAATCATCCCTGCACACGAGTCGGAACCACCTATAGTGATCTGTACGACAGGACTGGGTGTAAATAAGTACGCTCAAGTGCTACGATCACGTGAAGACTGTGCAAATTATCGCGGGTCACTTACGAGTCGGAACCACCTATAATGGTATGTACGACAGACATGTGCACTTACCTCGAGTCCAAGGTAAGCGTAAGGTGCGGGAGGTGAACATCACGTGAAGGACTATGCCCTGACCACGGGCGGGAGCACTAACACCGGGGTGCAGGTTTATGAGCTCTCAATGCATCTCAATATAACATGTACAACTCATGGGCAAACAGTAAGACAATATCGGAGTTGCTTAACACATAAATGTAGTCATGCTATAACTCCATCGATTCAATAAATACCGTAAACTCACCTGAACTTACCTAGGTGTCCTGCGTTCACCTTTGCACGTCAAAGCATTAACAATAATTATGTGCAAGTAATATACATATGGATATACCATGATGCAATCAAATACTCAACCATGTCGTAGAATTTTAAATTATATACAATACGGTGTAAAATGTACAATCAATAACGCCTTACTCTCGAACTACTTATTTTTGGGGATAATTATCCGTGACAAGCCCAATTAACACTAATTTAACTAACTAATTCACAAAACTAAAACTTGCCTTTACCAATTTCCTTCGCATTACTCAATTTCCCAAATAAGGCTTTTGTCTCAAATATATTATGGCTGCATCTAACGTCTCGTTAGATTGCCTACGTACCCTAAACAGGAATCAAGCCATTCGTAGTTCATATTAGTACTTCAAGCATTCACAATAATTATATGAAGATAATATACCTAATCAATTTAAAAGTGTCGATGAAACTATCAATAATATGTACGATAAAAGGAAAAGATCCACTCACTGGGAGTCCACGCTATGATTCCTAGCGCACACATTGAGGTGTCCCAAATGATTGGCGCCTGTGACCAATTATCGAATCACATCTTAGAACTCTTATCAATAGAATATGTAATTCACGTAAAACACAAATTCAAGGACATTCTAAAATAGTTCAAGACCCATTGACCACAAGTCAACCGTTGATTAAAGATCAACGGTAGGGTCTACACCCTATATAACTAGACCCAGAAGATCCGCATATCAGATTTCCAATCCACAACTCCCAAAGATCCACAATATGCTTCTAAAATAACATATTAAAATTTCATTACGATCCAACGGTTGGATCTCGGCCAATTGCCCAAAACAAGTGGCCGTGAACATTTATTTTACTAACTTACAAATCCAATTCGGGAAGATCCGTACGTTGGATTCCTGATCCATAAATTCCAATGATCTTTAAATATTACGTATTATAATGTATCCAATTTTGGTGACGATCCAACGGTCGGATTGTCGATTCACTTTTTTATCAAGTAACGTATCGTAGCGAATTAGGTTCCAACAATCATCCTACGTCATTCAAATATCAAAACTGAATTCAAGATATTCGACATAGCCTAAAAATAGCATTGGCGGCCCACTGGCCATGCGCTGCCGTACGTGCCGCCGTGGGTAGCGGTCGGCCACCCCGACTCGCCGGAAAATCCAACTATTTCCAAAAATTCTCAAAATTCACAAAAAATGAAGATCTCAGTGAGTGGAGCAACTTTCATACCTGCCACGAAGTCCAAAAGTGGATGGAAGATGGTCAATTTTGCCCACAAAGCCGGCGGGTGCCTAAAACTTCCCGGTGTCGATTCGTCTTCTACAGTGGTCCAACGGGGTCAAGGTTAGTTGGGTTTTGCTCCTGGGATGATGGGCTACAAAGCCCAAGTGGTGGTATCAGCCATCACTTTGCCAATTTGCCGGAAAATTGAAAAGAGTGGCCGAAGCACTGTTGATTTTCGTCGACTTTCGTGACCTCCAACCGCCATATACCATGATTAATCAAGGTGGTTCTTGGGTGAGTTTTGTAGAGGGCAATCAGAGCTTCAAGATGGTGGTGGTGGCGTCGAAAAACTCCATCGGAGTTGGCCGGAATCGGCCTTGGAAAATGGGTGGTCACACAGGGTTGGGCACGGGTGCACGGGAAGCTTTCCCTTTTTTTTTTTTCTTTCTTTTCTAATTGGGTCTCACCCTCTCCCTCTAATTCTAATTGGTTCCTTGACCTTATACTCGATTGGTCCTTTCTATTTGTGCTTAAAATTTGATTGGCCACTTTCCCACAAGGTGGGAATTCAAATAATTTATAACTAAACTTTAAATAACCATTTTCAGACGTCCATAACTATACCGTTATAATTCGGACTTGCAAACGGCTTTCGTCTATGCGTTCACACCAACGAGTACTACGAGAATAAGTTAAAGGAATAAGTCATACGTCTCTCTAGACGATGGTCAACTTAAGTCAAAATCTTTGCCTCTAGGGCATTTTCGTAAATTCATGCTTTTAAAATAAAATAAAAACGTAAAATTTGGAACGGGTTGTGACACTTTTAGGAACATAATAAATATATATGTGGTGTGATCTTAAAATAGAGTAATAAAACTTCATAAAATAAACATAATGGTGATATTTAAGAGAGAAGCAAAAAAGTAAAAATAAGATGGTGGGCAACTATATTAAAAAAAAAAAAAAAAAAGATGGTGGGATCATTTTAAGTAAAATCGTGCAATTAAAATAATGTTAGGAATAGGATTGTCTTCTTCCTCGCACGAGGTCGACCTTGCAACAAAAAATTTCCAGATTTCGGCGTTTACATAGAAGCTTGTATAGCTCTCGCCCATCTCTGTCCAGACCTGCCTAGCTCCGCCTACAAATTGGGGCCCCTAGGCGGGCACTTACTCTGGCTACCCTTGGGGCCGGCTCTGACTGTCATGATAAGTCTTGTTTTAATCTGGTTAAGAATATCGTTTTATGGTTTTCATCCATAACCAATCTTAGTCAAGTCTTCAATTTTGGATATGCACGCTTATGTGCCTACATTAATAAATGGGTGATGCTAGAGATGTCATTTTTTAGAATATATTTTGTGACCATATGGCACATGATGTAGCGGTTGGCGGTTGGATTTCTTTTATAATCACTAAAAATAAAGTCTAACTATCATATGCCACATTTGGGGGTGATTTCAATTCGATAACTGAATCAAATGGGCTTACCGAAAACGAGCTGAACGGTTCGGGAAGGGAGAAAAACCAAAACCGAATCGATTATTTTAGTTGATCAAAATTCAGTGAATTGAATAATTTTGGTTTTTAACCATGAGCTGGTGGCTCAGTGGTAAAGGGCAGATTGTGAGGCTTCATTCAAATTAAAAGCTAGAGGTCTCGCGTTCGAAACCTGTTGTTGGTGTGGAAGCCAAACTTGTGGCCAGGAAGAGACCGAAATACCTATATGAGTCTTCCCAACCTTTAAAAGGGGTGAATAACTGTGACTTACCACCAGTTGTCCCCTATTAAAAAAAAGGGTTTTTAGGGTCGTTATCAGTAAAGGCCCATTTTTTTCAACCCAATCTTGTTAGGCTTCTCTACTTTATGTTGCTTTTTAGCCGAATTTTTTCAGCCCAATTTTATTGGGCTTTTGAATCTTTCCATTATTTTGGCCAATCCACATACAAAATTCTACCACCTTAGTTTTGGCAACTTTAATGGACTTTGCCACTTTGTTTCAAAACATTGGTACAAAGGTGATTAAGTTAGGGTTTAAATTAAGTTAGAGGTTAATCATTTGCATCCTTTTCCCCCTTTTATTTTGTTGGTATTTTATTTACATCAAGCTTATTGCTTGATCTGTAGAAACATATGGGTTAGGGTTCCTATTGTTGAGGCCTAAAAATGTCACATGCAGGCATGGTCAAGTCTTAAAGTCCAATTGTTCTATAAGCGCGTCAAGCCAAGACCAAAACACATGCAAATGTGCGAAATCGAGAAAAGATATTATCCACAATCATGCCACGCTAGGGTAATTAAACCAAACATTTGTATCATCACACCATAACCCATGAAAATCCATACATATTTATCACGCCATGCCTTATCACACTAACTACTATTTACACTAAAATAAGCCTAAGTCACATGCTTGGGACTTGTCAAGTGAATTGTGGTGTGGATGGTTACAAGTTTATCGGGCCTACACGTAGTCAAGATTATGAAAGACATTGGGCTGCTTGGGGGCCCAAAGATCCTAGCCCATAATCTTTGAAGTCACATGAGTAAGCTTGAGAGAGAGAGAAAACCTAGTTTCCTTCTTTTCCTAGCAAACCAACCAATCTAGCTGGGAAGGAACTAAACCCTAAGGCCTTAAGTTCACGTGACAAGCTAGCCAAACACGCATTTAATGAAGTGAGAAGCTAATTTTCCCTTCCCAGCAAATGCAAAAGTATGACGCCTGAATGCCAAGAGACGCAGTACCTTAGGTAAGTTTCCAAACATTTATTCATGACTTCAGTTTTACCATCACTCTAGGAATAATATCTAGAGCATATGCATAACTTGGAACCTTGTAGTTTAAACAGTTCTCTCCAAAAAGCACTGAGAAATATTGGATACTATCACTCACAACGGAATTTGGCATCCTATGTAACTTAAAGACATTGCCAATGAAGGCTTGAGCAATAGTTACAGCAGTGTAAGGATGAGAAAGTGCTATAAAATGACCATATTTAGACAACTTATCGATCACCACTAGGGTAATAGTTTTTCCCTTGTAACTAGAAAGTCCCACTGTGAAATCCATGAGGATATTGTAGTTATTGACACCCCGGCTTAGATGACCACGTAGACACCAAAATTAAGGCGTGTTGGTCAACATTTGAAGGGCGACGAAGCTATAAGTGTGAAAGTGATGTGTAAAAAGTACGAGTAAATTAAAGTACGAGTATAAGTAGATTCAGCAAAAAGTGTGGTAAACTATTAAATAAATGTACATAATGGAAAACAGATATACGAAACTGACATCAGAGCATTTACAGATCTTAGATAACAAAATATGAATAGGTGAACTTGACTCAAAGTTGGCTGCCAATACCTAAAAAGGTAATTAATGATTTATGGACACGTGTGGAGGTGATTTTAAATTGGTTGAAACTCGTTTTTGGTAAAAATATTTTTGGAATCAATTCGTAGTAAAAATACAATTGAATTTTGGAAAAACACTTGAAATGCTTTTGGTACCTAAAACACTTTATCTAAAAGTCATTTTAAAAACACTTTCTAAACGAACTCTTTATTAGTTTTCGTTGAGGAATTGATGATTTACTAAGGTGGATGGAGGGATTACATTTCCCCTCTATTTTCTCGTGGCCAAAAAAATTAAATTCCAAATTTGGCCTTACCAAACATGAAAAATGCAATAAGTTTTCATTCTCAAGCCGATTTTGTCACAAACCAATCGGACTCTATGAGTAAACTGGGGAGCAATCAAATTTGTGAGGGTTAAAAGAGTAATTACATCAACTAATAAAAATAATATATGTGAAATGGCTTCTGTTTATTATATGGAAATAGATCTCCACTTACATGAAAATGACAGAATACATAAAATTTTCATATCTGAAAAGATCCAATAATTGAAGATCTTTCCTTATAAACTGTAACCATTGTTGAATATTTTAATAATATATTAAATATTCGTATGGAAGAAGTTGGGTATTTGACCAACAGTTGCTCTTCATCAGATTAAAGCAATGTGACTTTTCAAACTTTACTAAAAGACATGATCCATGTCTGACTAGTGCATAATTTACTAACAGACACCTTTGGTAATTGATGCTTTGCATCAGACATGCGAATTGGCATATTGCTGTAATATTAATTCAGTTGTATCCTATGGCGAGAAGGCATATCCAAAATCAAAGGACATGTCTAATTATAGGTATTTTTACCATCCGCAAAAGTAGGGATAAAAATATTAAAATACTTGTAATAGTACAAGGTAATTGTAGTATAGATAACTCTAGCAATGTCGTTCTCTACAAGGATTGAATAAATAATTTGTATCAAATCAAATCTTAATTAATTACTTAAAACAAAGTTTGAGAAAAAGTTGATTTTTGATTTCAAATAATAAAAACGAATTTAATAGAAAATAATTAAATAAAGTGATAAAATAAAATAAACTAAAAGAAAATAATTTTTGAAAATTAAATTGTAAAATCTTAGGGTTCCACCGTCACCGTCACTAGACTTGGCAATTTCTTACACGGCCCGTTAACACGACAAGTAAACGACACGAAAATAACAGGTTTTGGGTCAACACGATAACTAATCGGGTCATTATCTGGTCACACGATAATAACTCGTTAATAACGGGTCCTTAACAGGTTTACACGAGAGTGACACGCGGGTAACCTGTTTCGACACGATAAGAAAAATGCTATTTTGATGATTTTAATTTTTTAAACTACTAAAAAAAACTTACTATAAAATGCAATAGATATAATGAATATGTATATATTGTTTATTAATTATTATTCTATATAAACTTTAAATTTTTAAGTTTTATTTATTTATTTATTTTTATAGTATATTATAGGCAAAGATTGAGATTAAAAATCATAAAACACATTAAAAATAAAAATATCAAGTAATATAAAAATACCAAACACATAAAAAAATTATAATAATTAATTTCCTGCCTAATATTTCAAGAGTTTCATCCATTTCCCGCCTAATGTTTGGGAAATTTTGCAGCCTATATCCATCCATTTCCCGCCTAATATTTAACCCAAAGAAACTCTAAGTGTTAGTTAATGTATCGTTTTGATGGGATACGCATCCTATGAAACAAATTTCAATGATCCAATCGTCAAACTTGTTTATATATGCTTCGAGATCGCATACGCCAAAATTTGCAAAACAAAAATATTCAGAGATCAAGAAACGAGACAAAACTTTTCAACGGTTATAAACGAAAAATCACGATTTAACGGTTGTTTTAACTTTGATTTTGATGATTTTTTTTTACAGCTATACTCTTTGACCCTATATGAATATAATGAATGAATTCGATCTTCAATTTAAAATATTTACATTGGTGGATACCACAAAATCTTATGTTATACTTGATAAAAGTATAAATAAACTCTCAAGTGTTAGTGACTTTATCATTTTGATGGGATACGCATCTTACAAAACTAATTTCAACGATCCAACCGTCAAACTTGTTTATATATGCTTCGATATCGCATACACCAAAAATTGCAAAAAACAAACATTCAAAGATCAAGTAACGAGACAAAAAATTTTGACGGTTATAAACGAAAAATCACGATTTAACGGTTATTTTAACTCCGATTTTGATGATTTTTTACAGTTACACTCCTTGACCTTGTATGAATACAATGAATGAATTTGATCTTCAATTTAAAATATTTATACTAGTGGACACCACAAAATCTTATGTTATACTTAATGAAAGTACAAATAAACTCTTAAGTGTTAGTGAATCTATCATTTTGATGGGATACGCATCCTACGAAACTAATTTCAACGATCTAACCATCAAACTTGTTTATATATGCTTCGAGATCGCATACGCCAAAAATTGCAAAAAACAAACATTTAGAGATCAAGTAACGAGACAAAACTTTTCAACGGTTATAAACGAAAAATCACGATTTAACGGTTATTTTAACTTCGATTTTGATGATTTTTTACAGCTACACTTCTTGACCCTATATGAATACAAAGAATGAATTCGATCTTCAATTTGAAATATTTACACTAGTGGATACCACAAAATCTTATGTTATACTTGATAAAAGTATAAATAAACTCTTAAATGTTAGTGAATTTATCGTTTTGATGGGATACGCATCCTACAAAACTAATTTCAACGATCCAACCGTCAAACTTATTTATATATGCTTCGAGATCGCATACGCCAAAAATTGTAAAAAAAAAACATTCAGAGATCAAGTAATGAGACAAAACTTTTCGACGGTTATAAATGAAAAATCACGATTTAACGGTTATTTTAACTCCGATTTTGAAGATTTTTTATAGCTACACTCCTTGACCCTATATGAATATAATGAATGAATTCGATCTTCAATTTAAAATATTTACATTAGTGGATACCACAAAATCTTATGTTATACTTAATGAAAATATAAATAAACTCTAAGTGTTAGTTAATGTATCATTTTGATGGGATACGCATCATATGAAACTAATTTCAATGATCCAACCATCAAACGTGTTTATATATGCTTCAAGATCGCATACGCCAGAAATTGCAAAAAACAAACATTCAGAGATCAAGTAACGAGACAAAATGTTTCGACGGTTATAAACGAAAAATCACGATTTAACGGTTATTTTAACTCTGATTTTGATGATTTTTTACAGCTACACTCCTTGATCCTATATGAATACAATGAACTAATTTGATCGTCAATTTAAAATATTTACAGAAGTGGATATATACCACAAAATCTTATGTCATGATGATCTATGAAAATTGAGGATTTTGTAAAAGGAATAACATGTAAGCTTTGAGTTCCATTGGCAAGGTTACATGGTCGTTTAGATTTTTAAAACCCTCCAAATCTCATGAACAATGTTATTTATTTTAGTGAAAAATTAATAAAATTAATAATAATTATTGTAGAAGTGTGAAAAATGTAATCACTCGTAATAAAAAGCTTTACAACTTTCATTAAGGGGTCAACTCCGAAATTTAGTATGCATATACTGATTTAGTATTATGTTTTACATTTTTTGGGGTCAAATTATGTTTTTCATTTTCATTTTTATTGATTTAAAATATATTTTTCTTAACGGGTAACGGGTCGGGTCATATTACCTGAAAATATTAACGGGTTGATTTCAGGTCGGGTCATATTACCCGTTTACTTTAACGGGTACTACACGACACGACCCGTTAAGCTATCGGGTATGACACGAAAACGACACGAACACGAGAAACACGACACGAATGCCAGGTCTAACCGTCACCTTAACAATCCTATGTAGTTATTCCAATTACTTATGAATTACACATGCATATTTTGAAGATTAGGTTTTCCTAATATATGCCTACTTGGACCCCCAACATAGAGCGTATATCAAACATGCAACCTGTCTGTGGTATTCAGATCAAATCTAAACATGCATGACTCATTAAGCTTTGTGAAACCTTTTGAAAAACCATACAACCCTTAAGACGTGATATTCATCCTAAGTGAACTTGCACATATTAACCACAAGAAACTTTCGTCAATTTCAGGGACTGACCTTCGACCAAAATTGCATCAAATTACTTTTCTAAAGATTCTAATGGTAGCTAAGCATTAAGATAAGTAGATATTTTAAACCAGTGATTAATAATTCAAACCTGCAAGCATAATATCATAACCAAATTGAAAAAAAAACTACATATTTTAGGCTCGTGGCCTTGCCCTAGCAAACGGAATTTAGTTACTAGCAATCATACAACGAAATATTATTAAAAACAAGGATAAAAAACACCATGAAAATAAACTTGAATCCAAAAGCTCTCTAAAGTGTGCGTGCGTTTTCTCCCCTCTTCTCCTTAATGGCTAAATATCTTATTTATACTAATATAAAATAAAACCCTAAAAAGTTTTGGAGTAAAACTAGGAAACATAATTAAATAATAAAACAGAAAATAAAAAAAGGTTTTCTATTTGAACTAAAATTCGGATTTCTCAGAAAATCAGACTTTTAACCAACCAAATCAACTCCGATTTAGTCCCAAATGGTCTCTTTTGAAAGCTGAAGTCTTCCCCTACAAATTCTCAGAAGGAATCTTCCTCAAAATATGCCTTCTTTGTCACATCCCAGCCCGGGGCAGATCACTTCCCGGGCCTGCTCCACCACCGTAGCACGATATTGTCCGCTTTGGGCTTACCATTCCCTCATGGTTTTGTTTTTGGGAACTCACGAGCAACTTCCCAGTGGTTCACCCATCATGGGATTGCTTTAGCCCCCTTCTCGCTTAACTTCGGAGTTCCTACGGAACCCGAAGCCAGTGAGCTCCCAAAAGGCCTCGTGCTAGGTAAGGATGAGAATATACATTTAAGGATCACTCCCCTGGGCGATGTGGGATGTCACAATCCACCCCCCTTAGGGGCCCGACGTCCTCGTCGGCACACCACGACCAGGGTTAGGCTCTGATACCAAATTGTCACATCCCGGCCCTGGGCGGATCACTTCCCGGGCCCGCTCCACCATCGTAGCACGATATTGTCTGCTTAGGGCTTACCATTCCCTCATGGTTTTGTTTTTGGGAACTCACGGGCAACTTCCCAGTGGGTCTCTCCACCACCGTAGCACGATATTATCCTCTTTGGGCTTACCATTCCCTCATGGTTTTGTTTTTGGGAACTCACGAGCAACTTCCCAGTGGGTCACCCATCATGGGATTGCTCTAGCCCCCTTCTCGCTTAACTTCGGAGTTCCTACGGAACCCGAAGCCAGTGAGCTCCCAAAAGGCCTCGTGCTAGGTAGGGATGAGAATATACATTTGAGAATCACTTCCCTAGGCGATGTGGGATATCACAATCCACCCCCCTTAGGGGCCCGACGTCCTTGTTGGCACACACGCAACCAAGGTTAGGCTCTGATACCAAATTGTCACATCCCGGCCCGGGGCGGATCACTTCCCGGGCCCATTCCACCACCGTAGCACGATATTGTCCGTTTTGGGCTTACCATTCCCTCACGGATTTGTTTTTAGGAACTCACGAGCAACTTCCCAGTGGGTCACCCATCATGAGATTGCTCTAACCCCCTTCTCGCTTAACTTCGGAGTTCCTACGGAACCCGAAGCCAGTGAGCTCCCAAAAGGCCTCGTGCTAGATAGGGATGAGAATATACATTTGAGGATCACTCCCCTAGGCGATGTGGGATGTCACATTCTTGACTTACAAAAACAAAAACGTCAATCTGGGAAAGCTGCGCGCTCTGCTTCTTTATTTGATTGCCAGAAAATAACCGTTTGGTAGACAAATCCCAAATTTTGATACAGAGACACACGAACGTCCTCCAATTTGAATCACTCCAAAATTCGTCCATTTGGTTATGTTTTGCTCCAGAGGAAGTTGAATGTCCTATGTTGAAAATATAAAACAAAATATCAAAATTCTACCAAAATAATCAATAAACTAATACTAAGAATAGGGTAAAATATATAATATAATATTGACTCATCATCTAACAGGTGCAATCTCCCCTATATATTGGTAAATTGGTAGAAGAGAAATTCATTCAGAAATTTGTTGTCTACACAATTTCTTTGCTCTCTCTTCTCTCTCCATCATATTCATACAATTTCTTTCTAGTTATTTCTAAGGGAATACAATTCAGTTTTGCTAATCGAATATTCCATACTTTGTTGTATCGTGGAAATGATTTGCTAAGAACCTTTTAGCAAACTCATTCGAGTGGAGGCAAATAACACTTTAAGGAAACAATTCAAGTCATACCTCAAAGTCATCATTCAGATTATTCTCTATATTTCTACATTAACTCTAACAATCTTAAAGTGTGATTTTCATCATGGAGAACAAGTCTGATAACATGACTTTGAAGATTATCAATCAAGATGTGTGCAAGCTAGAAAAATTTGATGGATCAAACTTCACTCGATGGAAGGACAAGATTTGTTTCATGCTTACTGTTCTAAATATCATATATGTATTGGACTCGAAATTAGAGTCTATTCGTGAACCAAGTGACAAAGACACAAACAAAATAGTTGTTGATCGAAAGAAACATGAAGAAGATGAATTGGTATGTCGAGGACACATCTTGGGGACATTATCTGATCGCTTATGGGACCTGTACGCACACATTCAATTTCCAAAGGAAATTTGGGAAGCACTTGAGTACAAGTACACAATGGAGAAAAGAGGTAACGATAAAATTTTAATGTTAAAATATTATGAATTCAGTATGTTTGATAACAAACCCATCCTAGACCAAGTTCATGAATTATTGGTCTTGGTCTCAAAGCTTCATGAACTTAAAATAATTATTTCGGATCCTATGATATATAGTTGAGGCTATTGTGGCAAAATTACCCCAAACATGGAATAACTATAGAAAGAAACTTCTACACATGGTGCAAGATATTAGTTTGGAGGATTTGCAAAAGGGTATTCAAATTGTAGAGGAAACTTGAAATCGTGATAAGAATTTTGCAAATCAAGATTCCTCCAAAGTTCACATTGTCGAAGGAAACAAATACAAAAAGAACTTCAAAGTCAAAATTGACAAAGGGAAGTTTAAGAAGACCAATTCCAACAACAATCAAAAGAATGCAAATGGTGTCTGCTACCATTGTGGAAAGAAAGGCCATTACATTCGTGATTGTAGACACATAAAAGCAAGTGAGGAATATGCAATAAGACCAATAGCGCAAATATGGTACAAAATTCTGGAATTGATAACATTGTTGCAATTGTATCAAACACCTTTCTCTAATCTGGCTACTAATCATTCTCAAGGTGAGAAAAGAAAACAGTCTGAAACTATTAATAAACCAAGGAAAAGTCAAAGGGTAAGAAAAGAAAGCACTCTAGGCTCTGATTTTATTTCATCTCAATCTATTGTAATTTTAGTCGAAGGAAATAGAACAAAGGTTCTTAAGAGAATACCCATATTGTTGAATGTTGAGGATGATCCTAAAAGTCTAAGCAAATCATTGACTTCAAGAGATGCAACCTTTTGGAAAGAGGCTATAGATGATGAATTTGAATCATTAATATCTAATGAAACATGGGTTTTAGTAGACTTGCCCCAAGGATCAAAAGCAATTGGTTATAAGTGTGTATTTAGAAGAAAATACAATACAGACGGGTCTATTCAGACATTTAAAGCCAGGCTGGTTGCCAAAGATTTTAAGCAGAAAAAGTGAATAGACTATTTTGATACATATGCACCAGTAGCTAGGCTCACATCAATTAGAATATTGTTCGTATTGACATCTTTATATAATTTGCATGTGCATAAAATGGATTTGAAAACGACTTTTTGAAATGGTGATTTAGATGAAGAAGTCTACATGGATCAACTAGAAGGGTTTGTTCTCCCTGGGAATGAAAAGAAAGTTTGTAAATTAGTCAAGTTATATGGATTGAAGCAAGCACCAAAGAAATGGCATGAAAAGTTTGATATTGTCATTTTATCATATGGATTTAGACATAATAGTGCTGATAAATGCATATACTCTAAATTCACAAATGATTATGGTGTTATATGTTTATATGTCGATGAATTATTAATTTTGGTACCAACATGAAAGGTGTATCTGAAACTAAAGAGTATCTAAATTCAAAATTCAAAATGAATGACTTGAATGAAGTAGATATTATCTTGGGAATTAAAGTAAAGAAGCATAATAAGGGCTACACTTTGTGTCAGTCATATTATATAGAAAAATTGCTTCTTATGTTTAGGCATCTACAAATAAAAGAAGCAAATACCCCTTATGACCCTAGTGAGACTTTGCTTAATAATTCTGGTAGGTCCGTTGCACAGCTTGAGTATGCTAGTGCAATCGGAAGTTTAATGTATGCCATGCATTGTTCCAGGCTAGATATCGCATTTGCAGTAAGCAAACTTTCTAGATACACTAGTCATCTAGGTACTGCTCATTGGAAAGCAATAAATAGAATTTTTGGTTATCTTAAAAGAACTATGAACTTGAGTTTAACTTATTCTGAGTTTTCAGCAATACTTGAAGGATATTCAGATGCAAGTTGGGTAACAAGTGCTAATGATAATAAGTCTACATCAAGGTGGATTTTTACAATTGTCGGAAGATCAATTTCTTGGGCTTTGAAGAAGCAAACATGTATAGCACATTCAACTATGAAATCTGAATTTATAGCATTAGCGACAGCAGGTAAAGAAGCAGAATGGATTAGAAATTTGTTATTGGAAATAGAGTTGTGGCCACAACCAATGCCATCCGTTTCTTTATATTGTGATAATGAGGCTAGTTTGTCTAGAGCATACTATAAGGTATACAATGGAAAGTCCAGACATATTAGCTTGAGATATGAATATGTCAAGCAATTAATAACTGATGGAGTTATTAATATTATTTATGTTAAATCAAGTAATAACTTGGCCGATCTGTTAACGAAAGCACTTTCAAGAACTTTGGTAGTTAGTACATCTAGTGGAATGTGGCTAAAACCCTTTACTGAAAATTAGCCACCAATAATGGTAATCCGACTTCCTCTAGAACATCACTAGTTTAAAAATTTAATGGGTAATAACAAGTTATTGTTAAGTGGTTGTGAAAGCATTGAAAATTAATATATAGCTCGTTCCAGGATGATTAGTGCAAGACTGCTACGTTTAGGAGGATGAGTTTTATCTCTTAATGAGGTAATTTGTAGTTATGTCTATAGTAGCAAGGACATGGGAAGGAACCTCACCTATATAAACATAACAAGTGGTGCCGCTTCTACCAATAATTGGGTTTTCTCTTGTAAATGTTTATGAAACCAGGATGAAGCACAAGGCCATAATAGTGCTTAATTAGTTCATAAATTTCTTTAAGGAAATAAGACATAGTCATGTGTGTAGTGATTCCAGTTTTAACATAAGAATAGTTGGTTTAAACTAAGGTCACCATCGCATTCATTATAACTTTGAATTACTTACACTAATTAATGGTTTAATTCAAAAGACACCTTTATTGTATGCATGATTATATCGATATGTTTGTGATAATTATAAAGAGACAATTGTTGTAATATCAATTTCTACATATTCTTAAAATATGAAAGGATTGTTGAATATTTTAATAATATATTAAATATTCGTATGGAAGAAGTTGGGTGTTTGACCAACAGTTGCTCTTCATCAGATTAAAGCAATGTGACATTTCAAACTTTGCTAAAAGACATGATCCATATCTGACTAGTGCATAGTTTACTAACAGACACAACCTTTGGTAATTGATGCTTTGCATCAGACATGCGAATTGGCATATTACTGTAATATTAATTCAGTTGTATCCGATGGCGAGAAGGCATGTCCAAAACCAAAGGACGTGTTTAACAAGTGTAATCTCCCCTATATATTGGTAAATTGGTAGAAGATAAATTCATTCAGAAATTTGTTATCTACACAATTTCTTTGCTCTCTCTTCTCCCTCTATCACATTCATACAATTTCTTTCTAGTTATTTCTAAGGGAATACAATTCGATTTTGCCAATCGAATATTCCATATTTTGTTGTATCTTGGAAGTGATTTGCCAAGAACCCTTTAGCAAACTCATTCGAGTGGGAGCAAATAATATTTTAAGGAAATGATTCAAGTCGTACCTCAAAGTCATCATTCAGATTATTCTCTATATTTCTACATTAACTCTAACAACTACCTAGTATGGAAGTACTATAAAATGATTACATTGCTGCGTTCTACCATAACATCTAAAAATTTAGAAGCAATCATCAAGGAAGATGGCTAATCTCAAAAACATTTCCCTTCTTCTTGCCCTCATGTGTGTAATAGGTACGTACATAATCACTCATTTTTATTTTAACATATTTGAAAAGATAAAACACAGAGAATTGTTTTTTTTTTTTTTTCCCTTCTTCTTCTTCTCGTTATATGTCTAAATAATTATGAAAACAAAAACATATTTGTCCAACAACATAAGTATTGCAAGAGCGTTTCTCTCCTAAAATAACACCTTAATTTACTTTGGTGTGAAATCATGGTGCATGCAGAGGTGATTTCTGTGGATGCGCAATGCTCCGAAGGCCTAGGTCCATGTGGTAGCGATTGTGATGTGAGGTGTCGTTCTAGGCGTGGTGGTAACGCTAGAGGAGAGTGCAATCACACATTTAACCCCCCGTTATGTACATGTTACTATGATTGCATCTCCGCCGGAAAGAAAATGCACTGCAGGGTTAGGTCTTTGCTACGTCCAGTCGTGTGACGATGCGTGTAGTGTGCTGCCAAATACAATCAGGGGGTAGGTTTTTGTCAAAACATAGGAGCACGACACTATGTACGTGCACTTATGTTTGCTAGTAAACCTGGTGTACTGCATTCGATTATGCAAATTGTAATAGGTGATCAATAATGCATGCATGCATGCATTTTGAAAGGGGTGATTCATAACATATTCATTTTAATTTCACCAATGGATATGGATGATGAATAAAAGTTTCCTTTTCAATTTCATTCCAAAATTTATGAGATTTGAATTTAGGATGTTCTCTTACAAAGTAATAATTGAGTACATTTGAATTCGAACAATGCTTGCCTACTCAAAGTAGGAATTCATACTCAAAACTCTTCGTGTTCAAATCACAGAGTTTTGTGCTTATGATCAGAACCGTTTATATTATAAATCATACTGTAAAGATCATTTATGTAAAAAATAAATTAAAACTAAGGTCGTTTAATTAACCTATTCTAGCAAATACATAGATGGTTCGTAATATTTTTACCAATTCCGTCCATTTATTTTTATACAGTTCAATGACTAAACGACCTTAGTTTTCGTTGATTTTTTTACAGAGGGGATCTTTATATAGTGAATTATAATATGAAAGGTTATGATTATAAAAACAGAGTTCTATAAATCGACAACAAATAATTTTGAGTAGGAACTCCTCCTTCTTCTTTGAGTAGCCAAGCATTGTTCTTTGAATTCACCATGGTCTTTGTCAAATTATACAAATGTGTTTATTAAAGTCAGTCGACATCTTTTGAGACAAATAGAAGAGCTAATATGGCAGTAGATGACCACATTAAATGACCACTTAGTACTACGGTTTAAGCAGTAGATGACTACTTAGGACTACGGTTTAGTGGTATTCCTTTTCACTTGTAAGTGAGAGGTCTTAGGTTCAATTCTCGCCAAAGACGAATTTGAAAAACATTATTACTAGCCTCCACAATTTTACTAAAGAAATTATACGAAAAATGATTTTGATGCGTATGATTTAAAGATGTGCAAAGGAATTTTACTAAAGAAATTATACGAAAAATGATTTTGATGCGTATGATTTAAAGATGTGCAAAGGATCTTCTTTGTAATTTGTTTTTAAGTTTCAGAAGAAATGGTGTCTATTAAAGTCCAGTTTTCATAAATGAGAATCTAATCCTTTAGAGACTAGATATCCTCATCAATCCTTATCAGATATTTCCAATTACCTTTTTGACAAAAGAAAATTGTATCTTTATATGTAGTTAATTGGATCCATATAAAACTCCTTGACCCCCTAATGAAAACTCACCTAGTTAATAGAACTGACAATAAGACTTACAAAACAAGATGGCCAAAATTGGCTCTGTGGTCTCTACCCACTTTCTTCCGCTTGCCCCCGTGACATTGGTGATCATAGTTGGGAGAATGGTGTCCACCGTACATGGAAACCGCGACGGATGCGAGGATAATCTGGGTCCGTGCGGTGACGACTGTAACGAGCGCTGCCAAGCTAAGCACGGTGGGTTTGACGAACAACCTCAAGGGACTTGTCATCCCGAATGCCGCCCGGTGGGATGTGCATGTGTGATTACTACTGCGGTCCTCCGCCGTCTCCAGACCCGCCGAAACGATCGTGCACTGCGGCACTAGGTTTATGCGGGGAAGAGTGTTTTAACGACTGTTGTAATGCAAAATGTGGAAGCCAATATAACCAGGGTGTTGGCATTTGTGAGGGTATTGCCCCTTTAATATGTATGTGCCACCACTACTACAAAAAACACTTTGCACGAGAAAATAAGTTTGCTACGCAAAGTACAATTTCGTCACGCAAAATCTTGCATAACGAAACTTTGGTCGTGCATGGTTTGTCGCGCAAAGCTCGTGAAGATATAGTTTGCACGACGAAAATTAGTCTTCGTCGTGCAAAATATAAACGATTTTTGTTTTTTATTTTTTTTATTAAAATAAATTAATTTAATATTTTGCGCGACGAAATAATTTGTCGCGCAAGGTTTTTGACTTTTTGTTTTATTATTTCTCTTATATTAATTTAATTATATTAATTGTTTGCGCAACGAAATATTTGGTAGGGCAAGAATTTTAGAGTTTTTACTTTATTAATTTAATTTAATTGTATGATTTTATTTTTTTAAATTACTTTAATTTAAATTGACATATTCAAAATGAAATAACATATGAAAAATAGTGATCAAATTATCCAATATATATAATATATTCAAAATGTACACATAAATTAGCAAAGTACAACAATAAAATTCTAATACAAGTCTATTGTGGTAGTAGTGGCGGGGGATATGGTTCAATAACGTCCCAATCCTCAACTTTAGCTGTCAAAGTCTCGACAAATCCCTACAAAAAAACAAATATGGTCAAATAACAAAAAAATAACATAAAATAATACAAAAAAATTGGCATAATCTCCCCTAAAATTGGTATACCCCAAATACGACCCCAAACTGCACTCCTCACTCAATACTCGACCCAAACCTTGCACCAAACTTAAAACTAACTCAAAAAACACATATTAATGAAAAAAAATTAAAATTTGGGAAGAATATACCTTTTGGCAAGATTGAGAGTGAGTGAGAATGAGAGGGAGGAGTGAGTGTGAGAGAATTAAAGGAGACAATGAGAGAGAGGTGAGAGAGACGAGAGAGTGAGTGAGAGTGAGAGATAGTGAAGAGAGAGAAGAGAGATTAAGTGAGACGAGTGAGTGTGAGAGAGGGTCGGATTTGGGGAGAGGGAAATAGAGAGGAGATGTAAGAGTAGAGAAAGACATTGAGAAAATGGTGGATGAGTTATTTTGGTTTTAAAAACCTTATCACTTTGTGTGACGAAGGATACTAGTTTGCAAATATTAGTCGCGCAAAGTCTTAAAAAAATAATAATTTTCCCGCATCCCATTTTCGGTGCCTGCCCAAATTTTTAGAGTTTGCTCGACGAAGTGTTGGTTGTGTGCACGACGAAAAATTGATCACGCAAAGTCTTAATTTAAAAAAAAAAAAAAAATAATTCCCATGTCCCATTTTTGGCTCCAGTCCAAATTTAAGGATTTTGAACGACGAAATATTGGTAGTGTAATGTCTTAAAAAAAATTTAAATTTTTTTTTATGAGTCCCATTTTTGGTGCTCGCCTGACACACCCCGACCCGGAATGTCACTAAGACCCCAAATCGAGCTATGCTGGTCGACATCTGGGAGGTGACGAAGCCATAAAGTGTGATAGTGTATAAAATGTGAATAAATTAAAACCTAAAAGTGCTTAAGTAAACGAGTGCGCGGTGTGCGGTTATGGACCCCTTTCACACGTGATATAGAGCATAAGTAAAGTACAGTAAGGTAAGATAATAATTATACCATCATAAAAGCCACCTGAACTAGGGAGTGCCACAAGTCCTCGTCAATACAGAACTTTGCTACTAGAACCTGAAGGGGTGCAAAGTAGAAAGTGTGAGTGGGCAACACAAAGATTTTCAAAAACATTTCAATTATCAAAGGTAGTAACCCTTCGTCACAAAACCTGTATAGTTTCCAGAAAATCATACTAAGTATAAGTATGAAATCAAATGTATAACAATAGTAAATCCAAAAGTATACCACGACATAGCATCTCGGTAGCAACATAAATAATCATGTGTTTGATAACCCATACTAGCACGCAAGTCAGAAGTCACCTATGGTGGCATGTACGATTGCACCCATATCTCCTCAATCAATGATAGCACATAAGTTGGAGTCACCTACAGTGACCTGTACGACTTATCCATCTCTCATCAATCAATGCTAGTCAATAGCTCAATAACATGCTAACCAATAACTTAATAACATGCTAGTCAATAGCTCATCAATATGCAATAACATGCTAGCAAATAACTTAATAACATGCTAGCAAATAACTCAATAACATGCTAGCCAATAGCTTATCAATATGCTAGTCGATAGCTCAATAACATGCTTGCCAATAACTCAATAACATGCTAGTCAATAGCTCATCAATATGCAATAATATGCTAGCCAATAGCTCATCAATATGCTAGCCAATAGCTCATCAACATGCTAGCCAATAGCTCAATAACATGCTAGCTAATAGCTTATCAATATGCTAGCCAATAGCTCAATAACATGCTAGCCAATAGCTCATCAATACGCTAGCCAATAGCTCAATAACAAGCTAGCTAATAGCTCAATAACATGCTAGCCAATAGCTCATCAATACGCTAGCCAATAGCTTAATAACATGCTAGCCAATAGCTCAATAACATGCTTGCCAATATCTCATCAATAAGTATACCTGCACACGAGTCGGAACCACCTAAAGTGGTCTGTACGACAGGCTAGGTGTAAATAAGTACGCTCAAGTGCTACGATCACGTGAAGGTTGTGCGACGAATTGTAGGTCACCTATGAGTCGGAACCACTTAATGTGGTTTGTACGACAGGCTGGCACCAAATTTGGATCCATGGTGAGCGTGTGGTGCGGGAGGTGAACAATCACGTGAAGGCTAGGCCCTGTCCTTTGGTGAGAGCACTAACACCAGGTGCAAGTTGATGAGCTCTAACCACATCTCAACACAACATGTACAATTCATAGGCAACCAATAGGACAAAGTTGGAGTTGCCTAGAACATCAATATAGTCATACCATAACTCAATCATTTCTGCTAGTACCATAAACTCACCTGAACTTACCTGGTGTTATGCGTTCACCTTTACCCTTCAAAGCATTCACAATAATTATGTGCAGGTAATATACATATGGATATACCATGATGCAATCTAATACTCAACCATGTCATAGCATTTTCAATTATATACATAAATATAATATGGCATAAAAATGCATAAGTTGTAACTCCCTACTCCCGAACTATTTATTTTCGGGGATAATCATCGGTGACAAGCCCAACTAGACACTAGTTTAATTAATTATCAATACTTATGATTCCTTACTTAAATTTCTTGATTCTTCACACATTGATTTATAACCAACATTTAACCACCAACACATAAGGTTAAAACTTTCATTTTACACCAATGTCCCTCACATTGTTCAATTCCACAAACAAAGCTATTGTCTCAATTATTTAATCTCACATCTTGTATGGTTGCATCTAACGTCTGGTTAGACAGCCTATGTACCCTAAACAGGGATCAAGCCATTCGTAGTTCATGCCAGTCCTCCAAAACATTAGCAGAAATTATATGAAATTCAATTTATAAACGTTTGTGGAATTATCAATCATATATATATATATACGATAAAAGGAAAAGACCCACTCACCTGGAGTCCACGCTATGATTATCTAGCATGCACATCGAGGCGTCCCGAACAATTGGCGCCTAGAACAATTATCGAGTCACATTTCAGAACTCATATCAATAGTATACGTAATTCACATAAAGCACATCATCAAGGACATTCTAAAATAGTTTGAGACCCATTGACCACAAGTCAACTGTTGATCAAAGATTACGGTAGGGTCTACAACCATGTATAATTCGATCCGGAAGATCCGCATATTGGATTTTCGATCCATAACTTCCAAAGATTCACATTGTGCTTCTAAAACATCATACTAAAGTTTCATTATGATCCAACGGGTGGATTTCTGCCAATTGCCAAATCAAGTGGTGGTCAACGTTTTATTTTACGAACCTACAAATCTAATTCAGGAAGGTCCATATGTCAGATTCCCAATCCATACATTTCTAATATCCTCAAATATTACATACTATAATGTATTAAAGTTTGTGACGATCCAATGGTCGGATCATCAATTCATGCAAGGACCTCTTAATAGCCAACTAGGTGGTCAACTATGAAACTATATTAAACATCATAATTTCACTAAATGGATGTCAAAGATGGAATTGGGCTTCAAAATTAGCCTAGGAAGGTCAAGTGGAGTCTCGACCCACGTGCCGCCACATGCACCGCCGCGAGTGGGGGCCGGCCGCCACGATTCGCCGAAAAATTTCACTATTTCAAAAAATTCTCAAATTTCATAGAAGTGAAGATCTGAAAGAGAGGAACAACTTTCATACCTGCCACGAAGTCCAAAAGTGGATGGAAGATGATTAATTTTGCCCACGAAGCCGGTGGGTGCCTAAAGCTTCCCGGTGTCGATTGGTCTTCTACGGTGGTCCAACGGGGTCAAGGTTGGTTGTTTTGCTCCTGGGATTATGGGATACAAAGCCCAAGTGGTGGCATCAGACATCGCTTTACCGATTTGCCAGAAAATCGAAAAGAGTGGCTAGAGCACTGTTGATTTTTGTCGACTTTCGTGGCCTCCAACTGCCACATACCATGGTTAATCAAGGTGGGTCTTGGGTGAGTTTTGTAGAGGGGAATGAGAGCTTCAAGATGGTGGTAGTGGGGTCGAAAAACTCCACCGGAGTTGCCCAGAATCAGCCTTGGAAAATAGGAGCTCGAGGTGGGTGTGGGTCGATGGGAAGGCCAATTACCCTTTTTTTTTTTTTTTTTTTTTTTTTTCTCTTCTTCTTTCCTCATTTCTGATTGGGCTTCACCCCACAAGGTGGGGATTTAATTTAATTAAAACAAAACCTTGAATAACCAATTTCGAATGTTCGTAACTATATCATTATAATCCGGACTCGCAAATGGTTTTCGCCTATGCGTTCGTACCAACGAGTACTACGAGGATATGCTAAAAGAATAAGTCCCACATCTCTCAAACCGATGGTCAACGGAAGTCAAAGTCTTACCTCTAGGGCATTTTCGTAAATTCATGCTTTTAAAATTAATAAAAACGTAAAATTAAGGACGGGTTGTCACACCGCCCAAATTTTTAGAGTTTTGCGCGATGAATTATTGGTCGTGCAAAGTCTAAAGATTTCTTTTTTTTTTTTTTTTCAATTCTGTCTCCCATTTTTGGGTCCAGTCTAAATTTAAAGATTTTGAGTGACGAAATATTGGTTCGTCGTGCAAAATTTATAAAAATAATTTTTATAAATAATAAAAAAGAAAATAATTTTATTTAAAAAATTAAAATATAAATAAATTAAAATAAATAAGGCTTAGGCGACCAAATCTGTAATCGTCACCCAAAGAAAATAATAAAAAATAAAAAAATAATTTAGTTTAACAATATAAAATATAAAAATAAATAAAAGATAAGTAAGGGTTAGGAGACGAAATATTGATATTCGTCCCGTAAAGTTTTAAAAAAATAATAAAAACTTATGAAAACAACTATATTTTAAAATTTATAATATAAAATTAAATAAAAAACATAAATAAATTTGTTTGCGTGACACATGTATACATTATGACGTCGCGCTATTGGGTTTTGTGTAATGACCTCATTGTGGCGTCGCACAAGTTATTGTTTTGATAGGATACACATTCTACGAAACTAGTTTCAACGATCCAACCGTTAAACTTGTTTGTATATACTTCGAGATCACATAGGCCAAAAATTGCAAAAAATAAACATTCAGAGATCAAGTAACGAGACAAAACTTTTCAATGGTTATAAACGAAAAATCATGATTTAACAGTTATTTTAACTCCGATTTTGATGATTTTTTTACAACTACACTCCTTGACCCTACATGAATATAATGATTGAATTTAATTTTCAATTTAAAATAATTACACTAATGGATACGACAAAATCTTATGTTATACTTAATGAAAGTATAAATAAACTCTTAAGTGTTAGTGAATCTATTGTTTTGATGGGATACACATTCTACGAAACTCGTTTAAACGATCCAACCGTCAAACTTGTTTGCATATACTTCGAGATCGCATACCCCAAAAATCGCAAAAAACAAACATTCAGAGATTAATGGGACAAAACTTTTCAACGATTATAAACGAAAAATCACTATTTAACGGTTATTTAACTCTGATTTTGATGATTTTTTACAACTACACTCCTTGACCCTATATGAAGTCAATGATTGAATTCAAAATTCAATTTAAAATATTTACACTAGTGGTTACCACAAAATCTTATGTTGTACTTAATGAAAGTATAAATAAACTCTAAGTGTTAGTGAATCTATTGTTTTGATGGGATACACATTCTATGAAACAAATTTCAACAATCCAACCGTCAAACTTATTTGCATACAATTCAAGATCGCATACGCCAAAAATCACAAAAAACAAACATTCAGAGATCAAGTAACGGGACACAACTTATCAATGGTTATTTTAACTCCAATTTTGAAGATTTTTTACAACTACACTACTTGACCTTATATGAATACAATGATTGAATTCGATCTTCAATTTAAAATATTTACACTGGTGGATACCACAAAATTTTATGTTATACTTAATGAAAGTATAAATAAACTCGAAGTGTTAGTAAATCTATTATTTTGATGGGATACACATTCTACAAAACTAGTTTCAACGACCCAACCGTCAAACTTGTCTGTATATACTTCGAGATCATATACGTCAAAAATCGCAAAAAATAAACATTCAGAGATCAAGTAGTGGGACAAATGTAACATCCCACATCGCCCAGGGGAGTGGATCCTATAAGCCTTATATGTATATTCCCATCTCTACCTAGCACGAGACCTTTTGGGAGCTCACTCGCTTTAGGTTCCGTATGAACTCCGAAGTTAAGCAAGTTAGGGCAAGAGCATTCCTAGGATGGGTGACCTACTAGGAAGTTCTCGTGTGAGTTCCCAGAAACAAAATCGTGAGGGCATGGTCGACGACGGTGGAGTTGAGCCCAGGATGTGGTGAGGGCTCGGGTTGGGATGTGACAACAAAACTTTTTGACGGTTATAGACGAAAAATGACGATTTAATGGTTATTGTAACTTCGACTTTGATAATTTTTTTTATAGCTACACTCCTTGACCCTATATGAATACAATGAACTAATTTGATCGTCAATTTAAAATATATTTTTCTAACAAAAACCCGATCTGAACTACAATAATATATTTTTCCAGCATAAACCCGATCCGAACTACAATAATAAATTTAAAGCTACTTAATAAATATATATACCGTTCAATTTCTTAAGAGTTATACATACAAAATTAAGAAATTTAAAGCTACTTAATAAATATATACACCATTCAATTTTGCAAGTTTAAATTAAATCCTCATCTGAACTACAATAATAACTATTGCTATCCTCACTACTTAATAAATATATATACCATTCAAATAGTCTTTGCGCAACGATGAACCAAAACGTCGCGAAAAGGCTGTTTGCGCGATGTAGTTGGTCTGTTGCGCAATTTTCTAGCGCCAAATCAAGGTTTTTACCCTTTTTTCTTTCCCAACATTGCACGACGAAGGTACACCTTCGTTGCTTTTAACAATTTTGCTCAACGGAATGCTTCGTTGCGCAAAATGTCCTTGCGTGACGCTTATTTGTCAACGTTGCGCAGAATGTCTTTGCACATTTGTTCCGTCGTGCAAATAATTTTATTTTACAATTTAAAATATAAATAAATTAAAATAAATAAGGTTTAGGTGATCAAATGTGTATTCATCGTGCAAAGAAAAAAAAAATTAAAGAAATAATTTAGTTTAACAATATAAAATATAAAATATAAAAATAAATAAAAAATAAGTAAATAAGGTTTAGGCAACGAAATATTGATATTCGTTGCGCAAAGTTTATGAAAAATAATAAAAACTTGTGAAAATAAGTATATTTTAAAATTTATAATATAAAATTAAGAAAAACGAAAATAAATTGGTTTAGGCAACGAAATATTTGGATTACATTGTGCAAAGATTTTAAAAAATAATTTTTTAATTTTATTTATTTTTGTAAAAACTTTGCGTGACAAGCGACAATATATTGTGCGACGAAGTTTAGAATTTCGTCGTGCAAGGGTTTTTTTTTACTAGTGCATTATGAATGCGATGTTATTTGAAATGCATGCTTGGCTGCTCAATGCTTATCAATTTGTTAGGACAATGCTGGAAGTATATAATAAATAATAAATTGGTTATTGATTTCTCATTTCATGCACAGTAAGTGTCAAAATAATTAATTGGTTATGGAGAAATTGTCAGACATGTATGAACTTCTTATGGCCTAAAGTGGCATTTTTTCGGGTCAGGACAGTCGTCCGATGATTTACAGGGAAACCTAATTATTTTCCCCCATGCTTCGGCTCCATATTGCGTCCCTGCAGGCAACCAAATTTTGCTTAACTACATATCTTTTTTGAACACATACATAGTTTAAACGGAAAAAAAGTGCATACATACAAACATATCTATATATATGTATTTGTGTATATTGTTGCTATCATATAAAATTATTTGAGAAAAGTATTTTACACAAGGCAGCAACCAAGAGCACAAGAAGGAAGGTTAACCTCAGTGATCTCTCCATGTCGGTATTTAATAGCTAGAGGAAAGGAATTATATGATGGTTGTAGTGCTATGTTAGGTAATTTCTGAGTGATTAGAGCCCTCCATATCTATGATTATATATAGTTGAAATTGACAAGTATGTTCAAATCATCCGCCACCCGCAAGATCCCGTGTATAAACAAGTTCTGGGAGTTATTTTGTGCAACTGCCATATCTAGATATGGTTACTGTTTTACTAACGAATTAAAACAAGGATTTGGTAAAGAAATACATCAAATCAAGATGGAAACTAAGTTAATTTGCACAATCAGATTCAAACTGTATTAATTAATTTTCATTTCTACAGTAATTAGCTGTCTAAATACTCAATGTGCATTCAGCTGGTATAAGTTACTTCTGCACCTCCAAGCTTATATGTAACTGTTGACTCTAAAAATTACCAAACCTACGTGGCGCGCAGGCCGAGTAACTAATAAGCTAACTACGTCATTCGGTTGAATGCGGGGCGTGCCAACTCGTCGGCCGAGCTTGACCGAGGAGTAAAATTTGTTGATGTCGCGTTGAGTGCGTCGTTGACTTCTCTATCTTGCGATTGCGACCGAGGAAGGAACACTCTTGGTCTCTGGGTTCTATAGCCTGAAGACAAGGCTACTAGTTCTGCAGAGTTCACAAATCGTCGGAGCCCGATTCGGTCACTGTGATTATATTCGTAAGAGTATACGCACGCCGAATCGAGGCCAAACTATATGGGCACATGTACTCAAATGTGATGTATGTCTTGATGGTAAATGTAGTTCGGCCATCGGAATGCTGAACCCTGAAACTTACTTGCGAGTATCCAATCATAAAATCACTCGGCGTCCAGTACGCCGAGCAACACAATTCATAACACCTGACTACGCCGAGAAGGCTAGCAAGGTGACCTCTACCAACAAGGGTTCGAAAACCCTTCTCGGCCGAGACTTAGATAGATAACCGGTCGGCCTCGATGCAGTGCTATTTATCCAAACTGAAGGTGCTTCTCGGTCGGCTGGTTCTGCGGCAGCAGTGCTGTTTATCCAAACTGAAGGTGCTCACCGGGTGCCTCCACAGTGCTGTTTATCCAAACTGAAGGTGTATCGGCAAAAAAAGAAAAGGAAAAAATCTCAAGGTATTTGAGAGGTTTTGCGCAGGGCAATTGTATGCTGAATTGAAGGGGGTTTTTTGTTGCGTGATTTCTTGTATTTATAGCACCCCATTCCTTGAGACCGATTTGCATCCTGATCTGGATTGGGAGTCCTTGTTCCGCTTCAACTCTAACTCGAACACACCTACTCCCACTGGGTTTTTGAACTTTCCCTCCTTTCGAGGCTTTATTCTTTGTCGGTCGGGAATCCAGGTCGTACCAGGACTTCCTCGACCCTTTCTGCTTATCTGGACCACTTAGGGTAGGACCTGTCCGACCCTGCCAACTGGTCCGGGATTTATCATTCGGCCCATAGTATTTGACACAGCCTTGGGCCGAGCACATCCTGCTGCTCGGCCCAACAATATTATTTTGGGCCCAAACATTGCCCCCTCGCTTCTGAGGTCATCGACTGTTAACTTTTGGTCGGGCCTCGACCTTGAAGAAGCGGAAACGCCTATTGCTTTTCGGACTTTATTTCCCTTGATGACCATTACTTGTGCACATTTATGAGACATGATTGCATTCTCCTCATTACCCCCAGCGTACAGCCACGTGTCGATTCTCCGTCGATCTTAACGGCTTTCAATCATGGCCCTCGAAAACGTGCACCCACCGAAGCGTCTCTTCCTCATTAATGCATTAAAACCGCCGCCGCACGCAATCGTGCATCCTGGATCCTCGAGACCTCGATCTTATCCTCGCAGGTTCCCAAAATATCCGAAATGATTGGGACCTTTTCTCGGTTAAATTTCCCCCCAATTTGAACCAGTGCTTTTCGAATACCAAACGTTTGATCTTCATCCTGAAAAGCCTATAAAAACCCAACCTTCAAGTTCTTCCTGCAACCTCCTCTTTTAACCCCAAATCCTTTCCTCCATCAATGGCTTCCTTTATCTCAAAGCTCTCTGACGAGTGCAGCAAATGCAAGGACTTCATCGATCAGAGCGCCATTAAGACGCTGCGATTCGAAAACGACATGGTCACTACCCACCAGATTCTGGGCCCCCTTTTCAAGGACGCAGTACCGTCGTCCATCACTAACCTTCTCAAGGAGCAGTGCTTAATACCCCTACTGCAGGGGTTCGATTGGTCGAATTGGACTCTGGCGCGACCTCAAGGAGCCTGGCCTTCGACCATCACGGCCTGGGCCGCTTGGGTTGACCGAATGAGCACATTATTTGGCAAGGAGTGGAAAGCTCTTTGTATCTATGATGCCATCATCCTTTCGACCATGGAGATTGTCATGGACAAGGAGCTGCTTATGGCGGCCCTGAGTTTATGGTGTTCGGCCATTAACACCATGATCCTGCCTTTCGGTCTTCTCGGCCTTACAATCCTCGACATTTCGGCCATCCTTGGGACTTCTCCAACCGGCCTTCCCATCGGTGCCGCCCTTTCCGGATGCCCTTCTCCTCTTGACCTAAAGGCTTTATTCGACGAACGGGCCGTCGAGACGCTTAGTCGGGGCGACTGGGAGCCCTCAAGGGAAGAAGTTCAGAAGCTCCACAAGAACTTCTTCGACGACAATACTCTCATCCTTCACTTTGCCGGTCGAGGCGAGGAAAGCCTTAGGAAGAGAGAACACGAAGCCTTCCTCTTCTACTGGTACAACAAATTCATTTGTTGTACCAGGTCAAACAAATGCCTGGTCGAGAACATGCCGGTGGCCCAGGCACTGGCTAATGGTCGTTCCTTGGCGCTCAGCTCGGCCATACTTGCCAACCTCTACCGTTGCTTGGCCGAGACGACTATTAACAAGATTGACCCGGACCAGAACGGACCCCTCTGGGTGTTCCAACTCTGGTTGCAGGTTTACTTTTCCACCCTTCGCCCGGAGGTTCCCATTTTCCAACGATCGGCTGCCCTCGGCCTCCAACTGGCCTCTCGACCGGCGCCTCCTCACCGGGCCGACAAGGTCCTCAAACACTTCCTCAGCCTCGACGCCTTTTCAGACGACGAGTTCCTGGTATGCCGGCACCAGGAGTTCCCTACCTCGATCAGGCTCCCTACGGCAGCATGGGCAGAGTCCGAGGATGCGGATATCCGTCAACGCTGAGGGTCATTTGTTTTGCCTCGCGATCTTCCTCTTGGTTGTGATGCCCGCTGAGCCAGCTGGGAGGTTTACCATCCCTATTTCGTCGCCCGGCAGCTTGGCTACCTCCAAGGCTGCCCTGTACCCCTGCTTGCTTCTCGGTCCCTCCTGAGTCAAGGGCGTCTTTCTGGTTCCTCTGAGAGGGAATGTAAGACGTCAGAGCAGGAGTTTCAGGAGAAGTGCAAGAAATTCCGGCTCCGGCCGACGGTTCCTGAATCCTTGGGAACCGATACCTTCGGGGACTGGTAGGAAGAGTACACCAGCAACTTCTTCAGCGTCTCAGCCGAAGACGTGGTAAGCAGAATCTTCGGCGACCGCCCCAGATCAGCTCCCTTGGCCCAACCCAAGGAGTCGATCCAAGGTATATTGTCCTTTCGCTCTTTGTATTTCAATTGCTTGTCCTCGGTTATTAATTACTTTGCAATTTCAGGGGGTCGGGTGTCGAGGAAGGTGGAAGTGGTCACCGCGGTGGCGAGGTCGAAGAAATTGGTTTCCACGAAGAGGACCATCGCTACCGAGCGGATGGTCCCCGCGAAACGCCCCCATCGAGAAGCCGAGCTGGAGGATGAGGCTCCTCGTCCTTCCAAACGCGTCAAGAAATTGGCGAAGAAGGGCGACTGGGAGATTCATGTTGTTCCTAGTGACACCACAGGGACAACTGCTCCTGCCGGCTCTCCTTTTGTCCCGGCTGCCCCAGCTCCTTCAAACCCGATTCTCCCAGCCGTCTCTCTGCCTGAGACCACGGCCGATCCAGTCATCGTATCAGCTCCAGCTTCGGAGCCAGTCATGGCATCTGCCGTGAGGGAATCGGCCGCACCTGTCGAGGCACCCTCCACTCAGCGACCGACGGTCTTTCTGGAAGAGGTATAATTCTACTTCCATCCTTTGTTTCTTTAGGCTTCTGGTCGTCACGAAAATTTTCTTTTTCAGGACGTCGAGAGCGAGAGTGACGAAGTCCCGCTGGAGCACCGTCCTCGACCAGCCAACTCTCCTCCCGTCTATCCTCCTATGGCGGATCGCGAAAAGAGACCCATGGCCGATCCTGAGGCAACGGCCGAAACGCCGATCCATCCACAAGATGAAGACCTTCCCATTCCTCCGCAGGAAGTCTCTTCGGCCTTTGTAAGTCTTGTTTCTTTTGCGTTGATTTTATCATGACACATGTTCTTAAAAGACTATTAAATGTCAGGTGCCCGAACATTCATTTCACCGACAATTTTATGCGCCGACAGGCGTTGTCTATATTTCCTGGCCACCGTCGTGGCCATCAAATGTAGATGACCTCTATCGGCCGCATGAATTGAGAAGCGGTCTAAGGCACTGGACTCGGCCATTAAGTTCTCTGGGTTCGAGCAATGACCCAGAGGGCATGGCCGAAGTCTCCTCTCGGCAGGTCTAAAACAATCCTTTTGTCATGCACTATATTCTGTCGTCTTATTTTTCTTCACAAAGTTTTCCCTTTATGTGCAGCCATTGTGGGAAGTGGAGCTCGACGCTCTTCTTCATAGCACGACTGGTGAGGCCGGCTCCTCTGCTGCTCCTGCCGAACCAACGGGAACCATGCCCGAGGCTCAAGCCTTCGTGAAGTTGCACGAAGTCCTGTCTCTCTTTACCTCCCAAGCTCTCCGATGCAAGGGTTTTGACTCCGTTGGGGAGTGTCTTAATGACCTCGCCAACGGTGGTTACCTGAGCACGGAGAATATCTCCTTCCTTACCGACCTTTTGGAGCGGACTCGGCAACACTTCAATATTTTTGAACGAGCTCTACAAGCCGAGGATGACTTGAAGGCGGCCAAGGTCGCACAAGAGGCTGGTCGAGCTGAGATGGAGGCAATAAAAGCCAAGAAAACGAAGCTGACCGATTTTGATCGCCAAATCTCTGACCTCCAGCGTCAAATTTCCGACCTTCAACGGCAAAGGTCTGTTGCCGCTTCAGAGCTTGAGAAGGACTTCGAGGTCAACAGGGCTCGGCTGACGGCCTTCGCTGCCGGCGCACGGCACATCCAGCAACTGCAGGTCAATAAAAAGACGAGGCAGGCTGAGATAATTTTGAGCGAAGCGAAGTGGTTGGAGCTAAAAGCTGCCCTCGAGACTTTCCTCCCCTCGACCCCCTAGGAATTTATCTTTTGTATTTGTTCTTTCGTTATCAATACAATGGTTCTTTTGCTATCAATATAATGGTCTTTTACTATTAATACAATGGTTCTTATCAACACAATGGTCTTTTACTCTTGCATTTCCCATGTAATTGGATAGTACTTTTTTAAAAACTTTCCATTAATTGGCAATTTGTGAACTGAACCCGTCCGATCTTTGAGATGATATGCCCCCTGCCGAGAACTTTATGAACGATGAAAGGCCCTTCCGAATTCGGTGACCATTTACCAAATCGGGGGTCTTTAATCCCGACGGGCAACACCGTTTGCCAAACCAATTTTCCTTCGCCGAACGTTTTTTGTCTTACACGCTGGTTATACGCTCGTTCGGTAATTTTCTTTTGTGCTATCAATAAGTTACCCGCGTCGATTCGATTTTCTTCCAAGTCTTCTAATTCTTGTCGTATCGCTTGGCTATATTCGACACTGAACAAACTACTCTGCTCGATTACTCGTAATGAGTTTATACTCAACTCGACCGGTAACATAGCGTCGTGCCTAAAAGTTAACGCGTAAGGAGTGGTTCCAGTGGCCGACCGGGGTGAAGTTCGGTATGCCCATAATGCTTCATTTAACTTCAAATGCCACAACCCAGGCCTCTCTCTTACCGTTTTTTTAAGGATACCGATCAACACTTTATTGCTTGCATCGGCCTGTCCGTTTGCCTGAGGGTAGTACAGTGTAGATTGCTCAAGTCGGATATTCAGACTTGCCGCGTATTCCTTAAACCTATCGGCGGTGAATATGGTGCCATTGTCAGTTATGATCGTTTCTGGCACGCCGAATCTGGTCACAATATTCTCCTCTACGAAATTGCATACCTCTTTGGCCGTTAATTCGGCGTATGATCTTGCCTCGACCTATTTAGTGAAATAGTCAGTCACTACAATTATCCACGCGTGTTTCGCCACCCCCGACGATGGCGTGATTTTGCCAATTACGTCCATTGCCCATCTCCTGAACGACCATGGTTTAGTAACCGAGTGGAGTAATTCGGCTGGGGCTCTCTGCACGAGTCCATGGATTTGGCATGGTACACATCTTCGTGCATATTCGATGCAATCCTTTAATATACTGGGCCAGAAATAACCGTGTCGTCGAAGCAACCAGCGCATCTTTCGTCCAGATTGGTGTGCCCCGCAAATTCCTTCATGTACCTCGGCCATTTCTTGGGCAGCCTCGTATGGGCTGAGGCATAATAGTAGTAACCCGTCTTCACCCTTATGGTATAATTCATTTTGGTATGATACGTAATTCGTGGCGAAGACCTTCGTTATCCGGTCGTGTTTCCCATTGGGGTTATCGAGGTATCGTAACATCGTCTTTCTCCAATCATCTGGTTCTAACTCGACAGCACATACTTCTATGGGATCTCCCCGTTCTAGTAGGGATGGAAGCGACATCACCTTTGTGCGTATTATGTGTGCGCGCCGGAGAGTTTGCCGATTAATCAAGGCTGGGTATGATCGCAAACTTGTGGCTGCAATTCGGCTTAGCTTGCCCCCCGTGAGTTCTGCTCCGGAGGGGATCTGGGCGAGTTCGTCGGCGCCTATGTTGTGAATACGTGAAATATGTTCAAATGTGATCCGTTCGAACAACTCGACCAGGTAGGTGGCGACCATGTGATAGGGTGCTAAAGTACAACTCATGCAACGAAACATGCCGTTCAGTTGGTTAATCACCAGTTCGGAATCACCGAGGACGAAAACGCGGGAGGCCCGTAGATCGTGTAAAACGTGAAGGCCGATAATGAGGGCTTTATATTCGGCCTGATTATTTGTACGGCTGAAATCCAACTTGAGAGAAAAATACCATCGGCAGTGGTCGAGCGACTGAATTGCAATGCCGACACCCGCCGAGGTTGAAGTACTGGAACCATCAAAATGCAGAGTCCAATGGTTATCACGTGTTGTGACTAAACCGATGTCGACGTCGCCTTCCCCAAAACCATAAGGGGAAGGGTGTTGGGCCAAGAAGTCGGCGAGTGCTTGCCCCTTGACGGCCTTTTGGGGTACGTACTGAAGGCTGAACTCGGATAAGGCGAGCGTCCATTTCCTGATTCGGCCTTTGACGATGGGCCGAGTGGGCATGTAACGAATTACGTCTGTTTGGGCGATGACCTGCGTAACTGATGGGAGCATGTAATGCCGAAGCTTTGATGCGGCAAAAAACAACGCTAAGCAAAGTTTTTCGACAGGTGAATAATTGAGCTCGGGTGCATTCAGATTACAGCTAAGATAAAAGATAGCTTGTCACGCCCTATATTGTTATCTTGCGCGAGGAGACAACCAATGGATTCAGCGGCTGCCGAAATGTATAATTTAAGGGGTTTGCCGCGACAAGGTGGAACTAGCACGGGTGGGGTGGAAAGGGCCACCTTGATTTGCGTAAATACAGTTTGATGCTCTTCGCGCCATTCAAATTTGTCAGTATCCTTAAGTTTAAGGAGCGTAGAGAATGCCTTCATCTTACCGGCCGAATTGGCGATGAAGCGGTGGAGGAAATTTATCTGCCCGAGTAATGACTGGAGCTGTTTCTGTGTTGTCGGAGGTGGAGCGCTAATGATGGCGCGGGCTTTATTTTCGTCGACTTCAATGCCGTGATGGTGCACCAAAAATCCTAAAAAATTACCGGCCGACACACCAAAGGCGCACTTGGCCGGGTTCATTTTGAGATTATTCTTGCGTATGCGAATGAACGCTTGCCGCAGATCATCCAGGTGCGTGTGGCGGCGTTTAGACTTTACCACCACATCATCGATATAAACTTCGACGATTGTACCGATTAGGTCGTGGAATATCATATTCATGGCTCATTGGTATGTGGCGTCGGCATTCTTGAGGCCGAATGGCATAACTACCCATTCGTAAGTACCGAGTGCCCCAGGGCAGCGGAAAGCCGTCTTGTGGACGTCGGCTTCGGCGATGAAAATCTGGTTGTATCCCGCATGGCCATCCATAAAAGATAGCAATTCATGGTTAGCTGCGGCATCAATGAGCAAGTCTGACATTGGCATCGTATATTCATCCTTGGGAGTGGCCAGATTTAGATTACGGAAATCGATGCAAATGCGAAGGGCTCCGTTTTTCTTTAATACTGGGACGATATTGGCCAACCATTCGACGTACCGAGCGGTCCTAATAAACCCGGCTTTTAGAAGCTGAATTAACTCCTCTTTGATGCCGAGTTGTACCTCGGTCGAAAAGGCTTACACCCATCCTTGATGCGTAGCTCATGCTCTACAAGGTTTCGATCGAGGCCTGGCATTTCGTGGTAGTTCCACGCGAAGCAATCTCTAAATTCCTAGAGTAACTTATGGAGTTCGACCTTCATCGACGGTGGGAGTAGCGCACTGATAAACAATGTTCGAGGATCATCGACCGTGCCTACATTAACTTCTTCTAATGGGTCCTTAACCTGGGGTCGATGGTCTTCGAGTTCGGCTGGTGCGGCCTGAACTTTATCAAAAGTTAGCACGGGGCCGTTATCTGCTTCGACCAAAAATTCGATTAAATTGATGCCAAAATTTGGTTGCTTGGTAATGGCGTACCAATGGGCCAGCAGACGTTCCATTGTTGATGAAACCGCGGCCTGACGCCGTTCTTGTCTGGTGTTATCAATCATCGGCATTGGTGACTAAATTTGCCAAGCCAAGTCGCGCCGAATCCTGTTGGACAGTCTCGGCGCCGACCTCAATCACTTTCTGTATCGAAATTCTCGTCGGCCGCCCATCCTTGTTAAGGCCTTGGAGGGTGATGTAGCTGACGTGATCATCGTAATAGCGAGCCTGAATCATGTTGGTTTCAAATAGCTGATTATTGGCTGGGTGGACTACGACCGATTTGCCATCCCAAAAGATGTGGACTTGGTATAGTGATGAAGGAATGCAACTGGTTTGGTGGATCCAATCGCGGCCAAGTAATGCGTTATAGTCGGTCTTGGAGTCAATGATAAAGAATGCCATCATGTGTTGACGACCGGCAATGCTGACTTCCAACGGGAGTACTCCTTTGGTCTGAGACTTGTCACCAACGAAGCTGCTTATAGTGATACCTGACGGGATGAGTTCACTATCAGAACGGCATAAAGCCTTCATGACGGACATCGGCATAATGTTGACTGTGGCTCCACAGTCGACGAACACTTTAGAAATGGGAAATCCTTCGATGTGAGCCGTGACGTACAACGGCTTGAGGTGTTGGAGATTAACCGAGGAGGAACGGGGAAATAATTCGGCCAAAGCTGCCTTAAGGTTGTCCCCGTTTCGAACCTCCCTATCGTCGTCGTTTGCGACGAAATCTACTTGTGTTACTTCCTCAGCGACCACGTCTCCGTCCAAGAAATTTGACTGGTGGGTACTTGGTTGGAATTCGGCTAGTAGGACGTGGACCATGCTGATCTCCATATGTTCGAAGACCGAATGACCCATCGGATCGTGGTCGTCGTCTTCCGTAGAAGTAGCCATAGTATTAGTCGGCGAAACATCCTCAATCGAACTTTGGAGTGCCTTGGTGTGAACCGTCATCGGAGGCGTGTTGACCGAGTCGAGTTTGTTTTGGCTATTGTCCTCGACTATGTTTATTGCCGAAGACTTATTTTGGTCCTGCGTTATGGGAGCTCGTTCTTCATAGGCAATACGGGTGTTCCTCGTGTCTAGATATGTATCCAAACGTGCTATCCTTTTTTCCTCGTCGGCCGTGAGGCCGAAGAGAGATACAGCCGAGAAAACTTCGAAATGATAGCGCAAATGCTGAAGGTCTTCGAGTGACAAGGGTAATTCGGCCGCGTCAATATCTGTGTACGGATCGACCTCAAAACCAAGGACCCGAGCCTCACGTATATGTTGAAATCTAGCTTTGATCGCTGGGTCGGAAGTTTTCTGAATAATTTGCTCGGCATCAGGGCAAGTTAGAGCTAGGTCGAGGGCTTCCTGACATGCCTTGGGTAGTCCATATAAGTCATTCGCGAAATACTGCTTATGAAACTCGCGCATGTACTCCAGGGATTCACTGAGGAATGGAGGGTGTAAATTGCGTCGTATTTTGATAAACGGCTCGCGCGATGGTAACGGAGAAAGTTTCCTTTCGGCCTCTTGTCTAAAATGCTCGAGACAAGCTCTCTTCTCCCCAGGCCGGAGAAGAAGCTTGATACGTTTCTCAGACTCTTCAATAGTGGCTTCAATGCCGGGAGTCGCTATTTTTCTCCCTTCGACTAACTCGGTCATGATAGTCGAGGTTGACCGTTCACTAATGCTTTCCACAGCCTTTTTTGGTTGCCACCGGTTGGCTAGGCTGGTTTGCGCTTCCCGTCATCGAGCCATGCAATTTCTTTGTTGGCGACGACGTTTTTGAGATTTAAACAACGCCGTATATAGGCCAGTCGGAGAATTGTAACTGTACCAGCGTTGATCCGACGTCCTGGGTGGTTTGAAAGTTTTTCGATCGGCTGGTGGGCCCGAACTGCTGGTATTGCACGAGTAATAATCCTCATTATAGAAAGGTGTGTCAAAGTCAAGACGCCGCCTGATCGGGGCCTGGTCTACTGGCCGTACTTGTGGGCCGAGTCTATTAAACACTTGGCGTCGTGGACCGTTACCAAGTCCCCGTGGCGATGTTGTAGGGTTCGTGGATGGTGTCGAAGATGTATTCTTCCCAGGTTCGACTGGTGTTTTACAATGGTCGTATAAAACCCTTGATTCATGATTTTCGTCGGAACTCAACCCCGTTATAGGCTCATCGATGGGTGGCCCCGAGCGTTCCGTAGGCGATGCATTTGAGAATAAGTCAATCTTTAGTCTTGTCTGACCATTCCGTCTACGGATATGCTGCACCGGGACGTATTCGGCATTCCCTTTGTTTTTAGGAAGATGAGCATCCACCATACCAATTGTTGTTGAAAGGAAGGGATTGACGTCGACCGCCATCTGCTTTTCCGGAAATTTCAACTTTCCTTTCTCGATCCAACTTTGAATTGTGTCTTGGAATACAACACAATTATTGGTTGCATGCTTATTAGAATTATGATACTTGCAGTATATCTTGCCTTTCAATTCATCGGCCTTGGGGATAGTATGTCCCAGCCGAAGCTTAATGATTTTTGCTGCCAATAATTGATCGCAAAATTGCATCGGCTTTGGTGATGTCAAAAGTGTATACTTTCGATAACTTACTCATCTCCTCGGTGGCCGAATGGGTTTTGGTGTCTTTGGAACTCACTTAAGTCAAAGCCTTGCAGACGTAAGGTTTATCTATTACTATCTCGGCCGCATCCACACTAGCATACTGAGTGTCCTCGCTTTCGGCCAATGCATAACTAACCGTGGGATTCTTATACAACGTCCCCCGGGATGGTGACTTCGATACCTTTTCTTCTCGAAGCAGATAATCATATTGTTCAACGTGTTGAGCAAGTTCATACATATCTCGAATGTTTGCCCCCTTAAACTTTTTTTTGTATTCTACGTCCAATCCGTTGAGGGCGATCCTGACGAATTCCACTTCGGGGAGAGGTACTCGGCACCAATTCCTGGTCGACTTAAACCTTGTCAGGTATTCCATTGGAAATTCGTCGGACGCTTGAGCTATCCTGGCCAACGATGATACGGACATCTCCATCCTTGGCCGATAGAATTGTTCATGAAACTTCTCGACTAACTCTTCACAACTCTGCACGGAGTTGGGTGGGAGATTAATGTACCAGGCGAAAGCTGAGCCTGTCAGTGAAAAATTAAACAGCCGTAATTTATAGAAGTCGATATTGACGTCTCCACACTGCGCTGTGAACCGAGCCACGTGTTCTAATGAGGATAAAGACGATTCCCCGACGAAGAGACTGAAATCAGGCATCTTAAAACCTCATGGGTATTCAAACTTTTCTACATAAGCCGGGTATGGATGGATGAATTTTGGAAACTTAAGCCCCTTCTTTAGGGTCGAGTCAATCATTCTCTGGACTTCAGTCATGTTTACGAAGACGGCTTCTTCTCCCTGGTTTGGTCCCTCGGATCTATTGCCCGGACCACCTCTTTTATCTAAGGTGATTGGTTGTGGCCGGGCGGACCCTCTCTCGGCTTGTATTGGAACATTCATAGAAAGCTGCCGAGGCTGGCCGACCTGGCCATCTTCGAAGGCTTTACTGACCAACAGTTCAAGCATCCTGGTCTGTGTATCGTTGTTACTTCGTATTGCTTCTAGTAAATCATTCATCTTTTGACCAATCGACTGCTCGACCTGTCAATACTGTTCATCAAGTTGTCTCCGAAGAAACGACCTAGTTGGTGGATCAGAACCCTCTCCACCATCGCCGTCGCAATCTTCCACTATTCCTTCCACGAACATGCCTGCTGTTTGGTTAGGGACCTCTGAGTTGTGAGGTTGTCCACCGAGATAGATTTCATTTTCTCGGCGTGTTGCTCTTGTGGCCTCAGGCGGCGCAACAATGATCGGATTTTTTGCAGGGTGCAAATCCTGCCCAAGGCCTTGCACTGGTAAGTCAGCCGTTAACTTTCCCATGATTGTTTTCTTCTTTATAGACCGTGTCTCAATGGTCATGAACTCCGAAGGTTTAGCACAAAGGTCCCACCGGGCGTGCCAAAATGTTGACTCTAAAAATTACCAAACCTACGTGGCGCGCAGGCCAAGTAACTAATAAGCTAACTACATCCTTCGGTTGAATGCGGGGCGTGCCAACTCGTCGGCCGAGCTTGACCGAGGAGTAAAATTTGTTGATGTCGCATTGAGCGCGTCGTTGACTTCTCTATCTTGCAATTGCGACCGAGGAAGGAATAATCTCGATCTCTGGGTTCTATAGCCTGAAGACAAGGCTACTAGTTCTGCGGAGTTCACAAATCGTCGGAGCCCGATTCGGTCACTGTGATTATATTCGTAAGAGTATAAGCATGCCGAATCGAGACCAAACTATGTGGGCACAGGTACTCAAATGTGATGTATGTCTTGATGGTAAATGTAGTTCGGCCGTCAGAATGCCGAACCCTGAAACTTACTTGCGAGTATCCAATTATAAAATCACTCGGCGTCCAGTACGCCGAGCAACACAATTCGTAGCCCCTGACTACGCCGAGAAGGCTAGCAAGGTGACCTCTACCAACAAGGGTTCGAAAACCCTTCTCGGCCGAGACTTAGATAGATAACCGGTCGGCCTCGACGCAGTGCTGTTTATCCAAACTGAAGGTGCTCGCCGGGTGCCTCCACAGTGCTGTTTATCCAAACTGAAGGTGTATCGGCAGAAAAAGAAAAGAAAAAAATCTCAAGGTATTTGAGAGGTTTTGCGCAGGGCAATTGTATGCTCAATTGAAAGGGGTTTTCTGTTGCGTGATTTCTTGTATTTATAGCACCCCATTCCTTGAGACCGATTTGCATCCTGATCTGGATTGGGAGTCCTTGTTCCGCTTCAACTCTAACTCGAACACACCTACTCCCACTGGGTTTCTGAACTTTCCCCCCTTTCGAGGCTTTATTCTTTGCCGGTCGGGAATCCAGGTCGTACCAGGACTTCCTCGACCCTTTCTGCTTATCTGGACCACTTAGGGTAGGACCTGTCCGACCCTGCCAACTGGCCCGGGATTTATCATTCGGCCCATAGTATTTGACACAGCCTTGGGCCGAGCACATCCTGCTGCTCGGCCCAACAATATTATTTTGGGCCCAAACAGTAACATTAGCCTCTTGCCACAAACTTACGTGTGTGCCAATTTGCTCTTACATATACATACATACATACATATATATATATATATATATGTTATTTTTTATTTGTAATTTTATTTATTTTATTTTCTTTTAATTAATTTTTTTTTAAATTAAAGCATGAGGCAATTTGCCCTTTTAGATGTTATTTTACTTGTAAGTTTATTCCGTTTATATTTGTTTTACATATTATTTTAAAGATTAAAAGAAAATAATCTGTCCACTATATGGGTAGTTTATTCTGTTAGTAGATTTTTAAATTAAATTAATTTATTTTAAAATTTTAATTAAGGAGGGATACTTTTGAAATTATAAATGTTTCATCATTTTCGCCTTCTGGCTTTATATATATAGAGATTAAAATTTATAAGAAAAAAATTGTCCACTATAAGGGTAGTTTTATTCAGTTAGTTGATTTTCTTAAATTAAACTATTTTACTTTAAAATCTTAATTAAGGATGGGTATTTTTGAGATTATGAGTGTTTCACCTTTTTTGTCGTTTGGATATATATAGAATTCGGATCCTCTTTGTGAGGATCCCGAAGATCCGTCAAGCTTATCCATTCATCGTATATCATACGGTCAGAAATTATTTTAAATATTTTTATTTAAAATTAAACACAAATATTACTTGACAAAAATTGACTGCATGATGTACGATTAACGGACACGATTAACGAATCCTCAGGATCCTTACCAAAATAATCCGGAGAGGATCCTGTTGGATATATATAGATGACACACAACTCAATTCCAGTTCCTCCCAGAAAAGGAAAAGGAAGGTTATCAAAAAGGAATCGTATAAGTTTTAATTAACGCTGCAACATGCTGGCTGATATATGTAAAAACTATTTGGTTCGCGTACATTCACTAAGGTTTATTTTATTTTATTTTATAGAAACAATAAAGAATTTCATTGATGAGAACAAACACGTACAACCAATGTTACATAAAGGTGTTGAATGGGTATAATTCTTCAGTGACCAAATATCTTGATTTGGAGATAAATTCGCACAAATTTTCTAATAAAGAAAACCCCTACATGGCTACCATAGGTCCACAACACACAAGAACCATAAGCTACCGGTGTAAACCTGCCACAATTATGGCATACATAACAAATCTAGCACCGGAGCACAAAATCCATCGCAAGAACAAGGTCACAAACGACTTGCCTAAGCGATATAACGCAGCCTGATATGCAGCACAAAACAACACAAAATAAAAAACTAAGTAATCTAAGAATGGAACCATCAACCAGCAAGCCTTCATGGTGAGGACAAAACCAGTTCTAGAGAGATTTATAGCAGCCATAGGAAGACAAATTACCATAGATCAGACCAGGTAAGGTGGCTTAGTCACAGTCAGCGGAGTAGCACACAACTACCATAGAAAACAAGCAGTATGAGATGGATATGACCTACCACAACCATATATCCTAACCCAAATCACAAAAAATCCCAAAAATAAGTGGGCATATTGCGGATTTAGGAAGAAACTCCAACAAAAATTGGAGGGTTGTCAGAAAAAAAACTGTGGGAAAGGGAGGGGGAGTTGGGCATCCGGGGGACTGGTGAAAAAGAGATGGACAAATGGTGGTAGGTTGAGGAGCAAGAGAGATGGGGGCAGAGGGAAAAAAGGGGGTCATAGGTCAAGGGAGAAGAAAGAGGTGCATCAGAATAGTGTGGTTGTGGGTGAAATTGAAGGAGGAAATGAGGGGAAGAGGAAAGGGGAAGATAAACGAGGTGGAGGAGGCTGCTGCTGAGCCTATGCCAGAGCAAGGAGCCAACGACTGCAGCGAGAAAGCTAGGGTTTGGATCTTAGGTCGAAAGAGAGGAAGAAAGCTAGGGATAATGTATCATCCTTTTTCACTAAGGTTAAAATTCTTTGTTCGTGTGTAATATATTTTAGGTTTTTTTTTTATTCGGACGATGCTAGGAAGACAACTTTTAAACTAACTTTTGTCAATCATATTATGTAGTTGTTGACTTGGATTATTATTTAAGTGTTAACTAATGTGTTAATTTCCTATTAGTGACACATCATATATGATTTGCAAATTTGGTCTAAAAAATTGGTTTACCTAGCATTACTCTTTTTATTCCGTTTTAAGGCCTTTTTTTTAGCAATTTGTAGAATTGTAAGTAATGAGCTGCTAAGTAAATAAGAAGCCTTGAATGTTAATTGTGTATGCACTTAGTCTTTTAGAATGACAAGTGTGAGGCTCCAATATGTAAGGCTAAAATAGCCATGTGTAGTGATCCTAGAAATTAGCTAGATGTGTGGCTAAGATCAAATGCGATGTGTGTGGATCCAATTAAGGCTAACAGTCATGACATGCACGTATGCAACTTCTGCAAGAGAGAAGAAGAACATTCATTCCTTTTGCATCCTTTTATTCGCTCTCTATCTCCATATCGCATAACTCAGATAAATCAAGAACACTAACATGGCCTTAGAGCTAGGTTGGATCATTTAAGTTTGGGCGTAAATTTGTGAGGTCACTGAGCTGAATCAAAGCTCAGTTGAAGCTCGGTGAAGGTCGCCGGAGTTTCGTTATCATTTGAGAAGAGAAATCGATTTATTCAGACCAAAGATGTTTGGATCTGGAAGCTCGGAAGTGAGAACTATGAGTTCTGGAGAATTAAGATGGTAACAATCTTCAAATCTCTTGGGTTATGGAATCTGGTAGAAAATGGGATTACAACCCCCGATTCAAAGAAGAAGAAGAAAGTTGAAAGGTCATCAGAAGATGAAGTTGATGAAGAGATGACCACTGTGTTCATGAAGGACGCGAAGGCTTTAGAAATTATACAAAATGCAGTCTCTAACCAGATCTTCCCTTAGATTATCAACGTTAATTCAGCTAAGATGGCTTGGGATATATTGCATGGAGAATACCATAGTGGTGATCAGGTTAGATCGGTAAAACTTCAGAATCTTAGATGAGAATTTAAGTATGCTAGGATGCGAGATGATGAGTCCCTATCTAGTTATCTTACAAGGTTGAATGAACTGATTAATTAGATGAGAACATTTGGTGAATCTCTTTCTAATAAGAGACTTGTGCAAAACGTTTTGATTAGTCTAAGTAAAACTTATGATTCTATTTGTTTGGTCATAGAAAATACAAAGTGTCTAGAAACTATAGAATTGCAGGAAGTAGTTGCAATCTTGAAAAGTCAAGAACAACGGTTTGATTTACATACTGTTGATACTACTGAAAAGGCATTTACATCATTGTCAATGAGTCCAAAAAGGCAGAATAGGAGTGGAGCTCAAACTGGTCCATCAAAATTCCAGAAAAATTGGAATTTTAAGGGCAAGAAATGGGATTTAAAACCCAGATTTCAATAGAAACCCTTCACTAGTCCTGCACAAAATTCATGTCCATCATAGTCAATGGGTCAGGAATCTACCAAACCATAGTGTAGGGTGTGCTCTAAGTTTCACTTTGGTGAGTGTAGATATAAGGGGAAGCCTAAACACTATAACTATGACAGGTTTAGACACTAGGCTAGAGAGTGCACTGCAGGTAAATCAGTGCAAAAGGCAAATAATGCTAATCAAGTGGAGGTGATAAGGAACCTGTTTTATGCAAATAGCACCATCATTGAACCAAAGGTGAATGGAGAATGGTATGTTGACAATGGTTATAGCAACCATATGACAAGTGATTCAAAATTGTTGATTGATATAAATACAAATGTGGTTGGCAAAGTTCAAATGCCTATAGGAGAACTTGTGAATGTGGCAGGTATTGGTACTCTTGTGATAGACACAATCAAAGGTAGAAAATATGTCAAGGAAGTAATGTACTTACCTGGGTTGAAGGAAAATCTGCTAAGTGTGGGACAAATGGATGAACTTGGTTACTACTTGTTATTTGGAGGAAAAATGTGTAGTATTTTTTATGGCCCATCATTGGTACTTAAAGTTGAAATGAAAAAGAACAGGTGTTATCCTCTAACACTAGTACCAAACGATCAGGTTATATTGAAAGCAAGCATTTCTAAGCCTACTTGGGTATGGCACAAGAGACTAGGCCATTTGTATCTTAGAGGTCTTCAACAACTCAAGGACAAAGATATGGTACATGGACTCCCACAATTGGAAGAAGTTGATGAAGTTTGTGAGGGATGCCAACTTGGAAAACAACATAAAGAATGGTTTCCAAAAGAATAGGCATGGAGAGCAAGAAATCCTCTAGAATTGATACATGTAGATCTTTGTGGTCCTATGCAAAAATGATTCTCTTGCTGGTAACAAATATTTTATGCTCCTGGTTGATAACAGTACAAGAATGGTGTAGGTGTATTTCCTTAGATACAAGTCAGAAACACTAAACTGTTTTAAGAAATTCAAGTCAATGGTGGAATTACAGAGTGGTTTTAAAGTGAAATGCCTGAGAAGTGATAGAGGTGGTGAATTCACATCCTGTGAGTTTAATAAACTTTATGAGAAGGAAAGAATTCCAAGGCAACTCTCTATGACCTATACTCCACAGCAAAATGGAGTGGTGGAGAGAAAGAACAGGATAGTGGTTGAAATGGCAAAAGCCATGCTGCATGACAAGGGTCTTCCATATTACTTATGGACTGAGGCTGTACATACAACAATATATATACTAGACAAATGTCCTACAAGAGCTCTTGGGAATGTAACTCCATTTAAAGCTTACAGTGGTAGAAAGCCGGGAATTGCTCATCTTAAAGTTTTTGGTTCCCTGTGTTATGCACATATACCAGGTGAACGAAGACAAAAACTTGATGTAAAAAGCACTAAGGGTATATTTGTAGGGTATGCTACCTGTGAAAAATGGTATAGGGTGTATGATCACATTTCTAAGAAGCTTATACTCTCGAGGGATGTTGTATTTGATGAAAATGCAGCCTGGAATTGGAAGAAGGCCCCTGAGAATTATACAACTGTCATTAATTATGAAGAGTTATCTGAGCTGCCTAAAGTTACATCACCATAGATAATTCTTGGAAGTCATAACTATGCTTAGTCACCAAGATTGTCATTTTCTCATGAATCACCAAGTGATATAAGTAGCAGCATGAAACAATCTCAAGCTTTTGATCACACTCCACTAAAGTGGAGGAACTTCGATGATGTTCTAGCTCAATGCAATCTATGCATTATGGTGCCTGAAAAGTTTGATGAGGTAGCCAAAGATGAATCATGGATGAAGGTTATGGAAGATGAACTGTCAATGATTGAAAAGAATGCAACATGGGAGCTAGTGGACAGACCAACCAACAAACCTATAATTAGGGTTAAGTGGGTGTTCAAGACCAATCTTAATCATGATGGTACAGTACAGAAGAATAAAGCAAGACTGGTAGCCAAGGGGTATGCTTAGAAACCAGGTGTTGATTATAATGAGACCTTTGCACTTGTGGCTAGACTCGATACAATTTGAACACTAGTTGCATTGGCAGCACAAAAGAGTTGGAGACTGTACCAACTAGATGTCAAATCTGCTTTTCTGAATGGAGTACTCGAAGAAGATGTTTATGCAGAACAACCAGATGGTTTTGTGGTCAAGGGGAATGAAGACAAAGTGTACAAGCTTCATAAAGCTTTGTATAGCTTAAAATAGGCACCAAGGGCCTGGTATAGTGAAATTGGCTCTTATTTTGCTCAATATGGATTTGAGAAGAGTAGAAGTGAGGCCACTCTATATACCAAAACCAGAGGAGAAGCATAAATTTTGATTGTGTCTTTATATGTAAATGATATTGTGTACATGGGGAATAGTCAACCAATGTTGGAGGAATTCAAGAGAGACATGATGACAAAGTATGAAATGACAGATTTAGGGCTCTTGCATCATTTCTGGGAATGGGAGTCATCCAAATACACACAAGCATCTTATTCATCAAATAAAGTATGCTACATTTTTGTTAAGTAAATTTGGCTTAAGTGACTGTAAACCTGTCTCTATACCTTTGGTTACAACTGAAAAGTTGAGTAAAGATGATGGTAGTGGTCCAACAAATGAAGAACAATATAGGAAGATAGTGGGAAGTCTATTGTATCTCACAGCCATAAGGCTTGATGTGATGTATGCATCTAGTCTACTTGCTAGATTCATGCAATGCCCCACTAATAAACACTATGGAACTGCAAAAGGAGTTCTTAGGTACATCAAAGGAACTCTTGATTATGGTTTGGAGTATGTGAAAGGAAGAATGTAATCCTAATTGGCTACTGTGATAGTGACTGGGGTGGTTCAATTGATGATAGTAAAAGCACCACAGGGTATGCTTTCTCCTTTGGAAGTGGAATTTTTTCTTGGGCTTCAATCAAACAGAACTATGTAGCATTCTCCACTACTGAAGCAAAGTATATTAGTGCATCAGAGGAAACTGCACAAGCAATTGTGTTGGAAGATTTTGGTGAATTTCAAACTGAGGCTACTCCACTTCAGTGTGACAATATTGCTGCAATTGCCATCACAAAGAACCCTGTGTTTCACCAGAAAACTAAGCATATCGATCGAAGATATCACTTCATCAAGGATGCTCTACAAGAAGGAATCATTGATCTGGTTTACTGCACTACAAATGAGCAACTGGCAGATATATTCACAAAGTCATTAGCTAAGGATCGATTCTGCTATCTCAGGGATAAACTTGGAGTGAAATTAGCTCAAAACTTAAAGGGAAGTGTAGAATTGTAAGTAATGAGCTGATTGGTAAATAAGAAGCCTTGAATGTTAATTGTGTATGCACTTAGTCTTTTAGAATGACAAGTGAGAGGCTCCAATATGTAAGGCTAAAATAGCCATGTGCAGTGATCCTAGAAATTAGCTAGATGTGTGGCTGAGATCAAATATGATGTGTGTGGATCCATCTAAGGCTAATAGTCATGAAATGCACGTGTGTGTGCTCAATTTTCCATTAAGAGAAATTTATTCCTCTCTGCAACTTCTGCAAGAGAGAAGAAGAATATTCATTCCTTTTGCATCCTTCAATCCTCTCTCTATCTCCATATCACATAACTCAGATAAATCAAGAACACTAACACAATTTAACTTATAAACGTAGAATGTGAGAGTATGCATCCAGACCCAAAACCATTGGACAGTGAGTGATGAGACCCATTGTTTTTTGAACATCAGCAATTCAATACGTTTACCATTTATTCAAATACCCTCACACCCAAAACTTTGATGATTCTCTAGAGAGCGCATATAATTTTGGAACAAAATGCGCGAGTTCAAGATTTTGTGCTGTAAAACCCACTGTGCCTACCATATATATAGGAGGCTTGAGTTATTCCTTATGGAATTTCTTTCTCTGCTCGCGGGTGTGGAGAGGAGGCTTGGGTGATGAACCTCAGTCTTCCTTCCCGCTTACATTTGCATAGTGTGTCCTCGCACATACATCTAGTTAGGTCAGGGCAATCATAAACTGATGTGCAGGGAATTTTAATTACTGCATACCTTGCTTCAGCTCCATAATGTATTCCTACCACCAAATTTTCCATTGATTAATAATAATAATAATATATATTCCGAAGGAAATTCTTACACATGCAGAAATTGGGATAGAAAAAAATAAATCCATGCATATTGTTTGCACTTGGTATAATTATTAGAGAAAATTAAGCACTTTACCAGAAGCAACAACCAAGAGTACAACCATGAAAGCTAAAAAAGCGCTTTTTGCCTATCTACTCAATTTGTTGATGGCTAGCGGGAAGGAATTAAGTAATCTTTCGTGGTGTTGAAATTTTGGTGTGATTTAAGAAAACATTAAATTCAATTCCATATCTATTTACATTCATTTGGAGGTTACATGTGATTAAACATTTGATTTATTTGCATACTTATTTGGGGGAGTTTCATTGTGATTTATTTGTGTTTAAATGTTTGAGCGTTGGATGATTAATGAAGCAAATTACGGGAGCACCACTGGTTTTTGTATGTTGGCTAAGAATGCTAATCAACCACGTAAAGTTGGGACGAATCTTCTCTTAGGACACTGAATTTGATGCCTGAACTCCCTTAAGTTTTGCTAATTACTTTAATTAGGCTCGTTCTTATTGTTCCCATTTTATTTTATTTTATTTCAAAAGTTTTCAAAATAAGAAGAAAATCTTCTCCGTCTGACAGGGGTCGAATCACCGTCGTCTCTTTCTTCTTGGTGGATCATCCTTATCGTATTTGCTTGTCATTGTTCCTTGTCTTCCCGCATGATGAATTTTTATTACCTGCAAAAGTAAAGATAAAAATATTTAAAGTACTTGTAAGATAGTCGTTGTGTAAATGCTCATGCAAAGTCATTCTCTACATGGATTATTATTTAAAACAACGTATGTGAAAACTAAATCTTAATTAATTATTTGAAGCAAAGTTTGAAAAATGTTGATTTTATGACTTAAAATAATAAAAACGAATTTAATAAAAATAATTTAAAAGATTCGACATAATTCTTTTAATTACTTATGAATTACCCATGCGTATTTTGAAGGTTAGGTTTTCCTAAAGTACGTTCTACTTGAACCTCTAATTTAGAATGTATATCAAACATGCAACTTGTCCGGACGTTCGGATCAATTGTGAACTTAAAAGACTCATTAAGCTTTATGAAAGCCCTTTGAAAAATCTTGCAACCCTTAACACGTGGTGTTCATACTAAGTGAAATTATAATTAAAAAGAAAAATATTATTCATTGTAAGGATAGAAAACAACTTGTTAAAATAAAGTTGAATCGTCAAAACCTCTTTAAGCCGAGTTCTCCAAAGGAGTTTGTAGAGAAACCTAATTGCTAATTAACCTTATTTATGCTACTACAAAATAAAATCCTTCCTAGAAAAGATCTTAGAATAAAGCTAGAAAATAGAATATATGAAGAGATACTAGGAAACATGGAGAAATCTGCCTCCAAACTGATCAGCCTCATTCTGGGCCCTAAGACCATCTCCAATGGTTGGACTAAAAGCCAAATATTTTAGCCCGGAAAATTTAGCTTTTAGCCCAGAAGCAACTTTTCTGCTCAAACCGTTCTGGCCTAAAATTTTAGCCCGGGATTATTAAAGAATGAACTTAGGTTTTTTTTTTTCTTAAATTAAATTTAAAAAATAAATAAATATGTAGACTATCGTAAATTAATTTTATGAACATTTTAATAAAAAAAAATTTAAATTCCGATAAATATTGAAAAATCACTAAATTTTCCACAAATCAAGCCTTCAACTTTTACCAATCTTTCAACCCTGGGCTAACTTTCAATTCACCAACCTTTCAACACCAAATTTTCAATTCACCAACCGTTCAACACCAAACTTTCAACTTTCACCAACCATTCAACACCAAACTTTCATCAATCATCCTCTATATAAACATATGTCCAATATTTGTTGATCATACAACCTTTCAACGTTCAATGATCCCTTATATTCACCAATATTTCAACTTTCGAAGAGTTTTTGTTTCCTAAAAATCCTCAATATCTCATCAATGGGTGATAGAAGAAGGCGTAGTATGGCAATGCAGATGGCACAATACCAAACAAGGATGGAGATTGAGGATGCATAATTGTTCGACGCCGAAGTTGAACTTATCAACTCGTTTATGCAATCTGAGCACCATGGCGAATCTAGCCATCATGGTTCTGTCATGGGGCGTTCATATGTGCAACATGATAGAGAAGAGTGTCATGATTGAATGATGAAAGATTATTTCACCGAGCGTCCGAGATTTCCTGCTCATGATTTTCGAAGGCGGTTTCGGTGAGGAGAGAGCTTTTTGAAAGCATCTTGAATGCAGTTGTTAATCATGACCACTACTTTGAAAGGAGGGTAGATGTCGCAGGCCGACAAGGTCTATCACCTCATCACAAGCTCACATCTGCTTTTCGCATGCTAGCTAATGGATGCTCTGTAGACTCAACTGACGAGTATTGCCGACTTGCAGAAAGTACTGCTATTGAGAACCTGAAGTGTTTTTGTAAAGCAATTGAAGGCATATATGGAGCCACATACCTCTGTAACCCAAATCGTGAAGACTTGAAGAGGCTTCTACGCAAGGCAGAAAAAAGAGACTTCCCTGGCATGATAGGAAGTCTCGATTATATGCATTGGGAGTGGAATAATTGTCCTACTGCGTGGGCTAGCCAATTCAAAGGCCGTCATGACAAGCCAACCATCGTGCTCGAGGCTGTGGTGTCTTACGACATATGGATTTGGCATGCTTTCTTTAGCGCTCCTGGATCAAACAACGATATCAACGTTCTTTGGTCTTCTCCTTTATTCGATAATGTTGTCAATGGATGAGTACCAGAATTTCGGTACAAGGTAAATGGTAATAGGTATGAGCTATGTTACTACCTAACTGATGGTATTTATCCTAGTTGGTCTACCTTTGTCAAAAGTTTTTCTCATCCCGATAGTGCAAAGAAGAAATTATTTTCATAGAGGCAAGAGTTTTACAGGAAGGAAGTGGAGAGAGCGTTCGAGATTCTACAAGCTTAATGAGCCATTGTTAGAGGGCCTGCACGATTTTGGCAGTCTGAAGACCTCCATTCAATCCTGATGGCATGCATAATTTTGCACAACATGATTGTGGAAGATGAGTACATTGAAATTGAAGAAGATTCAGACGAAGATGTGGATGATGACCAACCAACACATGTAAGAGCTATTGCAAGAGATGTTGAATATCTTGCTCCAACCACATATGAGACCCGACAGGATAGGGTCACCTTGAGTGAGTATATGAGACGTTTAAATAGAATTCAAGCTCCTCAATGTCATGACACACTCCGTAAAGATTTGGTTGAGCATGTATGGCATCGAGAAAGTGAACGTTGATGATGTTGGTTAAGCATTTATGTAATAATTTTAAGTGTACTATGTTGTTATTTTCTAGTAATAAATTTAAGTGACTTTTGTGCAAAGTATTTTGTCTAGTACGTTGGATAAATGATTAAATGGAGGGTGAATTATTAAAGGCATCTATTCTACATCAAAGTGGGGAATAATAAGACATAAATTATTGGATAATTAATAAGACATAAATTTAATAAAGTACATAAACTTAATACAAATGATAATTCACAAACCACAATTAATAAACTTAATTAATAAAGCACATAATTCATACACTACATAAACTTAACAATCATATCCACCATCTTCACTTGGTGATAGACTTCGTTGAAATGTTGGGATATAGGGTTCAAAAGATTCATCATCTTGAAACATACTCCTTGAGGCAGACTTTCGCATAATTTCCTTTTGCTTACCACGTAAGAACTTCTTCCTCTCTGGAGTGTATTTGCTGAGGTCCTTCATCATGAATTCAATTTCAAACCTATTTTCCTCCCTATCCGAGATTTCCTTCATTTGCAAACGCATTCGGGCCGCTTCTTCTTGGCGAGCGCTATGAGTTTCATTCAATTTTGCAATTTCAGTATCAAAGTGTCCACTCATCAGATCTTGGGACTTCCCTTTTCTCTTTGCTTCCTTTTGCTTATCTCTTCCTGGGGGCCTTGCAAAAGAAGGAGATGAGGTCATTTCATCGACACCTTCATCGACGACATTTGTCTGTGCAGCTTCACGTTGAAATAATCTTCCCCATTGTTGGTCCGCATCGGTTCCCCACCTTGGGCAATCCTTGAGGATGTCCCAAGCATGTTGCAACTTAAAAACTTGATTTTTTGATGTTACTCTTGTCTTGTAAATTTCCATTGCTTTGTACCCTATGCAAAAAATACATAAAAATAATTAGTTGCAACATAATATTATGTACATGACAAATAAAATATCAAGAACAAAAATCACAATTTCTATGGCGCTCCTCCCACTAGCCATGCCAACCACGGCTCTCTCTAAGCTTCCCTTCCATAAAGTGCATGCTTTGTTGATAGTCTTCCACTGATCATAAACACCACCACCATCCCGCCTGCCGCCATTACAGTTTTCTTGAAACTTTGCAATGATTTTATCCCAAACATTCTTATTTTGATTAGTGCCAATTGCACCATCTTCGCTAACAGAAACCCATACCAAGCATAGAGCAACATCTTCCTCAGAAGTCCAATTACGACCTCTAATATGCTCTCTTGCCATGTTGAACAATTTGGAAATGGAAAGAAATGGTAGAACAATAAATTGGAAGAATTGTAAGAGAAATTTGAGTTTTGTGTGGATGTTTGAACAAATACATAGGTATTTATAGAGTTTTTGGGTGAATTTTGAGTTAAATAATTTTTTTAAAATTATTTTAGCCGTTAGATTTAAATTTAGGCCATTAGATTTTTTTTTACCGTTAGATTTGATTATATTTGATCTCAACCGTTGGATTCAATGTATTTTAAAATAACATATTTTAAAAAATCAAATTTGAATCTGGACCGTTAGATCAACCAACGGTCCTTGAAAAACAGCCATCGGATTGAAAATGTAGCCGTTGGAGGTGGTCTGGGTGGCCGACAAGCCGCTGACAGCGGGGCCCACCTTGTCGAGAACGGATTGCATGCGCTTCGGGTGGGGTACGTTGGAGCGTGAATGAGCCGAGACTGGCCCAATGGCAAACGAGTCCAGTCGCGCCGGGGGGGGGGGGGGGAGGAGAATTCTGGGGGGTATTTGGCCCAACCTTAACATTTGGCATTTAGCCCAATGTTTTAGCATGGGTTGGAGATGGTTTTTTTTTGGGGGGGGGGGGGGGGGGGGTGGGGATTTGGGGGGTAATTTAGCATTTAGCCCACCACCATTGGAGGTGGTCTAAGGAAGCTTTTTTTTTTTTATTTTTTTTATTTTTTTTTTTGGGAACAAATGATATTATCTACACTAGGGGGTGGAGAAGTGTGCTAAGCCTCACAATGGGCTAGCAATTATGTGGGTTGACTTCGCATTTGGCGAGAGTCGAACTTAAGACCTTTCACTTACAAGTAAAGAGGAATATCACTAGATAGTAGTACACCAATGGAAGTCTCTATTTAGGAACTCCCACCACCACTTTTAATTACTCATTTAAGGACTTTGAGAGAATCTTTGTGTCCCTAAAAGAATATTGCCTTAATCAGTAGAGTCCTTATAGTAGAGTCCCTAAATTTGAAGCTTTTATGATTTTATGTGATAATTTGATTAGGTGCATATTTTTTGTTTATGTTATCCCTTTTTTAATTAATTAAAAGCATTAAAATTACAAGCATTAAAATCACTAAGATTTTCAATCAAGATTGTGAGTCCTGTTTTCTACTCAAGATGCACATTTTTTTTGCTTATGTTAACCATTTTGAAATCAATTAAAAGCATTAAAAGCTTCAATTAAGATTGTGGGCCATGTTTTCAACTCAAGGTTGTCCCTATACAGTCCCTATATGTGAGGACATACACTATGTATCCGGTGAGTCCCTATACTTTAAGGACTCACTTTCCGATCTATTGGAGATTCATTTTGTCCCTATATTTGTTTTATACCCATTTTATACGGTGTTTAGGGACTCCACTGGAGAAGGAAGCTTATTTTAAAGATTAAGATTTCCTAACCATATCTCCAGAAAATATCATCTTGGACACCAAAAAATCCAAAAAATCCAAAGAAAAATATGAAACTTTGATATGAACAAGTTGAGAGACTTACGAACGTCCTCCAATTGAAATCACTTCAAATTTATCCATTTAATCACTTTTTTTCTCAAGAGAAAGTCGCATATCCTACATTGAAAATATGAAGCAAAATATCAAAATTTCATCAAAATAATTACTAGAGCATACTAAGAATAGGGTTAAAAATATAGAATAATATCAACTCGTCGCCACGTTTTCATTTTGAATCCCACAAGTGAAGTGATTAGCGTCCTTAATTATGATTAGTTCTTTTTTTTTTTTTTTTAAGCCGTATGAATTGTTAGGCTCCTCAACTTGAAGACGCAAACTGGAACAAATTTGGATCAAATCTGGGAGATAACACTGATCTGGTCTGTTTTCGTTGCGATTGGTACACGAGACATCAATGGGAGGATCTTCTTGAGCTAAGTTGTGTATTGTTTTTGTTTGTTTGTTTGTTTTTTTGAAGATTATTTTCATGCAGTATGGAGTTGAAAATGAGCTAAAAAGGGAAGGCAATTACCTCTTTTACTTATTCACTTGCACATTATGGATTGCGGGAACAAAGAAGCAACTTATGGGACAACGTTGCTCCGGATTGGCTGGTTGTGTTGTTGGAAGGTGATATCCAGGATGGCTTAACGTTGCTATTTTTTTGTGGTTGGGGATGGCTAATTAAACCCTGTCGTGAGCCGAAAATCTTGATGCGCAAACCTATATGGAGGACACACATTGTCGAGCTGATTCGAGCGTGGCATTCCTCGGGATTTAGCATCCCAAAATTGTGGTATTGAGGTGAGTGTGATCCTTGAAACAATTCTTCAATGTAACAAAAATAAAGCCATGTAGTGTTTATCCTATTCAAATAATAATATATGTTATTAGTATATTTTAAAAGTGAGATATATCAATTGTGTCATCCACCTATATTATATTTACCTTGAAGTCTACGAACTTTTTTTTTATTGCATTCGTTACGATATTTGATATCATTTAATGGCATTGTTAATAAGCATCAAACTCCTTTTCAATTTATCTTGTGTACAAAGTTTAGAAATTGAAATAGTTTTTTGCAGGACAAGCAAGCCAAATCATAAGTTTGTATAACTATACTTTACTATTTCAAGTTAATAGGTTTCATTTTGCATCTGCAGATATCTCATTTACTAAAAAGAATATCACTAAATCGTGTCCACTAACAATTGACATTTCCTCATTTGATTTGGAGAACAATCTCTCAGGCCCCGACAGATCATCTTTGGTCCACTTGACATTCTCTGCATGGAAGGGGATTCTAAGCTTGTCATCCAGATGATGCAAGATGTTTGGATGCCCCTTTGGCATCTTAAACCTATCATAGAGGACATCAAATGGTTGACTTCTGAATTTTAACATATCAGTTGAAAGCATATTTATAGGGAGGCTAATTTCGTGATGAACGCATTAGCTCATGTGGGCCTCACTGTTGACAACCCACATTTTTGGGATTTTTGTCTTCCAACTTCGGCTATGGAGGCTTTTAATTTTGATTGTATGGGAAATAGTTGTATTAGAGGTTTTAAGCTTTAATAAATTTCTTCATAAAAATAAAAAAAAAATAAAAAAAAGACAAAAAGAAAGGCTCACCACCCTAACTTGTGAGCAATACCACTGTATTAGTGGGTTGACACCTGTCACATGGGATAACCATGACTAACAATTGAAATTCTTAGCAAGATTTTTATCAAGGCTCATGTAAGTGTTGGAAATTTTGAGTAGATATTTTATTGTCCCACATTGGTTACCACCAAAATGTTCTTTTACTTTCTAGGGCATTGTCTCCCTTAGAAAGTGATTAGAGTGATGGACCATGGAGAATAAAATTGGGCTTAGCCTTGAGTTTGGATTTTGGAGTGTACTAATTAATATATATTTAATATGTATATATTTTTGTTTAATTTTGGATTTAATTAATTAATTTTTATATCAGCAGACTCATATTTTCAAATGAAGCCTGAAGTGATGAAAGAATGCCAAAGAGCAAAGCACCCCTATGAAAAGATGTGCCTTAACAGACGCATCCCATTTAGAGCACATAAAAAACAAATTCTCCTTCTACAATCCCAAACCTTCTTACTGAGAGAACCACACAAATATTCGCCAGAAGTCTAGTTTTCCAGTTCTGGAATCTCAATTTAGATTGTTTAATCCTGGTGAAGCAGACATCCATCGAACAACAAGGACAAAGTAAGGACGAAATTTTGTTTCAAGGACATTGCGGTACGCAAGCCTCGATCTTTAGTTTGTCTATTAATATTATTTTATTTTGTTCATACTCTGTCAAATTATTTATTCACATTTATTATTTATTAGCATATATAAATATATCATTGATTGTTGTATTTATCCAACAGTGATCATCTCACTTTGTACGTTTTCTTTCATCTTAATGAATATCGTACTTTCCTCAAGGAAAAAAAAAAAGATAGAGGAAACTTAATTTAGAAACTAAAATTGAATTCCTTCCATATTTCTACTCATCAAAACTTTCCATTATTTCCCCTTAGCAATCCATTTAGATTCACATGTGTGTGTGTATATAGGAATACAATCAATATCACAATTTTAATTTACAATAAAAAGAAGGGTTTAAAATCAAGACACAATAAGTTACAGTGGAAGTCTTTAACTATCATGGCAATCCACCACTTGCATTTAGATTCATATATAAGTGGCTCACTTTGCAACGAGAAGAACCCAATAAATAAAATTATATGAGCACGCTGCTTCCACTGCACTAAAAAATTGAAGTTAAAAATTATATTTGAATTTAAATTTAACTTAATCTCTCTTTAATGAACAAAAGAGTTATAGTCATATGACTATAGAGTCAAGAGCAAAGTCATATTTAACATTTAATACCAAGTGTTAAAAGTGTGAGCCTCAGATATTCTACACCAAAGGAACTTGTTATATTTTATTTTATTTTATTACAAAACAATATCCTACATTAGTTTACACTAAGAGGAGGCCATGATTAGAACTCGAAAAGCAGTGCATTGAGCAGGAAGTCCTTGTATTCAAGGTGTATCTGGATGTATCCACAGCTGTACTTGTGTTTCATAGTATAAAACAGTAGTTGTGGGACACTATCTTGATCAAAACATGCAGCTACTAGAAGTATATATATAAAGCACCCATATATATAATATATATACTTATTTTCGGTCAGTTACATCTATTCAATTGTGATTTCTGATAAACAACCTTGAAAGCTAGAACCAAGATGCACATGACCACCACAGCATTCCTTCATGTAGCTTTTGCAACACCCACCGACTTCTCTTTTCTCCAACACACAAGCATGAATTGCTACTAATTCCGAGCAACATGCTTCCTTTTCCGCTGTCCGGGAGCGAATGCAAGAATTCGTTGCGGCTGATTCTGTGTGGTCGCAACCCGCTACAATGTCAATCGTCGTATGAGGGGGTGATTGTTTATCTTGATTATGGTGGTTCTGATGATCACATCTTGTGGCAAACGTTTCTCCTAACGATTCATTGTGAATATAATCATTGCCACAATGAGTTGAGTGGCAATGACCAGTACTTGTCAACTTTCTGCTTTCCTCCGAGGAAAAAGTAGAATGGTTGCAGTGTTTTGGCTCATGGATTGCATCACCTTCCATTATACTATGCTCCTTTCCACTGTGGCTTGAGTGCCAATGAACACCACTTGTCAATTTTTCGCTTTTGGGCAAAGCAAAAGCGGAATAATTGCAGTGTTTTTCCTCATGGACTCCATCATCTTCTTTTCTGTTGTGCTCTTTGCCGCAGTGGGTCGAGTGGCAATGACCTTGACTTGTCAACTTCTTAATTTCCACCAAAGAAGAAGCAGAATGATTGCAGTGTTTTGCCTCGTAAAGTTTATCACCTTCTGCGCATGAGCTCAAATTATGATGACTCAAACAACCATGATTGTGTTTATTCTGTGACTCGAGATCATGATTGACTTTGGTGCAGCTTGTTTCATCACAGTGCTGTGCCTCATGTAAGTCACTGCACTTAAGTTTACAGGGAAAGCTTGAATTTAAGGGACTAGGCTGGCACTCTGATCCACATTTCTGCGAGGAACATTTTTGAAGTTTACAGGCTGCTTTTAAGGGTTTGCTGTCCGAGCAACAATGTTGGTTTTTGTGAGAATGGCTATGTCCATGGCTTCCATGTTTATGGCCATGTGGTGCAGAAGTTTTCCCTCCATGCTTGTGGGTTCCTCGTAAGAGTAGCATGCTGTTGAATATCACAAGCATGCATGTCCCGACATCAGCAAGAACTGCAGCCCAAACGAGTGGATGCCCTGCAAATCCCAGTGCAAGGATACTGACCTTAGTAGTGATTGACAAAACCACATTCTCAATCACTTTTCTATTAGCTCTTCTCGCAAGTTGGACTGCTTTCGGTAGTTTCCTAACGTCATTTGACAGTAAAATTATATTCCCAGTTTCTTGAGCAAGGGCTGATCCTGAAATGCCCATTGAGATACCAATATCGGCTGTGGCTAAAGCAGGGGCATCATTGATACCGTCTCCAATCATTGCTGTATTTCCTTCCATTTTAAATTCTTTAATGATTCTTGCCTTGTCTTCAGGTAGAAGTTCCGCATGGACTACCTCGAGAGCTTGCTTAAGCTGCAAATCAGATAAATTTTCTACTCTTATTTTTTCTTTTTTTCTTAATATGCAAACAAAATATATATGCAGTTCTACAGCCATGTATACCAGGGAAGATCATACATTAAATCAATAAAAGTGAGTGTAGTGTGGAGCGCATGGTGTGCGTGTGCAGATTTAGGCATAGTGATATGAGGCTAAAATATTAGGAATAACACACCTGCTCATTTGTATGTAATGCGGCAGCATTACTGTCTCCTGTGAGCAGAGCTGTTTTAATGCCTAACTTCTTTAGCTCCTTGACAGCCTCTGCAGCCCCAGATCGACAAGCATCAGATATTGTAAAGACTCCAGCGGGGGTTCCCCCAGAGTATATGTAACCAATCGTCTTCCCACCTTTAGAACCTTCAATTGTTGGAACTGAAATTTCAAAAAGCACTAATGATGAGAGATCCAAAAAGACCATAAACAAAAAGAAAATGAATCATATTCTTGGAATCATTCGAAATAGCTTCCAAAATAAAGGAGTTGATGGCATTTACTTATTTCACAAGCAGCTCTCAAAGCAATTTTTCTGTTTCCAATGTAGATATCTTGTCCATCAATTTTCCCATGAATACCTTCCCCGGGAAAATTTTGAAACTCCTCCACATTTTCAGGTTTTGGCTCAACCGAAAGCGATCTTCCATAGTCAACCAGCGCATCTGCCATTGGATGACTTGACTTCCTCTCAATGCTTGAAACCCTTCATAAAGATTAATAAAGTAATCAATAAACTGCAAACTTAGTGAAATAATAGGAAACACTTTCGAAGAATAATGCAGCATTAAGGCAGCCTTAAATTCGTCTTTAAACTGAAGGCCTCTTCTGAATGTCATGAAGTAAATTTTTTCTTTCCATCAGAGTTTTGGTGTCATTCAACATGTTGCTGAATAGAGGAGTTGCAGTGTATACCAGTAAAGCAATGTGTTCAAGCTAATGTCATCACGGAGAGATTGAAAATCCATCACCACAAATTCACCCCTTGTTATTGTACCAGTTTTGTCAAAAGCCATGATCTTGACTTTAGCAAGAATCTCAATGTAGTCACCTCCTTTGATCAGAAGTCCAGATGTTGCCGCTTTTGTGAGCGTGCAGAAAGTCACAATGGGTGTAGAGAGGATGAGACTGCATGGACATGCGCTCACCAAAACAACCAAAGCTAAGTGAAACCACTTGCTCCAATTGTGAACATGTAATGCAGCTGGAATCACCGCGATAGAAACAGATATGACTAGGACCGCTGCAAAACAGCACCACAAAACATATAAATCCAACCGATTGCGTTCTCCTTAGCAGTAAAGAATAGGGAAACATATGAAATGTATGGGGAAAATAGACTAACCTGGGGTATAGAACATTGCACATTTGTCAATGAATCTTTGAGTTCTGGTTTTGCTGTTTTGAGCCTCTTCGACAAGTTTTGCCATTTTGGCGACCGCACAATCTTCAGCCAATGATGTAGTCTTCACACTAATATAACCTTCACATATAGAAACCAAAATTTGTCATAAAAGAAAACATAATTCTTTATTCAAGATCAAAGAATGACGAGAGCGAGATTTATGTTACCATTAAGATTGATAGTGCCAGCCCAAACAGTGGAGTCCTTTTCTTTGGCAACTGGATAGGATTCTCCAGTTAGTGTTTTCTCATCCACTTCAGCTTTTCCTTCAACAACTATTCCATCAATCGGTATAATTTCGCCGGCCTTAACAGCAAGAATTGTGTTCAACTTAACCTCATCAACACCCACAACTTCTCCACTTTCTGCTAAGATTGCTTTTTGGGGCGCCATGCTCATCAACGACGACATCACTGCTTTCGCCTGAGTACATAAAAGCATGTCATTTTACATGTCTGGCTGTCTATGATATACGTTAGCAAGTCATCCATTAATCCTTTACGCAACATTTTACTGTGTTAGTATCAGTGTTTTAAAAAATGAGCCTTGAGGTGCGCTTAGGCAGCTTTGGAGGCAGGGCGGTGATGAAAAAGCCTATGCTCAGTGGGAATAGGCTTAAACTCGCCTAGACGTGATCGAGGCATGCCTAGGAGGTTGCGGCGTTCGACTGGGCGTTTTTAAAAGAACAAAAGAAAAAATGCCAAAGTTCAAGTTCAAGTAGACTGTATGACAATACCCACATAAGTTCAACTACACTATATGACATACCTTCCAACTAGACTACATATTAATAATTTTATATCCCGTGAGGCTATCACCTCAACCTCAAGGCTTTTGCCTAGGCAGGGCTTCACCTTCGCCTTTTAAAGCATTGGTTAATATTTGGTTTATCACATAATTATGTACAAAAGTGTCTTCAGCAAAATTTGTTGTTCCAAAATCCATTGCTATGTTTTTCTGCCACTTATTGTCACTGTTTAATTCAATGAGATTAGTTCTTAATTTTTTTATAAAAAAGAAGGATGAGTGTTTTATGCTAACCCTGTAACCTGCAGAACACTGGAGCCACTCTGCAATGGTGAACAGAAAGACAATCGAGGCAGCTTCTGTATAGTCCTTCAAAGCAATTGTCCCAATTACTGTCAAAAGTTACACTATCTATCAGTTTATCAATACCAGTAACCAGTATACTATATATAAAATATAGCACCGGGTCCCAGGGACGGAGCCAGAAATTTCTTCTAGTGGGGGCAACCGAAAACAACTAAGAAAACCTTATTATAGTATGTTTATATGCAATATGATATTAAGGATGGTTTCAAATGATGATGTATCACAATTCCAATGTTACAAAAATTTCAATATAGTAGTGGAAAGTGGCAAAGTGATGGGAAAATATATAAGTACATGATAGGCGAGAGAGGGTTTTTTCGGTTTGAATGACAGAACAAGAGCACTATTGCTCATATAATATTTGATATGGAGTATAAGTAGAATGAATGTATGTTGGATATTAGATACATATATTTTCTTCAAAGATAACCCGTGTATATTATATAATTGTAGTCTGCAACTAAACAAACGAATTATTTGAGTGGGGGCATCTGCCCCCAGTGAGCTTTCATTGGCTCTGTCCATGGCACCGGCACAATGGATTTTCATATATATACAAACATGCACAAATAAGTAACTTCTGTACCATGTGTGCATTATTGTAATAAAGTTCTGGATATAAGTCCCATCTTTAACAGCATTTTTCCAACTGCAACTGAACTCATATTTTAGTAGATTCAATTTTGTAGTTTTTGGTTCTCGCAATTAAATTGAAGAACCATTTATTTTATAAAATTTACATAACAGAAATAAACGTGATAAGAGAAATGTTGCATTAATGGAATCCACTGAGATTATAAACTATAGACATACGGACTAAATTAGACGTACGGTTCACAAAATGATGAGCCAATAATAGCATCCTCATTCATAAAAAAGGGAAAGCCGGCCAATAATGAGCTAGGGCCAGTGGAATTAGACGTTAAGGTGGACTAAAAATTTAGAAAACCTAATCTAGACAGAAAAGTTTTTTAAGTCTAAGAAGAGATGTGAAAGTACAAAAATGCAGAACATGCTATAGGAGGATTCAAGTAATGCTCAGAAGTCGGAACCCCTCCAGCATTACTCGAAAAAGCCTTGAATTGGTAGAGTTATGTTCTCTGAAAAAAAAATTTAAAAAAAAAAACCTTTAAGGGTCCATTTGGTATTTGCTTGGATCCAATTTTTTAACTCAAAAATAAATTTTCAATCCCAAATTTACATTTGTCGTTTCGTATTTACTGTGGATCCAATTCTCAACACCACAACTTAAAAATATTTAAAAAGGTGTTCTGGCTTTTTTTTTTTTCTTTCTTTTTTCTTGTTTTTTGTAAGTTTGAGAAGTTGTAAACCAAATAAGTTTTTCGATTTAAAAAATTAAAAAAAAAACAAAAAAAAACATGAGTTTTTAGAGAAGAAAAAAAATATTAAAATTTTAAGTTCAATTCTCAAATAAAATACCAACGAACTCTAAGTTTTTCAAGTGTCAAAACAATCTAGCCATTCCATTTTTCCTAAAAATGTATCACTTAAACTCACAATAAACTAATAATAATATGGTTAAAATTCGCTAAATAACCATCCAAACTTTTAATCTAACCCACCCATACATATCCATTCAAACTTGCAAGAAGCCAAAGACTAACCATTTGGGTCATATTTTGCCTAACGGTGGCTTTCGGACTGCTACACAGAAACCAACATATCCATTCAAACTTTCCAAGGAAACGTGATGTGTTGCAATTTTTCTTAGAGAAAAATCGAAAAGCATCAATCGTTATGGTTATTCGGTGTGAAGGTCGGCAAAGTCTTTTTCTTAAACATCCTTGCAACAGAGAAAATCAAAACAAAAGGATCAATAGTTTTATGGTTATTCGGTGTGAAGCTCGGAAAAGTCCTTTTTTTAAACATCCAATGAGCTTGGTGCCCAGAATCAAATATATATGTACAGTATAACGATACGAACAACAATCGCAATTTAGTGATCAATACTAATCCAACTTGCAATAAGAACAAGATGGCCTAGATTTATTTAATACAACATTTTGCTTATCTTAAAACTATAGCTAATTTTTGTAATCATTTTTATAAAGTAGCTGACAAAGAAATGAGTATTGTAAGTGGTACCAAAATTTGGAGTGTAAAAAAATATGGTTTGACGAATAACTCTAATGTAAGACACATGATTGTATATGCTCTTTTCACACTTTACATATTGTTCTCATGATAGATGATTGACTAACAATCATACGTACTTCAATTTTTATATGATATTTTCATATAATTAACGTAACATCATGCACCAATAGTGTAAAACCAACATTAGATTGGTGGAAAACCAGTCAATTAAATGAAAAAAGAAGTTGAATATTAAGACCAAGTGTTGACTCACCAGCAATGATAACAAGAATGTTGATGTCATGAAACCTGAAATTCCGAACAGACGCAAAACCTTTCGAAGCAATGGGGAAAATGCCAACGGCAACCGCTCCAAGGGCCAACCATCCTAATGGCCGATATACATACTTGAGAAATGATAGAACCAGTAACACGCCACTACCAATTGCATATGGACTTGGCCACGTTTTCTTGTAACTGTCCCCTGCCCCATACACTCTCACATTTGCTTCTAGCCTTCCTTGGTTTAGTGCCTTAACTGTCCATGAAATAACAGATCGTAGGATTGTGAATCTAGACGACACATTTAGGTAAATCAACTAACAGTACTAGATTATACAGTACTAAGAAATTCATGCTTACTCAAGATACCTTTTTTTTTTTTTTTTTTTTTTCTGGTAAACAAAGAAACATATTATGTGCTCTTTTTAATTTATCAAGATCAAAAGGGCATTTTCCTCAGGGAAAAACAAATTTGTTTCTGTTGCCCTATCAGTTTTCCGATATACATTCATGTGAGTTTGCTGTCGTATTGATTTCTTTCAATTTTCAACGTTTCTAAACGCTATCTGATGGGGCAAAACAAAAGAATTTTACCCTTACAAGTAATGACGGAGATAGAAAAACTTGTGCACTTTTATTAAGGTAAAAGAGTAGGTGAGAGGCCGGCACATTGCACATTGCACTGAGCATATTTTATTTTCAAATAAAAAGTTTGAATCTTTTTATTTTATGAAAATGAAAAACCGTGGCTTACCACTAGTTGTCCAATTTTTTAAGAAAAAAAAATAGTCTCAAGACTCACACCAAAGGGGTGAAATATTAGCCACAACTGAAAGCTATTATTAAGTATATTATACAGAGTAAATTGTGAAACCAAAGTAACGTTCAAAAGAGTTCCCATAAAAAAAAATTAAAAAAAAAAAAAAAAAAAATTGTTACGTATAACGAGTTCGTAAGATTTTTTGTTACAAACCCATCATAAAAAATTGCAGAAAGCACCTAGAAAATGGGAAATTATATTGGTGGGATGTCGTAGTGGGTGATAAAAAGGAAAGCAAAATTGTACGTGAAAGTTGGGTAAAGCAAAACATATAAAGCATGCTCGCCTCTATCTTTTTGGTTCATGATTGTACACGATATGCCGATTAATAATTCTCCCACAACAGAAAAAGTACACGTCCACCTACTGGTATCGTTCTTTGTTTTTTTCTTTTTTCCCAAAACTATTTGCTTTCTGTTGTGCAAGTATCACCAAAAATAAACCAATTTTTAGCACAAATATTAGAGAATTAAGGGAAAATACTAATATTAACTGGTGTAAAATTATTTAAGAGAATATATTACCGATTTGAAGTTGGGAAATGAGAAGGGTATCATGGACAACAATGACAGTTCTGGAAGGCACAATCACTGAAACCTCTTTTACACCTTCAAGAGGCTTGAGGATATTCTCTATCAGAGGAACTTCTGATGAGCAGCACAACCCCAACACATCAAAGTAGCTCTTCTGAAACTTTATGGCTGCCGGCTTTTCTTTGCCCTGGGCAGAAGCCATCCTGCTTAATTATCTCTCAACTTCTGCAAATACACAGGACACAGGAAAAATTACTAATTTTCTGTTGGTATACAAACTTTGTGTCTGATTTGTGACGAATAGAGTTATGAAAATTATTTGGTCAGAAGTTCGTGTGTGTGTGTGTGATGCAGGTGTACCGAGGGTCTTGAGGAGACAAAGAATAGGAAACCTGGGAATTATTCAACCAGGGGCAACTCAGCTCTGTTGATAATACTAATCGTGAATTCATTCAACATGATCAAGCCAAACGCTTAAAGAAAATCACCTTGTAGGTAACGGGGAGCTCTGGGGATTCTTCAAGCTTAATTCAGACAGAGAGAGAATAATAGGGTCTGAAAGCTTTAAGTAGATGAAGGTGTGGGAACTACATATATAAGAAGGGAAGGATTCTAACTTATGGAGGAGGACATGTACATAAAGAATATCTTAAATTAATGAAGTAATCTCCTAGCAAAACAACTTTCTTTGGTTGTTATAATTGGTTCACGTTTCTCTTGTTGATGAGACACAAATAGTGGAGAATCAGACGGAGGGAAAAAGAATGGAATCCACATGTGAATCCACATCAATGCTTGTTTTATAGCATATGTGCTTAAATTGATGAGATTTTAATTTTTTTGTTTCTTTTTTTACTTTTATTCTACGTTAGTTTATATTTTCACCAATCTTTGTTACATTTTTCCAACCCGCCTTCCTTTGCTATCCTTCCTTTCCAACTTTTACTTTTTCGTTTAAGCCTTTGAGGTGGAGGAGAAGGATTTCCACACTCTTTTTGCCATTACACTTTCGTACTTGTATTCGTCTCTTAATTATTTACCGTAGTGCCAAGGGGGTTGATGTGTGAACACTTGATGGCCATTCTAACTGATTTAGCAAGTACACCCTCAACGGCAAGTAATGTAGTAAGCCAAACAAAAAGACATGGATGTGTTATGAATAGAATTATTAATTAGAAATTTGATTTTGTACACTTAAAATAAAATTCTAATGGGATATGAAGATCCAATCCTCAAAGGTTTGAATTACTTGTAAGACCCAAAAATAAAAAAAATAAAAAAATAAAAAAATAAAAAAAAGAAAAGAAGAAGAAACTCATCAGGATTAGTATAAATAAAGTTACAAGGCCAACAAGTGAGGTCACAACTCTCATACACATTAGCCATTCTCTCTTAGCCATCCCCTCTTTCTCACAATCAGCACGACGTGTCTTTACGAGAAAGAGAAGGTATTGGAAAAAAACCCTGCAAATCCTTTTCACCATCTTCATCAACATCCAAGTAATCTTAAACCATAATCTATTTGGTTTCAATTTAATTTATCCCATGAATACTATGATTATTGTTCTGTGTAATAGGCATGTCATATCAACGTTGATGAGTATGTGTGGGTAAGAAAAAATTAAGGGATTTCAAAACGCTAAATCACAGAAGTCACGGGTTGAAGCCGCACCAGCGTCTGAGCTGCCAAGCTGCTCCAGTCGTTTAAATGGTTACACGCTATGTCGTTTGACATGCCTTCTTCTTCTTCCAAAACTTGGTCGTCGCCGCTCTGCCTCGTTGAGTCGTGAGGGATGTGATCCTATGCCACCTCCTATGACTTTTGCTGCTAATGATGATGATGGCTCCCATCTCCAACGTCTTTTGTCATCGAGGTTGTGATGGGGAATTACCCTGAAGGCAGTAGATGGAGCAAAAAATAATCAGGAAAATTATGGAGGTGATAAGTGGACTTTTGGGTGGTAAGGACATAATTACTCTCAAAGCACACCGGGATTCCCACGCGCATGCAATGCACAATAATGGCTCGATCAAGGAAGAGTCAAAGGTGACCAAAATGATATTTATTCAAATTCCTCTCATCAGTCCTTATCAAATCCTTATTCAAAAGGTAACTCCCAAATTTCCTATTTAATTTAGGATTAATTGCCATGTTAATTGCAAGATATTATTTGTCATAATATCTTGCAATTATTCCCCCAATTACACCATACATAGCCGACCACTATTCTCCAAATAGGGCCGACTACTCCCCTATAAATAGCCTATTATTTCACTAAAAAGCTAAGCCATTTGCTACCCACAAACTCCTAAACATATTCTTTTCAGAATTCTAATTTTGGCATCGGAGATTCTTCGGACAAAGAAGAAGATGGCGGAAATTTGCATCCATAAATTGGTACTTTTATTGAGAGTTTGATTCACACACTTGAAGAAGACTCTCACATTCAAAGTTTCTCATTTCTCGTTCATTTGTAGATTTTTTGTACATTCTTATTTGTAGAATTTTTTTTTATAAAGTTCTTTGAATAACTATAAAAGAAAAGTACAAGGACTAGAAATTCGGAAACCATAACGAACGGAACTTCCTACGTTCAAGGATTTGGACTAAGTGATGGAGATCAAGGCATAGCCCCACCATGACGATCCACGAGGCATAACACAAGAGGACCGGCACTACCCCCACGGGGCATCACCTTAGCAGCCCATGGTGAGCATACCACCTTGCAGTAGCAGATCTCAGGCTCGTGCCATAAGGTAGCCAGCACAACACAAAGCAGCCCACATCTAGTAGGCCCACGACCCTGCAATGGTAGTTGAGGCCCACGCAGTTATAGTAAGTGGAACAGCCTAGCACTCGTGGGGCCAAGGCTAGCATGAGCCTAGCGAGCTCCAAAGCCAAGCCTAAGACCTGCAGGCCCAAGGCGCAATGCAGCCCCGAGGCGCACCAAAGGGAGCCCAACGCCCATGCGTTCCAGTGGCCCAACTCGCACCCATGATCTGACCCGTGTAGGCGATCCGACCTGCTCTTGCGGTCCAACCTACAGTCCAACCTGTTTTCATGGCCTATTTGGTTATCTCGACCAGTTTAAGACCTATTTAATCGTCCCTACTTCAGATTTCTGGACCGACGATTGAATTAGGGGTATTTTCACCCTATTTTTCCCCAGATTTGACATATCCCAAATCAAATCTCATGCCCGGAGTCCATTACATTTCCACCGCTCAAGGAAACGCATACCGTCCAAGCTCTTCCAACCCAAATGACGAACATCACTTGTCCCGACAAGTCATAGAGTTGATAAGTGCCCTCGCGCAATAAACAACCTTAGTGAATTAGCTATTGCAGTGTACCAAGATGCAGCGTGCCCTAGACGAGGTGTCCCAAAGTAAGACAAGGGCAGACGACGAGCCTTTCTAACAGTGTCCAGGCAAGCAACCACTCGACCAGCCACGAATCGTGCATTCTCGCAATATACCCTTCCGATTGGGCCCCCGAGATAGTGTATACTCTCCTCTTAGAGCCCAGAGGAGCGTGCACTCTTATTTAGGCCCACAGACAAGCTTACATTCACGGTTAAGGCCACACTCCAATAACTAACATGAGTAACCTTCCAAGGAAAGAGTTTATTCATGACTAGGCCTGCAATGAGCATCATTCACCTCACATCAGAGTAGGCAGCATGACAGATGAAGAGAAGCAATCACTTAATCTGGCTCAAGTTCAATCGGCAGCCTACGAGTAATTCGCTCACCTATTAGGAAAGTACCACATGCATCGCAGTCGCGACATAGATGAGTTGAGCACATGGAAGAGTAGCCTAGATTAGCAGGTCATGGCTAGGGGCAGCCTAAACTAGTGGAGAGCTCCATTACCCCAGCAAAGGTAAATTCAGGAAGAAATAGAAAGGCTTCTGACCGAATGATTGATCGATTTCCAGCATAACGAAGTCAGTGACAAGGCGCTCTGAAGAGACATAACAAACATAAGCAGGTCACCCTTCATGGACGAGATCGAGCAGACATAGCCTCTACGTAAGTTCAGCATGCTATATTTCACATCCATGAAAGGAGATAGCGACCTGGATAAGCACCTAATGCACTACCGCAGCTCAATGATCCTTTATGGGATCAACGACACCATCATGTGCAAGATATTCACCACGACCTTACAAGCCGAAGCATAAGATTGATTTCACACGCTGCTGCCACAATCCATCCTGAATTTCGATGAGCTTTTTTTGGTTTTCACCAAGGAATATTCATCATACCCCTAAATAGAAAAGGAGTTGCTCTGCGACTATGTGAAGAGGTTTGAAGTAGAAAAGGCAAAGATAGTCAGTTGCAATGATTCGATAGCTAGTGCAACTTTCCAAAAAGGAGTCCCAGCAGACCATTCGCTATTCGGAGAATTGATCATGAAAGAAGATCTAACTCTGGCTAAAAAATTTGCTCTGGCAGAGAAACATGCAATTTGGAACGAGGCTCCGTGAGTAGACAAAGCACCTGAGCAGCCTAAAAAAGAATCAGCAATAGCTCAAAAGAAGAAGGATGAAAAGCAGTACAACAACAAAAGTAGGCAAGAGGCCAAGCGCATGGATCGATCCACGACGCCTAAGAACTACTCTAAGTTCTCAATCTCGATCCACCAAATCCTTCGTGACATCAAGAGTGAATCGTTTTTCAAGTTGCCAAAACGATCAAAGGGAGATAGCTCCAAGTTGGAACACACTAAGTACTGCTTATTCCATTGAAGTTTCGGTTATACAACCGATGACTGTTATACTTGGAGAAACTACCTAGAGAAGTTGGTGAAAGAAGGCAAAGGTCGATAGATACCTAGACAAGCCAGCTGCGTAGCTTGGAAATAACGTAGACACTGATGAAGAGCTGCCAACCAAGATAATTCGGATCAATGGCATATTCGCCGAGTCCAGGCACTTGGGGGTGATAGGAGCATATTTATGCGACTTAAATGGCTTGTTCTCGTACATTTACGTTATGTTTCTTTAGTTATTTTAGTACTTTAAGCTATTTTCGTGTGTTTGTAGGTCCAAAGGGCTAAAGGAGCAAAAAGATGCATTTTGGAGACTTTTGGAGCACTTTTGGGCTAAGGACGGATAGCTTATGCTTGAAGCCAAAGTGTTGGACGAAATTGAAGACCTAATTGGAGCCAAAGTGTTGGAACCTTGTTCTCTTTAGTTTTAGGACATTTAAACCTTTCCTAATCCCAATCATGCCATGCATAACACACATCCATTCTAACACATTGTCATTGCACATGCATTTCCTTCATTAGTTAACCCACATGCACTTATCACTTATCATCACCACATATCATATCACTTAATCACTTATCACTTATCATCACCACTTAACCACTTATCATATCATAACCACATATCATATCACTCATCACTTATCACTTAACATAACATCCACCTACTTCACCTACAACATCCACTTCACCTACAACATCCACCTACTTCACCTACAACATCCACCCACTTCACCTACAACATCCACCTACTTCACCTACAACATCCACCTACTTCACCTACAACATCCACTTCACCTACAACATCCACCTACTTCACCTACAACATCCACCTACTTCACCTACAAATGACATAGCCATATGTTCCCTCCACTACTCCTATAAATACCCTTGCATTCATTCATTCATGGAGATCTCATTCCATTTCACAACACAACACCCCTCAAACACTTCCATTATTCCCTAACCGTGAGTCCCCCTTCCACCATTCCTCATCCATTTCCATAATTCCCCAAACCTCACCTTAGACCTTGTGCTACAACAACGAGGAAGATAAGAGGGCCTAAACGTTCATACAATTCAAGTTTGAGTTGTTGGAATGTTTAGGTGTTTCTTTGATTTCAAAGTTTAAATTCAATTCTCTTTGTTTTGTACGTATGAGGAATGGAAGAGAAGAATGCCTAAACGTTCATACAATTCAAGTTTGAGTTGTTGGAATGTTTAGGTGTTTCTTTGATTTCAAAGTAATGAGGAACTAATCCCCCTTTAGCTAGGGGGTGATTCGAAACTATGTTTATATTTGCAATATGAATTGATTACTTTTGGTTGGAATTTCATAAGTTGTGGATTCAATTCGTTTAACTGTTTGATTGATAACTTATTTATGTATGTTCATTGAGATTGCAAGCTTAATTTTCATGCATGAATATGACGCTAGAATATAAGTGAGTTTCACCTAATCGTTATGAACTTATATTCACAAGTAGTGGAGGTTGCTTATAAACAATCGCGTTAAACGAATTCTTGGCATAAGTTTCATGCGTATTCCATAGTAACGAATGCCTCGTCAACACTTCTAATTTTCATTGAACTTAATGATCTTTGTTGAATGTCTCTATCATGCGTATTCCATAGTTAGGGACTTTGATTAAGAATAATTTGGTTGTAATGCGTATTCCATTCAATCCAATGAATTTAGGGAAATCTGAAAGTTAATTTAAGCGGACCTAATTAACTTGGAGCATTGAGTTTCATAATTTATCGAAAGACCAACTGAGAATCAATCTTGTATGCAAGTATAACATGTGTGGAGAAGAACCCCTTAGCTAGCCTTCATTCCATTTATTCCATCATCCATATTCACATTTACATTCTGCTTAGTTTATTAACTTGTTTTGTTATTTCAATTTTCGTCAAATCAAAACTCTTCCCCCCTTTTTCCTTATTGTTCAATTTAGTTTATGTTTTAAAGCATTTTGAGTCTTTGGTTTGTCTTAGTGATTTAAAGTTTAGTTTTGCATTCTTTGAGTCTAGTATAGTGTTTTAAACTTTATTTTACGTTTTTGAGTCAAATCCAAGTGATTAACAATCCCTCCTAATCCCCGGTCCAGAACGATCCCTACTTATACTTATACTACAATTGTCAAAAAGAGGGTTTAATTTATGCGCGTATAATTCTCGCATCAGGGGGCCACCAATAACTCCAAGATGAGAATGATCTAGCAGGCTCTATTAGTCTCTCAGGTCCAGGCAGTCAATACCCAACCTGAACCTATCATTGGCTTCACCGAGCAGGATGCCGAAGGTGTCAACTTCCTTCACAATGACACACTAGTGGTATTTGTCTAACTAGCCCACGTTATAGTTGACATAATGATGGTTGACAATAGAAGTGCAGTCGACTTGCTTCAACTTCCAGTAATTCAAAAGATGGGCCTGGAAAACATAATTATATGCTGAACGGAGGTGCTCACTGAATTCAACGGACACACCTCGATTGTTATCGACAAAATTACACTTTGCGTGAGAACACCAATAGTTGTCTCAAAGTAGATGTTCACGTTAATAAGAGATCCGACCCGTTTCCTTACAATGGGATTCTAGGGCGACTTTGGCTGATAAAGCTGGATTTCGTAACCTCCGTCAAGTATAAAAATTTTGATTCCGCATCCTGGGAAGAGGAGTTGGAGAAATTAAGTCTGACCAGGCAACATCTCGATGATGCACCGTGCAACTACTGAAGGAGTTGAATAAGAAAACCTTTACCATCGTAGAGGCCAGCGAGGTCTAAAAAGAAGATGAAGTTACCAAATAGCAATTACAGCAGACGAATTAAGAAGATGATGTCTAAATCATCGCGTCAGCAGACGAGATGGGGTGGAAACCTGAAAATGATCTGAGAACATCTTTCTTGATCCCAGTAGCTAGAGAAGACTAATAAGATCGGTTCACGACTGAGCTTAAAGGAAAAAAAGGAACTCACAGCTTTCCTTAGGGAAAATCGTGACATCTTTGCATGGTCACCTTCCAACATGCCCCGCATCGATCCTAAGATAGCTTGCCACAAACTACACGTCGACCTCGCTGCCAAACCGGTGATCCAAAAAAAAAAAAAAGAAATTTCACACCCAAACAAGTAGTAATCATTGAAGTAGAAATCGACAGACTACTGGATGCCAGATTCATAGAAGAGGTAGCACACTCAGCATGGCTTGCTAATGTCGTGCTAGTAATGAAGAAAGAGAAGGGCAAATGATGGGTTTGCGTAGACTACACCGACCTCGACAAAGCATGCTTAAAGGATCCTTATCCAATTCCTCGAATTAATCTATTAGTAGATTCAACTTCCGGGAGCCAGTTGCTCAGTTTCTTGGACACATACTCCGGCTACAACCAAATAGCCATGCACGAGCCCCATAATCGAGCGAGGCACCTCAAGGTTATGTCTTTTGGCCTTAATAATGCGGGAGCTATTTACCAATGACTGGTAAACATGATGTTCAAGAAGCAAATTGGAGTAACCATGGAGGTTTACGTCGATGAGATCATGGTGAAGGTCAAGCAGCAATCAGACCACATCAGTAACTTGGTAGAAACTTTCGATATTTCCTAGAAAGTACAAGATGAGGTTTAATCTCGCCAAATGCACATTTAGAGTATCTTCAGGCAGTTTCTTAGGGTACCTAGTTACCTAACAAGGAATCGAAGCACATCCCAAGAAGATTCGAGCAATTCTAGAGATAAGGTTTCCAACTACCTTGAAGGAGAGCCAAAACTTGATCGGATAAATAGCTGCGATCAACCATTTCCTCTCACGGTCCACTGATCGATGCAAGTCTTTTTTTCAAAGTAATCAAAAGGGCACAGCGAGACAAATGGTATGATGAGTGCGAAAGAATTTTCTAAAACCTAAAGAAGTCTTTCACTTTACCTTCCTTACTATCTAAGCTAAAAGCACCGGAGGACTTATACATCTACTTAGTAGTTTCAGAAGTAGTAGTAAGCTTTGCCCTTATATGAGAAGAGTTGGGGGCCCAACTGCTGGTATTTTACACTTCTAAGCTCTTATCGATGTGAAAACTAGATATTTGAATATCAAGAAATTGATGTTGGCACTAGTTGTTGCGGCTTGGAAGCTTATACCATATTCTCAAGCTCATACAGTCATCGTCATGACTTAGTATCCCCTACTATCAATCCTACATGGTCTAGACGCTTCTCAACGAGTAATGAAATGGACGTTGGAACTTGGCTAATACAACTTAGTTTACCAATCCCACACGACGATAAAAGCCCAAGCTTTGGTAGACTTCATAGAAAAATTCATGCCTAGCCTAGGCAACGCAATAGAGCGGCCTAACGACGTCGCAGAGGCAACCGAGCATGCCCTGGTTACCTCACTTGATAGAGACTTCTGGCATTTGCACGTCGACGACGCATCTAACTATAAGGGCTCAGAAGCAGGCGTGGTCCTCATCACCCCAGACAATTTGATGCTCAAGCAGGCAATAACTCTAAGCTTCAAAGCATCTAACAATGAAACAGAGTACGAAGCCCTCATAGTAGGCCTCTGAATGGCAAAAGACTTGAAGATGAAAAGCTTGCAATTCATTCCGATTCCTAGCGAATCACCAGCTAAACTACTAGGAAGTACACGACATAACATCCGAAGATGGCGCAAGACCTAAAAAAGTTACAAAAGCAGCTTGAGGCGTTTCAGACTTACACCCGTACTCAAGTTTCGCTGGCAGACAATGCCCACACAGACGTGCAAGTTGGCCTAAGCTCTACCTTCGACCATCAACTCAAAAGCTCTATTCTGGTATAGTATCTGAACAAACCAAGCATAGAGGCGCAGCCAACAGCTAAGGCATCACAGGTTAGTACAACTCCAAACTGGCAAGATTCCATTATAGACTACTTGGTCAATGACACACTTCCCACAGAGAGATTGGAGTCTAGAAAACTCCAAACGAAGGCATCGTACTACTACATGTGGAACAACATTCTCGTTTGAAGATCCTACACTGGGCCACATCTTCGCTGCCTAGCATCTCCCAACAACCTAAAAGTTCTTAGTTCAATCTATGAAGGCGTTTGTGGAAATCACTCCGAAGGTCGATCCTTAGCACATAAAGCTTTTAACACAGGTTACTATTGGCCTCCTATGCACTAAGACGCTAAGGAATTAGTACAAAAGTCTGATCGCCGCCAACATTACAAGCTGGTACCAGTACTGTCTGCCAACGAACTATACCCGCAGACGAGTCCTTGGTTGTTCATGCAGTGGGCAATGTCACCCACTACTGGGGGCAAATGGATGATGATCGTGGAAACTGACTACTTCACCAAATAGGTGGAAGCAAAGCCCATGACAACCACAGCTCAGTCAGACATAGAGCGCTTCATATGGAGGAACATCATCTGCCGATTTGGCATCCATCAATTTATCGTCACAGACAATGGCTCGCAATTCGCAGGAAAATATTTAGCTAAGTTCTTTAAAAAATATGGCATCAAGCAGCATATGTCCATGCTGAGGTATCCTTAAGGTAATGGGCATGCCGAAGCATCCAATAAGACGATTCTTAACTGCATCAAGAAATCATTTTCTGATAAGAAGGGAAAATGGCCAGATGAACTTCCCAAATGTCTATAGGCGTATCGCACAACCAAACGACGAGGAATTAGTGAGACTTATTTCTTCTTGGCATTTGGTTCAAAAGCCATCATTTCTCCCAACGTCATCGTGCCAAGTGTCAACACTCTACTACCAAGCATCGAGCATAACAGAAAGGAGATGGCCATGATAGGAGCATATTTATGCTACTTAGTTATGTTGTTTCCTTTCATTTAGCGAGTTAATTACTATTTATTTTAGTCTTTTATGCTATTTTCGTATGTTTTTGGGTCCTAATGGCAAAAGGAGCAAGAAAGGGCATTTTGAAGCTAAATGGAGCAGTTTTGGGCATGGATTGGATAGCTTAACCATGGAGCAAAGAGGATGGACGAAATTGAAGTCAAGAAGGGCTAGGAAAGGCTACAAATCTGGAGAAAGAAGTCCAAATGCAAAGAAGATAAGGAAATAGCAAGAAATAAGGAACCTTATCCAACCTTATCTTATCCTATCCTAACCAACCTTATCCTTTCCTAACTCTAACATTATCCTATCTTACCCTATCCAAATCAGGTTAGGACTTAAATCTAGCTAATTAGAGGCGATTAGTTACACATTTAAACACCTATTTCAAGTTCTAGAAGCCCTATTTTCGTGCATTAAGTTTATGCCACATGTAACCCTTCTAGAAGTTCTAGAATCTGCCACAAGGACCATTCCTTGTCCTCCTTGGAATCTAATTGAAAGTATCCTTGTTCTTTGGTGATTTGAAGTCCTAATTCCTCTCCTTTTCAGCCTAAAATTCGTGCCTCCCCTTCACCCTATAAATACTTGATGCCACAACACTCAAAAACCACCACCCTCTACCACAAATTCACACCACACCATCCACCACACCTCAAGAGCCTAAATTCACACAAATCCCCATTGTTGGTAGCAAGGAAGGAAGGAGGAGCCACCTGGAGTATTTCTAGGTGTATTCTATCTTTGTTTTTAATGTTTAAGATTAATTCTCTTTGTTTTGTTGTAAACATGAGGAGATAAACTTGTTTTAGCTAGGGGAGACTTTGAAACCATGATTATATTTGCAATATGAATTGATAAATTCCAGTTGTTATTTCATAAATTGTGAATGCAATTTACTTAACCATTTGATGGATAACTTATTCTTGTTTGTTGATTAAGGGTGCACACTTAGTTTGCATGCATGAATTTGGGGCTAGAATATAAGGGAGTTTCACATAATCGTTACAAACTTATATTCACAAGTAGTTAAGGTTGTTTTCACAATCATGTTAAGTAAATTCCTAGCATGAGTATCATGATGTCATAGTTACAAGTGCTTTGTCAATGCTTATGATTTTCATAGAACGTAATGATCTTTGATTGTATCTCTATTATGATGTCATGTAGGGAACTTTTGAAGAATGCTTTGGGTTGTCGTATGATGTCATCCAATCCAATAACTTAAGGAAAATCTGAGGGTTAATTAGTGATGTCACGGTTAATCTGGGGTGTTGAGGTTCATGGTTTATCGAAAAGCAACTGGAAATCAATTTGTATGCAAGTGTGTCATGTGTGGAGAAGGACCCTCTAGCTATCTAATCATCCATAGTTTTTCCTAAATTCGTCCAAATCTCATTTAAGTCTTTTAGTTACTTGTTTTTACATTAATTTCGTCCAAAACCCAATCCCCTTTATTTAGTTGTGTCAAATATGTCCTATTATGTGTTTTTGAGTATTTTGAGTCAAAACCAATTCTATTTTCGTCCAAATTGAGTCCTAGAGTCTAGTTTGAGTCTTTTTGATTGTTTTGTGTTGTTTTGAGTCTTTTAAGTTTGTTTTGAGTCATATAAGTTTAGTTAAGAGTCTTTTGAGTTTATTTAAGTGTTTTTAAGTTTAGTTTTATGTTTTTGAGTCAGTTTAGAGTAGATTAGCAATCCCTCCTAATCCCCCGCCTAGAATGATCCCTACTTATATCTATACTACAATTGTCAAAAAGAGGGTTTAATTTGTGTGCTATTATATATCACATCAGGCCACAAGCTTAGATTTGGCAGAGGAGGAACGCGAGAAGGTCATCACCTGCATCACAGCCTACCAACAACAACTCTTCTCTAGCTACAACAAAAGGCCAAGATCCAGCAATTCCAGCCTAGAGATCTAGTCCTAAGAAAAGCCTTTATCACTGCCCGTAGAGAATGCTCCAAAAAGATGGATCCCATATGGGAAAGTTCATACAAGATAAGTAAAATAGGCGGCAAGGGTAGCCACACCCTCGCCACCATGGATGACAAAGATATCGAAAAACAGTCGAACGCCTACAAATTGAAGAAGTACCATGCGTGACCTTTTGCTGCATTAAAGCCCGATGACTCAAGCAGCTCAACGGGCACCACCTTGTAAGTCGATAACTATCCAATTGTTATGTAGTTCCTACCTTACATCTAAGTTTTTGTGTGTTTCACTTATTTTCAATGAGGAATTCGAAAGTAATTTACAACTTAGCTCGGCTGCACGCTTATAACAATTGATCACTTCTGCACTTCAAAAGAAGATTGTGCCCTTTTTAGGGACTTATCACAGGAATTGCACCCTCTTAGGGACCAACCATGCTTTGCAGTAGAAGAGGATAAACCAATTCCTTAACACCCACATGGGTTTGCTATCCGATGCGAGAGGATAAACTATACACTCTGAATACCTAGAAGTAGCCACAACGGGCTTTTTCAAGGCTTAGCTAATTGAAGGATTTTCGGTCTCTTGGCCTAATCCGTAGGGAGCTGGGCCTCAGAAATGGAGGAGGCACATTACGCAATATGCCCTATGGACGGCTGCCGTGTAAAAGCTTTTACTGAGTACACTAAGGTAGTCTATGGCTTCCAGAAGACTGCGTACTACTTGCCCTTCAAGTAGTAAGCCGCGCTAAACTTATACAACCACACATTTTTGTGAAAGGTTAAACAGTTAGCGTGTATATACGAAGCTCTATCCATTGCCAACATGCCACACAATCAATAGTCTTTATCTCTGCCAAGCACGGAATGATCGTTTAGATTTACATTAATTCCAAAAGTGTTGTGATACTTGTTACGCAACATACGGAATAGGTTACATAAAGAGCAAATAGTTCTCTAGGACCTTTGCCCACGAAATTCCATATAACCGCGTACTTTTGCTACGAAAGGTTAGTGAATTTCTTGTCCCATAATTCTTTAGTATGTTATGATGCATGCCACACAGCTCAAAGGATTAAAGAAAGCCAAAGTTAATAGCCAAGTGGTCACATAGACTCATCTACTTCTATAAATAAGGCGTCTGGTTGCCGACCCTACGGCTAACAACTTTGCAAATGTCTACATCAAAACCTATAACTATATAGGCTACGTGGGCTTATCTATTTATAGAAAAGCAACATGTCTGCTGCTGGTCTAAAGGTCAAAGGTTGGGTGTAAACAAAAGAAGCGAAGTTGAAGAAAAGCTAAGATAAAAAAGTTTATTAAATTTTCTAGCAAAATTGATAAACAAATAACAAAGGCAGTTGGAGTTCAAGCAAAGCAAAAAGCAACAAGGAAAATAAAGAAAATTCTAAAGGCTATCTAGAAGACTACTCTTCAGCAGCTTGGACATCCCATGACTACTTGATCGCCGCACTTTCAGCAGCCATCACATTCTTAGCAGCGGCATCATCCCGCACTTCACCCCCACCTGCCACAACCTGGGCACTAACTTTTTTAACTACTTCACCAATGGAAGCTTCAAAAGTAAATGTAAGCAAGTCTTACAAAGAAATAGAAAAGGTCTCGAAATCTTTCCCATCAAACTTAAAGTCAGATGACCTGACTTTGAACAAATGAAGCTTTGAGTCCAACCTTCTCACCTTTCAGCTACTCGTTCTCCTTAAGCAGGCCAACACGGGGGTGCTGTAGCTCATCCACTTCCTTCTTCAAACTTTTATTGATTTTCAACACACCTTGGAGTTCTAACACTTGAGATTCAAGTTTATTGACAATTTTCTAGAAGTGGATCACTTGATTATAAGTAGCAATAAATTCTTAATCCTTTGCGTAAGCAGCAGAACGAAGCTAAGAAACAGCATGCTCAAGATCTTGAATCTAAGGTATGTAACAATCAATTTATTTTTCTGCACTTTCATACTTAACTTGGATCGCGTCAAGCCTAGTCTTCAAGTCAACAATCTCCTAGTAAGTGGTCTCAAGCTATAGAGAAATGGGGGTAAAGATATTGGACCTCTTCAAAGCGACGGGCTCAAACTCCAACTCTTTGATTTTCTCAGTGGAAGAATAAGCCTCAGTTGCTATAGTTGTTGTCACCTCTTTGGCAGCCTTGGTATCCCTTTGGTCAAGGAGCATAGACTCGGCAACCAAAATCGCTGTTTTCTACATCATGGCAAACAGAACAGTCCTCCTATAGTGGGTCGTATGCTTCGCAAATGAGTTTAGGCAAGCAACCCCTTTGATGCCATCAACAAGTTTGGCACACTGTCTATGTCTTTAAGCAGATCAGGCTTACAAAATGCACAGATCTCAGCAGACTCTCTAGAAACAGGCTTGATGGATTTCTCGTAACTACCCATGCAAGCAATCTATTCTTTCTCAGCAGTGAATCAGTCCTAGTAGCAAGAGGAGTAGGCCTTGGCACCACTTTAGCAACATAGTCCACCTTATCGCTATTCAGAATAGTAAGCCTCTCCAAAGGTGAATCAGACTTAGTTCCTAACGGATATCTTGGTACAGACTTCGGCACGACAAAACCTCTACGGCGAGTAATCCTATCAATAATCATTTTAGTTATCTTTAGCATAGCAGACATCATAGGCTTAGATCTTGCAGCCTTATCATTCTTCCCCTTGGAAGAAGTCAAGTCAATCACAAGCTTCTCGGCAGCAGACGGACCACCATAAGCAGGAGGAAGCCTTTGATTTTTTCTCAACCGATATCTCTTGAGCAGGTGGGGAAGATCTCTTCTTTCCACTTTCATTTAGAGGAGGGTCCACGACAACGATTTAACGAGCCAATGTATCCATCTTAATCCACTTCATCTCCCCTCTCGGGGACAGCCTACTTTTCTCTCGATGAAGAGGACTAAGCAGCCAATGCCATTCACTGTACTCAGTAGGGATACCTAAAGCAACTTGCACCTTCTTCAAATCTAGAGAAGTCTTGGGAGTTGAGCTAAATTTCAAATCTGCATAGGCAGAGAAAGATAGTTAACAAATTAGAAAGTAGCGTAGCAAAAGCACAAAGCAACCTAAAGCCTAAGCAGTCTACTTACTAGTGATGAAAATTGTCGAAACACGCAGCTTAGGGGAATGACCAAGTTCCCACTCTCCACTTATCTCCAAAGTTTCCTTGGTCCAGTCATGATCTCCCTTGCTTGAATAATCAAATAGCCTATAGTAGGATCGCAGCTGCGCTTATCTTAAAGAAATACCAGAATTGGTTGACGATTAAATCCAAGTAAAAGAATTTGCTTAGATTGAGGAATCCTATTATCAAACGAACCGCATTTGGAGAACATTGAGCGGGGGCACACTTTATGAAGCAAAACACTTCTTGGAAGAAATGTAGCATGGAAAAGTAAATCCTAACACAAAGTAGTAAGGGTGAAACTTGATAGCTCTCTAAGCCCCACTACATGGCTCACGGTTGCCACCTTCATTGACTCACTTCACACATATCCCAGACGGAATGCGTGACTATATGCTTCAAGGAAATCTCTGAATGAGTTATTGGAATTAATTTTGAAGTAAGCAGCCTTGAAGTAGCCCATTTTACTTAAAGTCTCGCCTTGACGATACAACGGTGGCACACCGTTGTCACTCTTATGGCTTGAAGTAGACATATTCAAAGAAATTCAATAAAGATAGAAGAAAGAATCATTAGACGGTTGCACAAAAAGAAAAGAAAAAAAAAAAAAAAGTACACCAAGCCCTAAGGCACAAGAACCAACCAGCCATGAGCCCAAAACCTCATGAGCCCAATAGCGATGCCAAGCTCTACAGCCTGGTCTTTTTCCCTCTCAACCCAATTCAACTGGAAAATGGGGCAGGTGCCCCCGCACCTCTCATTCTCTCTCTACACATGGGCTCGAGCCCAGCAAACTAGGAGGCCTACGCCTTCTTGACACCAGCTCAGTAGGCCAGGCCCAAAGCCCATCCCGCTGCTCACATGGCTGGCCTGTGCCAGGGCTAGCCCAGCGCCCTAGCGCTCTAATCAACTTGACCCAAGCCAAGCCACACTTGGCCCAGCTAGTCGCTGCTGTACTAAGTCACCCACGATAGTAGCCATGTCGTGGCTTTTCAACATTTTTTTGCCATATCCTTGACCCTCATTTAGCCAAATTTCAAGCCCCTAGGCTCCAAAAAATTAAGAAGACAAGGAAAATTAATTTTTTCTCACCTTGTTGTGGCATGAAGAAGAAAAAAGTAACAAAAGATGGTCCTTTGCACAGGCAAGTAAAGAAGATTGCTAGGGGAGGGGGAACAAATATCCTCTAGCTTTCTCTTTCTTGTAGTGTAGAATAAATTGCTCTGTAAAGTTGATTTAATATCTACTTAAGGTAGACTTAAATCCACTTTGGAAGTGATTTTTTTCCCTTTCCTAGAAGGATCTAATTTCCAATTAAAGTGAGAATTACATCAAAATAGGAAACAATCTTATGTTTCCTAAAGTAAGGGAAGATCTTTACACCTGTTGCCCTTTCCTACGAGCAGCCAAACAGGTGTGAGGGCATTTGTGAAGCAAAAACTGATCAAGAAAATTATGGAGGTGGCACGTGGACTTTTAAGTGAAAATGACAAAATTACCCTCGATGCCCACCGGGATTCCCATGCGCATGCAACGGACAATAACGACTCAATCAATGAAGAGTCAAAGGTGATCAAAATGGTATTTATTCAAATCCCTTTCATTGCTCCTCATCAAATCCTTATTTAAAAGGTAACTCCCAAATTTCCTATTATGTGAATAATATCTTGCAATTATTCACCCAATTACACCATATATGCCCGGCCACTATTCTTCAAATAGGGTCGGCCACTCTCCTATAAATAGCCATATTATCCCACTAAAAAGCCAAGCCATTTGCTACCCACAAACTCCTAAACACATTCTTTTCAGAATTCTAATTTTGGCATCGGAGATTCTTCGGCCAAAGCCCCATCATTCATCTTGGGCACAAGAGGCTTTTGGCCTTAATCTTAGGTGTTATTATTTTGCAGGTGTATTTTTGTCAAATAAGAAGACGGCGAAAATTTGCACCCATACAGTATAAAGGAGATTCCTTGTGAATCTTGTTGAAACACTCAACCCAAATCCCTTTCAACCATTATCGTTGTCCGTCGAAGACAAAGACAACCGAAGGAATAAGTCTGCAGACCCTACAAAATTGTGGTTCCATTGTGGAGAATTAGGGTTCCATCGAGAATCCAAGGCTTGTGCCTTGCCTGGAAAATACCTCATTCGATTTAATCGAGGTTGATGATGAGGTGTAGGGCCTCTGGTTCAGCCCCAGAAACCCTAGGCACTACTTGGAATGCTATAGACCTTGCAAGAGAAACGTTCTTCCAGAGATTATGTTGGGAGTTACCAGACAGTATAAGCCATTTTTTTCCAAAAGTTTATCGAATAGCTCTGGCTGATTTGGTTGTAGTCCATCAAAAGGCAAGTTTTCCTTCAGCATGGATGAACCAGAGACATACCCTATTTCGATAGGGATGTGCCGATCAAAGCACCCTACTTTGAAAAGAGCCTATTGAATCATGCCCAATTTCGGTTGGTTGTACCCAGTCCTATCTTTTTGGTTCGACATGAGGGTACCAAACAGGTCCCCTATCCTAGTTTTGAGTGGTACAAACCCTTGTCTGGGTGTCTCCTTTTGGTTTTGGAATGACTTGAATTTCTATACGTACTTGTATCTTGATACTTGGGCGTGAAGCTTAAAGATGCCTGATGACGAGTCTGGAAGTTGTTTAGTTTATGCGCTTTTGATAAGCTATTGCAATTTTATATTTGTTTAGTTTTATATTGCACATGTATACGTGGGTATTACTGTTTGATTGATAAGAATACATGTTGATAGAATCGTGGTTTCATTCCAATCTCGAACCTGAAGTTTCGAGCGTGCCATTGAAAAACCAAGGGTTTTTTTTGTTTTTTTTTTCCCAAAGAAGCGCACCAACCATGTTGAGCACTTTTGATCTACATGATATAAATATGTTAAACCAAAATATGATATAAATATGTTAAACCAAACTTTTGATCTACATGATATATCTACGATGCTTGTGAATTTTATTCAAAGCATTAATTCATGTTTTGGTTATAAATAGAATACTGAACATCACTAATCTTGATTTCACTGCTTTTGAGTTATCTGGAAGAAACTATCTTGAGTGGATTCAAGATGTGAAACTCCACCTCACTTCAAATTGTAAAAGAGCAACCATCTTCATCTGCAATGATATATTTTTTGGGTTGATCATCATCTTATTTATGAATATGTGTCTGAAGCAAATAAAGGCGACCACAATGATCTTCACCTGGCACCACATGCATGATGCATTATGACTAAATGTCTTTCAAAGGAAGATCTTAAAAGCTCTCTGCATAAGGGCTAGACACAAATTGGACTAATATGAGATTCCAGCACTATAAGTAAGTGTATAAGTATTACTCTATGTAAAATTTGATCACCACTGAAATATTGTGAGGAAGAGGTGATTAAACATGATCTCTTGGAGAAGACCTATTCGACCTTCCATGCTATGCATATTGTCTTGCAACATTAATTTTGATCACAAAATTTTACTAAATTCTTAGATTTCATATATATCTTGTCGATCGTTTCTCATAGTTAGAAATTTCGTAAGAGGCGTAAGGGATGTGACATGGACAACAAATCCAAGCTTGTCATCAAGGGAAGACATAAATCTAGCCAGCAAAAATTCTTTCCTAACCACGAAACATTATCTCTATCAGATTGAGAAGATGGTTTTCTGGATTGAAGCAATCTAACAGGATGTGGTATAACTGTCTTAGCAATTTTTCTATTAGTCAGGGAAAGTGAATTATATGTCATTGCGTGTTCATTAAAAAGTCATATTTTGGATTTGTCATTGTTGCAGCCTATGTCAATGATAAGAATCTCATTGGAACTCCGGAGGAACTTGAAAAACTATCATGTAACTAAAGTCAAAATTTTAAATAAAAAGTCATGGGAAAACTCAATATTTTCTTGGGAAAACTAAAGTTTGAGTACTCCTATGATCATTCGAACTCTATGTGAAAACGAGATCAAATTGTCCTAAAGATGACAATGGAAAGGTCATAGAACCAGATTTTCCTTACCTAAGTGTAATTAACACTTTATTATACTTGGCTCAATGCACTAGACTAGGCATCTACTTTGTAGTCAATCTTTTAACTAGATATAGCGATGCGCCTACACGCATATATTGAACATGTGTGAAAGATGTCGTGCATTACCTTAAGGGTACAATAGATATGGGCTTGTTATATCCATACACAGTTTTTAGTAGATATAAACCTCCTGATCTTCGAAATGAGGTGCCTTGTTGATTATGCTAACTCTGGTTGTTTATCTGGCCCATATTGAGCACATTCTCAAACATCTTGTGTCTTTATAGTTAGAAATACTACAATATCTTGGTGATCAACTCAATAATAGTTGGTTGCTACGTATTCAAATCACGCAGAGATTCCTGCCCTACATGAAGCATCGCTTGAATGCTTTTATTTGATGAGTGTGATTGATTAAATAAGACGTCATGTGGTTTTTCTTCCATCGTTGATGTTCCACCATCAATTCATGAAGACAACGATGCATGCGTCTACCAGTTCATGAAAGGATATAACAAAGGCAATAGTACCATGCACATTGCCCCGATGTTTTTGATTCACTCGTCAATAGCAAGAGCATCAAAAGGTCAAAGTCATGTAGATATGATCTCAAGACAATCGATGCCTACCTATTCATGAAGTCATTAACGATGCCTACCATTCAGAAGCTTGTATAAGACTATTGGATTACTGTAGCAAAGTTTTAGTAAGATTTTTCTTTTGATATATGCCTTTACGATGAGACTCATGTTAACAATTATTGTACATGCCGACAACTAACTACAACAACTGCCATCTCCTAATTATGAAGACTTGATCCGACTACTTCTTAAGTTGTACACACTCAAGTGGGAGAGTGGTGAATAAAATTATTAATTAGAAATGTGACTGCATAAACTTAAAGTTGAATCCTAGTAGGATTTGGAGACCAAATCATCATATGTTTGTATTACTTACAAGGCAAGAAAATCCAGCATGACTAGTATGAATAAAAATACAAGACCAAGGAGCGAGAACATAATTCTTGTATACCTAACCACTTCTCTCTCTCTCTCTCTCTCTCTGTCTCTCTCTCTATCTATGTCATCCCCTCTCCTAGGCCCACTTTTAAAATTAGTTTCATAATAGGTTTCTCTACTGATTTATTTATTTCTTTTAACTTTGTGCAAATCCCATTTAAATTACCACATGTTTTATGCTGTTCTTCGACCCTAAAAAAATTTCATAAATAATGGTAACAAATTTACGTAATAAGAAATACATGTCAAAATAAGAGAACAGACATGCCAAAAGAAGCACTAACACTTTATGATTACAAATTCATTATAATTACAATACAAACTCTGCCTCACAAGGGACCCAAATCCAACAAACATGAAAATAACAATCATGAGGATTAAGCATTGCAAGTTCGAGAACATTTGTAAGGAAATAAGGAGAATATTCACCACCCTCAAATGATCTTTCAATCATTGACAAGGAAATCCAGTTATGAGTCAACTCCAACAAACATCAAGTTTTCTCCGTATAGTTCTATCACGCCCTAACCTGCAAATAAGGACTATTCACGAGTTAAGGTGTGAACCATATCTTAGTTGTAGAAATAAATTCTATAACCAAGACATGGTAAGGAAAATTTTAAAATAATAATTGTAACTAAAATACAATACATCATGTAACAAAATTTTACATAAAAATGCTTGAGTTTACCACATATAATTTATCAAATACGCAACGGAATAAAATTAGTGCACAATTACTTCACAACCAAAAGTACAAACAAATTAATTGAAATGAGTAAACCTTGCAAATACATAAAATATATGAAAATGAAATGCATGAAGGTACACACTCTCTTCTAATCCCGCTAACACATACCTAGGGCACCCAAGCCTGCACGTCCCATACTATGCTTATACCACTTGGCTCTAAATACCTTAAAATATGAGTCAACTCCCGTTCATCCCCTAAACCCAGTTTTTCAAAATTAAATTCTCAAATTCATTTTGTTATATAGGTACTTATCCCAACGCCCAATTGTATACTTAAGCCCTTCCCCCAACGCCCAGTTGTATACTTAAGCCCTTCCCCAAACGCCTGACATATACGAGATTTCATTATTTTATAATCGACCAGTTTGTATACTCAAGCCCTTCCCCCAACGCCTGACATATACAAGGTTCATTATTTTATATTCAAGGCAGACTTCAGCACTTAAATATCCTCACAACTCAAACACTTTACACAACTCAATAGAACTGAACTCTCTTTCTTGCTTTGCAATGCATATTATATGTCATGATCACATAGATATCAATAACCACATTTTTTCTAACAAGCCTGCAAGCTTCAACATAAATCAAATTGATTAGTAACAAGTGTTGGAAATTATATATTGTAATATATAATTTTAATAATTGAATGAAAAATATTGTTAACCAATTTCTTGGAAAGGTTATGTTGTTTAGGTGTATTCCTTGATAAGTGATGTATACTTATAGATGAAAAGTTACATCTCTTTAATAAGTAGAAATTGGATTCTATTTAAACCCATGAAACCATTGGTATTAAAAATAGAAAAATTAGAGTTAATTTTTATTCTTGAGAAATAGGGTTTCCCCACTTTGTTTCTCTCATGCTTTGTGAGTCAAATTCCGAGTCGTGTCTTGAGAGTATGGAATATATAAAGTTCGCCAGAGTCCGAAGATTGAAGTACTTTGACTTTGGATTATAGATTGTTGAATCCTGGGAGATAGACGCATACCGAACTACAAGCACAAGAGTAGGGGCAAAATTCTGTCTTTAGGACATTGCATTTATGCAAGCCTCAATCTCCAAGTTTGTCAGTTTTTCTAACTTTCTCTTTAGTTGTTTATATTAATCTCATATATAATTGATGTTGTGAATTTTTTTATGATTATTATCATTGAATTTATATTGTTATTTTCATATTTTCTAATATTGCTCCAACAACAAGAGTAATATTAAACATAAAATTAACAACAAAGTAATAATATTTAATATAAATGATAAGCAATATGTTACCATATCCTTCTTTTGTCGATCGTCCTTTTCCATTATGTTTATATTTAAGACTCAGTGTTTCAAAAGTCCTTTGTCAGTCCCACACACCACAAACTTTACAAAATGATCCCTGACTAAGCGAGGGAGAGACCACAACCATAAATGTTCTCTTTGATAGAGTAAGAGAGTGATCACAATCACAAAGACTCTCATCCACAAAGGAGATTGACCACTAATAGAGACCACTTACAATGACAAAGAGAAAAGGATACGGGTCGTTAAGATTGCAACTGATCCCAAGATCAAAGATAAAGGTCGACGACCTTAGATTTTTGTTCTTTTAGGCCTAATTGGATAAATGATCCTCGTAGTAATAAAGTGTTTGGAAGATAGCTCATGTGGTGGTAAAATTTGAATTTAAACTCCCGTGATGGAGTCCATAGGATTTAAACCCCAAATCAAAATCTCCATTAACCCATTAATTCCCGATACATCTATCTCGGCGCAGTCAAACCAAAATGAAAGATATGAGAACTAGCAAACCGTTTAAAGCAGCTGCAATTGAGCCAATCCCCATTTCATATGCCTTCTGGATTTCACTCTGAACCTGGAGGGCCATGACACCAGGGGTAAACTGGGTCATTGGATGTACTGTGAATACTTTTTGGCAAAGTCATTAGATATGCTGTTAATACTTTCTGGCAAAGGTTCTCCACTTGGCTTTGCAGCTGTTAATACTTTATGGAATTCTAGAATTGACATAGCCCTGAAGGGAATTCCCTCATCTGGATCAAGGAGGTTTCCCACAACAACCCTATCATTCCTCTAATTCCACCAATCAGTATCAACAGTGATATTGCCCAGTTAAACTTTTCTGCTTTCAGTTTCTTCAGACGTTCTTGTTGTTCATGAATCAATTCGACCAACTGAGAACGAAGGTCAAGATTTGTGGAAGTTTGCGTTTGATTTCATGTGACGGAATCTCTGAGACTCGACTGTTGCCTGAGACGAGAACGGAGCTTGGAAAGTGCGGTGATGCTCCTAAAGAACACCATCGATTACTGCGGCGATCGATCGCCTCTCTCTTGCCGTCGTATAGGATTCAAGCTTGTTCTGCATGGGTTGTAACGATTCTAAGCTCTGGACCCAAAAAAAAAAAAAAAAAAAAAATTTAGCGAAGAACTAACTGATATTTCTTTTTATTTTTTATTTTTTTACTAACTGAAATTTCAATTTGGAATTTAATTCCTAACAGACTTCATCATAAGGGTTTAAATTCGAATTTTTTTTTTACCACATAGGCTATCTTCTGAATACCCTATCACCATGAAAACTATTTATCCAATTAGGCATTTCTTTTAAGTAAGAGTGGGTACCAAAGGCATTAATTTATCACGTAACATGATTGTTGCTAATTGGTTGTAAATGAATGTTGTTTAGTGTGACCTCAAATCTATAAAATTATTAAGAATCATATTTCTATTTCTTTCCTCGCCCTTATTTGCGATAAAAAAATTCAAATAGAGATAGAATTCTTATTTAAGATATAAAAATAAAATAATTCTTTTACATTTTCCTCTAACTTCTCTTTCTTTATACTAGCATTTATCTACACACTTAGTGTGTATGAACATATTTTTTTAGAAAATGAAAAGGAGAGAGGGGGAGAGAGAGAGAGAGAGAAAACGTGGGAAGAGTGTGAGGTTTTTGTTTTTGGTTTTTTTTTAATTTTAAATATTAGAGATATTTTAACATCACCTGTAGGTAAATTTTCAATAAAAAACAGTAAAATTTGAACATGTGAAATTACATTATTGCCCATCATTTTTTTTGTGTGATAGAAGATTAAGTTGTCTTTTCACCCTCTTTTAGTTGACAAATAGAATTTCATTAATTAATAAAGATATATTTTTCCACATGAATAGCATGTATGAGATTTTTATTCTGAAACAATGGAATACCATTTTGGATTTCGTTAGAATACGATTTGATACGCAGGATTATCCATATGTGGTTCGATGTGAATACACTTTTCTTTTGGGAACCCTTTTGAGAGGATCAGTGATGACATTATTCCACTAGTTTCAAATTGCACAAGTTATTATTATTCTACCTAAATCAGTGACGACATTATCCCTTATTTAAGAATTTTAAAATTACATAACAAGTTGGTCAAGTGAAAAGTGAGCAAAGAGTTGAATTTCTCAATCTGAATTGCAACTTTCACGGGTGCATACATTGGGCCACTGACTCTGATTTAGCATACTATTTCACTCGAAGGTCAAAAATACGCTGCGGTCTTATACAGTCCTAGGACAACATGGGTCCTATAACCGAATTGAGCACTCTTAGTTTCAAATTTATAACATAAACAAATAAGAATATTTAACAGTTCACATGACAAGTACATATGAATAAAAATGAACTCAAATAATTAAGCATTTTTAATAGTTCACATTAGACCTGGTAAGTTCTTACACAATTTATTAACACAACACATTAACAGGACACGTAAATTACACTAAAATAACGGGTTTCAGGTCAGCACGATAACTGATCGAATTGTTATCGGGTCACACGATAAGAACCCATTAAATAATGGGTCCTTAACAAGCTTACATGAGAGTGACACATGGGTAACCCATTTTGACATGTTAAGAAAAAAGTTATTTTGATGATTTTAATTTTTTAAACTACCAAACAAACTTACTATAAAATACAATAGTCATAGTGTATAGGTATATATTGTCCATTAAATATGTATTATTATATTATTATTCTAAATAAATAAAAAAAATAAGTTTTATTTATTTATATACTTTTATAGTATACTATAAGCAAGGAGTGAGATTAAAAAAAATATAAAACACATTAAAAATAAAATATCAAGTAATTTAAAAATACCAAACACATTAAAAAAATTATAATACAAGTGCGAAAAATGTGAATAAAATATGCAAACGCTCGTGATCGTATCCTCTAAGCTTTGAGGATGGGTACAACATCTTTTGATTTTTTTATTGTGAAAAATGTGCAAGGTTCCTCAACCTTGAAACACAACTCCCTTCATTTTGCATATCCTTGAACATTTGGTATTTTGGAGTAATATACTAATGTTTTTTCATTAGGCTCTTATTTTGGGATATATAATACTTGAAAGACAAATATTTTTTTTCATGTTTTGAAGTAATATTTATGTGACAATGTGGTATGCATATACTAATTTAGTATTATGTTTTCCTTTTGTTTAGGTCAAGATATGTTTTTCATTTCATTGTTTATTGATTTACAATATATTTTCTTTAACGTGTAACGGGTCAAGTCATATTACCTGATAATATTAACGGGTTAAGTTCGGGTCTGGTCATATTACCCGTTTACCTTAACGGGTATTACACAACTCGTTAAGATATCGTTTATATCACAAAAACGACACGAACACAGAAAACACGACACCAATGCCAGGTCTAGTTCAGATGACAAGTACTTACGAATAAATTTCTTGGTGCTCAGCTTAAACCCTATCATCTCCTAAGAATCCCTACCCAACTTAATTACACTCTAAATGCTTTCCTTTGTTGACAACGTATTACTATTTTTATTCAAGCGATAGAGGAGGACGGGACGAACCATAGACCCAGGTGCATGGATAAAAGTTCTTAAACACTGTAGCTAGAAACCTGATATGATTTTTAGTACCTGCTCAAATAAGGTTAAAATCATTGAAAATACTTGCAAGAAAACAAGGTAATTGTAGTATAATCGCTCATGCAAGGTCACTGTCCCCAAAGATTGTTTGACTAATTTGTAATTAAATTAACTCTTAATTAATTATTAAAATAGATGTTTTATCAAAGATTTGAGATTTTTGAATTTGAAAAGATTAAATTAACAATAAAAGAAATTTGGAAGTTTGGAAAAAATAGCTGCAAAGAAGAGAAACGTTTTTATTTTATTTTTTATTTTTTTAGTTTTTTTTTAATTAAACAATTTTGGGAAAGACTAGGGTTTAGCCGTCACCGGTACAATCCTATGCAATTCTACCAATTACTTATGAATCTCCACATACATGCCTTGAAGGTTAAGTTTTCCTAATGCATATTTTCCTCGTGATATTTAAGCAAAAGTGTATATCTAACATGCAACCCGTCTGTGATGTTCAAATCAAATATAAACATGCAAGACTCATTAAACTTTGTGAAAGTCCTTTGAAAAACCATGCAACCCTTAAGAGCGTGATGTTCGCCTTAAGTGAACTTACAATTACTAATCACTAGAAGCCTTTCTCAATTTCAGGTGATGTTCCAATAGAAATTGCATCAAATTACTTGTCTAAATATCCTAATGGTGATCAATCATTAAAATATATAGATAGTGTTAATCATAGTAATTAATAATTCAAAGCAAGCATGCATCCATTCATAAGTAAATTAATAAAATCATATATTCATGCTAAGGCTCATGACCTAACCCTAGCAAAAGGAATTAGTTACGAATACTCATAATAAAAATCGAAGAAAATATCATTAATTAGAAAAAAGATTGAAAACACCCTTGTATGTAAAAAGTCTGAAATTCTCCAAAGCTTTGCTAAGTTCTCTCAATGTCGCATCCAGAACCGTAATGGCTAAAAAGTCTTATTTATACTACTCCAAATTAAAACCCTCATAGAAATGGTTTTCTAAAAACTAGGAAATAAAATAATAAAAGGATAACTAGGAATTACATTCCTATTCTGACTTGGAAATTTACCCAGCAAAGAAATAGCCATGTTTCTGGACCTTCAAGACTCCAAAACAGGCCCAAAATGACTTAAAATAAAGATTAGGACCTTCTCTTCAAGTTCCAAGAAGAACTAAAGTCCAAAATCCATCATCTTCCAGCCCAATCAGCCAACAATGCACCCTAGGCATAAATTAATTTGCCACAATCATATGCTTCGGGATGAAATTATGAAATTTTGACACAACCTTCTCTACAGATTCATGAACTTGCTCCAATTAAAATCACTCACAAATTCCACTGTTTGATTACTTTATGCTCATAACAAGTTCGCATGTCCTACATTGAAAATACATAACAACGCATTAAAATATCACCAAAATAATAACCAAAATATATCAAGAATAGAGAATAATATATAATATAAAATCGACTCATCAAAACCCCTTGCAAAAATCTTTTCCTTTGTTCAAAATAATATTAAGATTCCTAATTATACAACCTAACTCATCTTTTAAAATAGGGTGCTCTAATTAATGGTGTGTATATATATCGAAAACTAAAGGTTCAGTATGATTTTGCTCGGTGAACATTCCTTTTGTGTATTCATCTTTATATAGAGGTTACAAAGGAGAGTTTGATGTGGGACAAACTCTTGTATAATAAATAGATAATACAAGTGATAATTACATTAATCCAAAATACAAAATTCAAATAAGATCACAGCTAGGACTGATTAACATGTTTGAAAGAATCTTGCATTTGTTGTGGCTTCTGTTGGCTAAAGGAAATATTTGAATTTCCTCTTGGCGGGTTGGATGGTTTATCACTCCCTCACAAGCTGAACGGTCGACGACGAACATGAAGCTTGGATATATGAAATTGAAGCGTGTTGTTGACAAACCTTTGGTAAGGAAATTAGCAAGTTGGTGTTGCGTGGCAATAGAACCAACACTAAGTTCTCGTTGAGTTACCTTTTCACGAATGTAATGATAATCTACCTCCACATGACGAGTGCGAGTGTGGAAAATATGATTAGATGCCATAGAGATTGCCGAAATATTATCGCACCAAATTTTAGGAGGTGATGATGAGATACGAAGATCATTAAACAACTTTCGAAACCAGGAAATTGTGGTGGTAGTATGAGCAAGCTGGCTATACTCAGATTCAGTGCTCGAACGAGATCCCCCTTTGCTTCTTTGAAGTCCATGAAATAAGGTAAGTGTCCAAAAAAATATGATCATCGGGATCACCAGCATAGTAAGTATCGACATAAGCCATAAGATTCCTTGTACACTAAACCATGGTCAGGAGTAGTCTTCAGATATCTTAAGATATGTTTTATTGGGATCCACTGAGTAGTGGTAGGACGAGGCATATACTAGCATACCTGATTGACAGCAAATGAGATATCTGGTTGTATGAAGGTGAGATACTAATGAGCACTAACCACACTACGAAATTCAGTCACATTTGAAAGTGGTTTGCCATCATACAAGCTTAGACAACGATCACTAATGGCAGGAACGGAGACGAGTTTGCAGTCTAACATATTAGTGCATTTGCAGAACGATGAACTTCCATACCCATTTTAAAACCAATTAAATGCCAAGTATATAATATATAACAATTGCACATTTTATTTCGAATAGAAAATTCACAAAGATAAAATATATCTCACAATATAAACAATTAATAAAATTGAATAATAAATCAAAAAACATTTACTTGGTTAGGAAGATAGAGGCTTGCAGTAGCAATCTCCAAAGACAGAAATTCGCCCCGGCACCAGATAATTCTTAAAGTCTTTCCAATTCGAAGGCAGTTTCTCTGTAATAGAGCCAACCACAAAACCTTCTTTCAGACCAAGATTTTCTTCATCTAACTCATGACCAATCACTTGGAGTTCTTCAACTTGCTTGACAACAAACTTGGTGTCACTCATCTTGTAATTCAAAAATTTTCCAATTACAAACATCTTGGAACTTGGCACTTCAGACTTATATTTCTTGTCCAGAGACTCCCACAGTTCTTTTGCTGTCTTATATGATGAATGAACATCATATATTGAGTCAGCTAAAGCATTCAGAATGTAGTTCCTGCATAGAAATTCACTGTGAGTCTAGGCTTCTATAGCCTGCAGAATTTCGGCAGGAATATCTCCTTCTTCTGGTGCTTTAGGGGCCTCTGAAGTAATGACATTACTCAAATTGAGAGTTGTCAAATAGAACAAAATCTTCTGTTGCCAATGTTTGAAATCAACTCCCTTGAATTTGTCAGGTTTCTCAACGTGTTGTTTAACGACACCAACATTTGATTGATCCATGGTTTCACAGGAATAGAAATTTCTGTCTTAGATTGTTAAAACCAATCAAATGTCAAGTTTATAATAAATAACAATTGCACAATTTATTTCGAATAGAAATTTCACAAAGATACAATATATCTCACAATATAGACCATTAATAAAATTGAATAATAAATCACAAAACACTGACTTGGTTAGGAAGATAAAGGCTTGCAGTAGCAATCTCCTAAGACAGAAATTCACCCCTATACCAAAGCAATAGTTCAACGGACGTCTATCTTACAGGATACAACTATCTAATCCAAGTTCTTACACTTGAACTTGGATTCTTGGCGAATTGGTTGTGGTGTTTCTCTGTGAAGTATGGAAAAAGAAGTGATGGAATAGTTGTTCGGTTTCTGATCTTATGACCATATTTATAACGGCGTAATGAAGCAGTTAAAGCCGTTCATGTTTATCTTTAAGAATGGTTATAACTGCTCACGAGATCAGTTTTATCCTTTCGAAAACAAAAAAACTGAATGCAAAAGTCAAAAACGTAAAAATGATACTTGTGTTTTTCGTCCATCTGAGCCCAAGAGCCAATCTTTGACATTTAATATATGCACCCAAACCCTCTAAGGCTAAGGCCCAAGGTTCATGGCTTTGGCCCAATTTCTTTTAAACCTTAAGTGTGGGAACACACTTATAAAGTGGATCACTAGAAGAGGAATGGGCGATGTGGGACTAAAGATCCCACAAGTTTCACAAGTTCCAACAACACCCCACATTTTCTATTCAAACTCTTGCAATACCCCACTTTTGAATAGAAAATAAGATACTAACGAAATTAGTAACGTTTTTCCAAAAAACTTAGATATGATACACATCGGGATATGTGTCTTTTGGACTTAAACCTTCTCTAGTGAGTACTTATCGGATTTACCTAATGAAGCAGTGAATTTAATATCTTGAACTGATCATTCTTAGTTGTAAATCGAAACAATAAGTATCACACATCACATCTTGACACACTGCAATTCATACTGTTGTATTCATTTTGGTCCTGAACATATCCTGATTTCATGAGACCTTTAAAGAATTGTAGCCATATCAATTCTCAAAGATGCGACCCCACATCAATCTCATATAGGTAATGCTAATTGAGAATAGCTTGTTCAATTCATCTTAAACATAAGATATTAGCATTATTAAGAATAGCGATTCACCCTCTACGTCTTAAAGGAAACACACTGTTTTCCATCATAGGAATGAGTAAGGATTGTGTGTTTCTTACTTTGAGTTTTCCTCGATTAGTTTGCCTATAGAACCTAGACCATGGGATCTCTAATTAGCTAGGTTAGGTTTCCGTCAAGTTATAACTCATTGAGTTGGCTTTAAACCCATTCCCCTCGATGTAAATGCCACTTGATCCTTGGATAAGCCTTTTGTCAAAGGAAAAGCAATATTCTCCTTAGATTTAATATAATCGATGGAAATAGTTCCATTCTTAAGTAGCTGTCTAATGGTTTTATGTCGTCACCTTATATGTCTTGACTTCCCATTATATTCAGCGTTTTTGGCTCGACCTCGTGCAGCCATGCTGTCACAATGTATATATATTGTAGTCACAGGCTTAGGCCAAAATGGAATATCTTCCATAAAATGTTTAAGTCATTTAGCTTCATCAACAGTTGTATCTAAGGCTATAAACTCTAATTCCATTGTCGAACATGCTATACACATTTGCTTGGACGATTTCCTTGACCCAATTGCTCCACCAAGTTTAAATACATATCCACTTGTGGATTTACTATCTGTGCTCCTTGAAATCCAATTTGCATCACTATATCCTTCTAATACTGAGGGATATTGAGTGTAATGCAAGCCATAGTTCATTGTATGCTTTAGGTATCTTAATACCCTTATTAAAGCATTCCATTGATCTCTTCCGGGATTACTTAAATACTTACTTAGTCGGCTTATTGAATAAGCAAGATCAGGTCTTGTATAATTCATAATGTACATCAAGCAACCTATAACTCTTCGTTTTTAGTAAGTTTTTGAATGGGATCAAAATGAGTTACTGCAGGTTTACATTCATAATGTCCAAACCTTTTTAGAAACTATTCAACATAATGTGATTGAGTTAAGACATATCCATCTGAATTCCTTGGGATTCGAACTCCAAGAATCACATCAGCTAATCCCATATCTTTCATATCAAAGCTAGAATTTAGCATTTTCTTTGCGGTGTTAATCATATCTTTGTTTGTTCCCATTGTAAGCATGTCATCAACATATAGACTTACAATAACACAAGCATTTTTCGTTTGCTTAAAATAAATGCATTAATCACTTTCATTGATTATAAATCCATTTGTAATTATATTATGATCGAATTTTTCATGCCATTGTAATTCCGAAATTTTCCAATTACAAACTTCTTAGAACTTGGCACTTCAGACTTATACTTCTTGTCCAGAGACTCCCACAATTGTTTCGCTGTCTTATATGATGAATAAACATCGTATAGAGAGTCATCTAAAACATTCATAATGTAGTTTCTGCATAGAAATTCATTGTGAGTCCAGGCTTCTATAGCCTTCAGAATTTCGGCAGGCATATCTCCCTCTTTTGGTGTTTTAGAGGCCACCGAAGTAATGACATGGCTCAAATTCAGAGTTGTCAAATAGAACAACATCTTCTGTTCCCAATGTTTGAAATCAACTCCCTTGAATTTCTCAGGTTTCTCAACGTGTTGCTTGACGACACCAACATTTGATTGATCCATGGTTTCATAGGAATAGAAATTTCTATCTTAGATTGTTAAAATCAATCAAATGTCAAGTATATAATATATAACAATTGCACAATTTATTTCGAATAGAAATTTCACAAAGATACAATATATCTCACAATATAAACAATTAATAAAATTGAATAATAAATCACAAAACACTGACTTGGTTAAGAAGATAGAGGCTTGCAGTAACAATCTCCTAAGACAGAAATTCGCCCCTACACCAAAGCAGTAGTTCAACAGACATCTATCTTGTAGGATACAACTATCTAATCCAAGTTCTTGCACTCGAACTTGGATTCTTGGCGAATTGGTTGTGGTGTTTCTCTGTGAAGTATGGAAAATGAAGCGATGGAATTGTTGTTCGGTTTCTGATCTTACGGCCATATTTATAATGGTGTAATGAAGCAGTTTAAGTCGTTCATGTTTATCTTAAAAAACGGTTGTAACTGATCTTGTGAGCAAAGTTAGAATTTAGAGATAAAAATGTTTAGAGATTTTTTGGAGTTTTGTAAGAGTGTGGACTTAGGTTTTTAAAGAAAAATGGGTAGTATTTATAGGGCATGGCCAATCCCCTTTGGAGAAAAGGTGGCCGGCCTTTGGGATGCTTTTTGTGTGCATTTTGTGGCTTAATGTGTGAGTTCTTTGGCAATTAATGGATTAATTAGGTAATTAATCCATTAGTTAGCCAATTAACACATTTTTGGAATGAATATTTTGGAGGTTATGAAATAATTACCTTGTGGAAAATATAGGATGAGGATGGATGAAATAACTTTGAATTTGTTACCTATTTTAGGCACTTTTGACTTGATTGTAGAATGTTTGTCCACTACTCGCGCGTAGGAATTCCAGTGCTTCTCAAGGGTAATTTTGTCCTTTTAGCCCAAAAATCTACGTGTCGCCTCTTGATTATTTTTGGCTCCACAAATGCCCCACACCTGTTGGGATGTTTGTAGGAAAGGGCATCAAGTGTAGAGATCTTCTTGCTTTAGGAAATGTAGGATTGTTTCCTATTTTGATGTTGATTCTCTCTTTATTAGGAAATTAGATCCATCTAGGAAAGGGAAATAAATTTCTCTCAAAGCCTATTTAAGTCCACCTTCAATGGGTTATTAAATCAACTTTGGAAAGAGATTTATTCTACCCTACAAGAGAGAGAGAGAGAGAGAGAGAGAGCTTAGATGATATTTGTTCCTCTTCCTCTAGCAATCTTCTACATCTTGCCCGTGCAAAGGATCGTCTTTTGTTGCTTCTTCTCTGCGCCGCACCGAGGTAAGAAAGAAATTACTTTTCCTTATCTTCTCCTTGGATAGTGTTGTGATAGGGCAGTCATCGGGGTGGTGCGGCACATTGGTTGTCAAAGGCCAAAAGTCAGCTTGGCATAAGCTGAGGAGGTGTTGTGGCAGGGAGCAGTGGCTGCTCGGCTTGGCTCGAGCTAAGGGCAGCTTGCATGGTTGGGGCTGCGGATTGAGGTGCTGGGGCACAGTGCTAGGCGAGCCGCATGGCTTATGCCCTTTGGGCTCTTGGACTTAACAGGGGCCAGACCGGTGATTAAGAGAGATGAGAAGGTCGAGGGCCTCATGGGCTACTGGAATGCTGGGCATGCAGGCCTCCTGCCTGTTGGTCTGGGAGAAAAAATGACAAAAAACCAGTATGGGTTGAGTTCCCTTGCTGAGTACCGTGAATAACATTGGTTGCTTAGTTCTCTTCGCCAGGAGAAATGTGGGTTGCTCCCGAGAGAGAAGGTAAAGAGGATCAAGGCGGATACTTTGGTTGGTTTAATCGTTGTCGTGCAGCTTACTATGAATGAAGGTAGAAAGAAGAGATCTTCCCCGTCTGCTCAATAGATACTGGTTAAGAAAAAATTGAAGACTTCCTCTGTTACTCATGAAAGTCTATCTGCTATCGAGAGGCTTGTGATTGACATGACTTCTTCTAATGGGAAAAAAAATGAGGCTGCTAGATCTGAGCCTGTGGCGCCTACTATATCGAGAATGGCTATCAATTGTTGATAGTATTGCTCAATGTAAAGTTCTTTGTCATGCCCATAGTGCCAAAGTCTATGCCAAGACGTCCGTTGGGAGCTAAGTTTGGTTCTCCTTCGGAAAGGCTTCCTATTATGAAGAGCGATAAGGTGGACTCTGCTGCTAAAGTGGCAGTAAGGCACACTCCCTCTACTTCTGAGACTGATTCACCTGCTGGGAATGAGGAGGTTGCTTGCGTGGGCAACTGTGAGAAATTCTCTTAGCCTGCTTCTGGGAAGGCTGTTGAGATCTGTGTACTCTTGAAACTAGTTATGCTTGAAGACATGGATGTTTATGCCAAGTTTGTTGATGGTGTTAGAAAGGTTTGTTTGCCCAAGTTTCTTTTGTGAAACATACGACCTAATATAGAAGGACTATTCTGCTTGCTATAATGCATATATAGCAAGGCTGCCAAGGAGGTGGTGAAGACTATGGTAGGTGAAGCTTATTCCTCAGTCGAGGAAATCAAGAGGTTAGATTCTAATCTCGTTTCGCTGCTTATGTAAAGGATGAAGAGTTGATTTCTGCTTATAATCAAGTGATCCACTTCAAGAAAATCATCGATAGGCTTGAACCCCAAGTGTTGGAACTTCAAGGTATACTGAATATCAACGAAAGTCTGAAGAATGAAGTGGATGAGCTGCAGCGCGTCTGTGTTGGTCTGCTCAAGGAAAATGAGCAGCTGAAGGGTGAGAAGGATGGGCTCGAGGTTTCGAGACTTTCTCTATTTCTCCGGAAGGCTTGCTTGCTTTTACTTTTAAGCCTTCCATTGGTGAAGTAATTGAAGAAGTTGGTGCCTAGGCTAGGGCGGCTGGGGGTGAAACGCTGGATGATGCCACTGCTAAGAGTGTCACAATTGCTGAAGGTGTGGCGACTGAATAGTTGTGGGATGTCCAAGCTGCTGAAGTATAGTCTTTTAGGTAGCCTTTGTTTTTCCTTGTAGCTCTTGCTTTTCTTGAACTCGCCTTTGCTAGTTATTTATAAACATGTTTCCTTCGCTTTTCTTCATCTTCGCTTATTTTGTTCATGCACTAACCTTTAAACTTTATAGACCAGTGGCAGGCATGCTGCTTTTCTATAAACAGACAGGCCCACGTAGCCTATGCATTCGTGGGTGTTGGTGTAGAACTTTGCAAAGTTGTTAGCCATAGGGTTAGCAGTTGGATGCCTTACTAACAAAAGCAGACAAGCTCGCGTAACCACTAGGCTGTTAACTTTGGCTTTCTCCAATTTTGTAGGTTGCATAGCAAGTATCACAACACTTTAGGACTTGGTGTAAGCTGTTCTGCGCTTGGCAGAGATAAAGCTTATCGACTACGTAGCATGTCGGTAGTGGATAAAGCTTCGTATATGCACGCTAGCTTGTTTAACCTTTCACAAGAATGTGCGGTTGTATAAGTCTAATGTGACTTTACTGCTTAAAGGGCAAGCTGTGGGCAGTCTTTTGGCTTGCCTTAGTGCACTCGGTAGCAGCTTTAGGGTTCCAGGGCAGCCATTCATCGGATGTAATGTGTAATGTGCCCCCTCGATTTCTAGGGCCCGGTTCCCCACGAATTAGGCCAAGAGACCCAAAATCCTTCAGTTAGCTAAGCCTTGAAAAAGACCATTGTGGCTACTTTTAGGAATCCCAGCACAAGCCATCGTGCATCTAGTTATACTAGGGTAGCCAGGCTCATCCACATCTGGATATTCGGATTATAGAGTTTATCCTCCCGTCTTGGAGAGCTAACCCATGTGGGTGTTGGGGAATTGGTTTACCCTCTCACACTAAAGAGCATGGTTGGTTCCTCAGGGGATGCAATTCCTGCAATGAGTCTTAAAGAAGGGTGCGGTCTTCTTTTGAAGTGCAAGAGTGATCAGTTGTTGTAAGCATGCAGCCAAGCCAAGTTATGATTACTTCTGAATTCCTCATTGAAAAAAGAGTGAAACGAACAAAAACTTAGTTGTAAGGTAAGAACTGCATAACAATTGGATAATCCTCAGCTTGTAAGGTGGTCCCTGTTGAGCTACTTGAGTATTCGGGCTTTAATGTAGTGGAAGGTCACACATGGTACTTCCTCAGATTGTAGTCGCTCTACTTTTTTTTGATCTTTTTGTCATTTCATGGTAGCGAAGGTGTAATTACTCTTGCCACTTACTCTGCTGATCTTGTACGGACTTTCCCAGATGGGATCCATCTTTTTGGAGCCTTCTTTGTGGGCAATGATGAAGGCTTTTCTTAGGACTAGATCTTCGAGATGGAACTGCCAGATCTTGGCCATTTCGTTGTAGCTGGAGAGGAGCTGCTACTGGTAGGTTATAATGCGAGTGATGGTCTGCTCGCGCTTCTCCTCTGCCAGATCTAAGCTTGTGGCTATCTCCTTACTGTTCTGCTCAATACTTGGTAGTAGAGCGGTGATACTTGACTTGATGACTTTGGGATGAATGATTGCTTCTGAGCCAAATGCCAAAAAGAAATGAGTCTTACCGGTTGCTAGTCTTTTGGTGATGCAATATACCCATAGACATCCGGGGAGTTTGTCTGGTCATTTTCCCTTCTTGTTGGTGAGGGATTTCTTGAGGCAGTCGAGGATCATCTTGTTGGATGCTTCAGCCCACCTATTGCCTTGAGGATATCTCGGCGTGGACATATGTTGCTTAATGCCATACTTTTGGAAGAACTTCGCCATACCTTTGCCTACGAATTGCGGGACTATGGGATGTTAAATCGGCAAATGATGTTAAATCGGACTATGTGATGTTAAATTGGCAAATGATGTTCCTCAATATGAAGTACTCTATGTCTGTTTGAGTCGTGGTCGTCTTAGGCTCTACTTCTACCCATTTGGTGAAGTAGTCGGTTGCCACGATCATCATGCCTCTGCCCCTAGTAGTAGGCGGCATAAGTCCTACCAGGTCGATTATCCACTCATGAATGGCCAATGACTCATATATAGGTGTAGCTTGTTAGCAGGCAGTGCTGGTATCGGCTTGTAGCGCTAGCAGCTGTCGCACTTTTGTACTAACTTCTTAGCATCTTGGTGCATGGTAGGGAGTCGTGGAGCTGGGGCCATGTTACACATAGGAGGAGATGCTCAACTGCTGGTATTGGACCATTTTATAGCTAAATTATAGAGCAAGGGCCGGCTAGGGCCATGTGGCACGCAGCAGGAGTTAGTGCTCAACTACCGGTACATCTTGCTCTTATGTAGAATCTTTTGGGGCGACAAGGACAAAACTTGCTTCCGAGTGTGTCCTTCCAATGTTCGTCTGCCTTGGTGTGTCTTTTGGGCCGAGTTGTTACGTTCGTCAGAAAACTTTGCATCTGCCAAGGTCTATGCCTTTATCGTCGTACGTTTGGATTGGGCAGAATAATGCATCATGAGGATGACTGCGTTGTTTGAAGGTAAAATTTAAGCTTTCGGGTTGCAACAACTATCGCCAAAGTTAGCTTTTGAATTTCTGACAGCATCGATGAGAACTTTTGAACTGTGGAATACATTAGGCCCCCAACTCTTCTCGTATGATGGTAGAGCTTATTGCTACTTCATATACCGTTAAACATGTGAATTAGTCATCCTCTGCTTCCAGTTTGGATAGTAGGGAGGTGATGTCGGGTACTTCTTCAAGTCCTTGAATGTGCATTGGCGTGCCTTGTCCCAAAGTGCATTCTTCTCTACCAGAGCAAAAAAGTCTGCTAGAGTTAGATCTTATTTCATGATCAATTTTCCGAATAGGGGGTGGTCTGCTGGAAGTCCTTTTTGGAAGGCTGCTTTAGCTATCAAGTCGTTGCATTCGACTATCCTTGCCTCATCTTCTTTGAACCTTTTCACATAGTCACAAAGCGACTCTTTTGGGTTATTCTTGACGTTGAAAAAATGGTCGGACTTCTTTTTGATCGAGCAATAGGATGAATATTCATTGGTAAAAACCAAAGAAAGTTTATCAAAACTTCGGATAGATTGTGGCGGCAGGGTGTAGAACTAATCTTGTGCCTCGCCTTGTAGAGTGGTGGCGAATATATTACATATGAGATCGTCATTGTTTTGATAGAGGATCATTGCACTTCGATAATGCTTTAAGTGTTTCTCTGGGTCTTCATCCCCTTTGAAAGATGTGAAATGTGGCATGCTGAACTCGCGTGGAGGCTCTGCCTGCTTGATCTCGTCCTTGAAGGGTGACCTGCTTGTGTTGTTTATGTTCTATCGTAGTACCTTATTGGTGACCTCATTGCATTGGAAATCACACAATCGCTTGGTGAAGAGTATCTTTACTTCTTCCTGAATTTTCCTTTGTTAGGGTAGCAGAGCTCTTGGTTGCCCCCCGTCGTGACTTGCTGTTCTAGGCTACTCTTCTATGTGTTTGGCTCGTCTATGCCACGGATGCGGTGTATGTGGTGCGTCCCTAGTAGGCGAGTGAGTTCTTCGCAGGCTGCCAGTTGAACTTAAGCCGAATTGAATTATTGCTTCTCTTCATCCGTCATGCTGCCTACTCCGATGTGAGGTGGAGGATGCTCCTTGCGGGCTTAGCCGTGAATGAACACTTTGCTTTGAAGGTTGCTCATGTTGACTATCGGAGTGTGACCCCAACCGTGAATGTATGCACGTCCGTGGGCCTAGCCGAGAGTGCACGCTCCTCCGCACGCTAAGACGGGAGTATATGCTATCTCGGGCACCCAATCAGGAGTGTACGCTGCCCAAACGCTTGATTCTTAGCTCAAGTGGCTGCGTGCCGGGACGCTGCTAGAGGGGTTCTTTGTCTACCCTTGTCCTACTTTGAGACACCTCGTTTGGGGCACTTTACATCTCGGTACGCTGCAAGAGCTGGTTCACTGAGGTCGTATTGTGCAAGGGCGCTCGTCAACTTTATGACTTGTCGAAACAAGTGTTGTTCTTCATTTGGGTTGGAATAGCTTGGAAAAAATGCGTCTCCTTGAGCAGTGGAAGTGTTGTAAACTCCGGGCGCGAGATTTGAGTTAGGAAATGTCAAATCCGCAAAAGAATGTGGTGAAAATGCTCCCAGTTGAATCATTGGTCCGAAAATTTGGAGCCGAGATGGTTGAACTAATCTTGGATCAATTTGGGTTGCTTGGAAGGCCACGGGAGTAGATTGGGTCGCCGGAGTAGGCTGGGCCAATGGAATAGGCTGCTCGGCAGGAGCAGGCTGGGCAACAAGAGCAAGCTACTTGGCGGGAGTAGGCTGGGCCACGGGAGCAGGTTGTGCCACGAGAGCAAACTGCTCAGGGGGAACAGGCTGGGCAATAAGAGCAGGCTGCTTACCGTGTGGTGCACGTGGGTGCTAGGCTAGGGCTCGGCTTGGTAATGCGTTGGGCTTGGAGTGACATGGCTTGAGCTGTGGTTTTGGTGTCGTGGGCCTTGGATGGCACGACTTGGGCTTGCTTAGATGGCACGGCTCAAGCCTTGGTAGTGGTGTCATGGACCTCGTCGTGGGTGGTGGCCGTGGTGGCCACCGCGGTGGTTGCCATGGTGGAGCCTCGTAGCGGTGGTGCCGCTTCACTTATGATCACATTTAGCCTCGGGGATCACCGCGGTCCCATTTCTTGAATATTGGAATTTTCACTTATGGAATTTTCTAAATTTCTAGCCGCTGTATGAAATTAGTAACGTTTTTCCAGAGAACTTAGATATGATATGCATCGGGATAGGTGTTACTTATCGGATTTACCTAATGAAGCAGTGAATTTAATATCTTGAACTGATCATTCTTAGTAGCAAATCAAAACAATAAGTATCACACATAGCATATCTTGACACACTGCAATTTATACGGTTGTGTTCATTTTGGTCCTGAACATATCCTGATCTCATGAGACCTTTAGAGAATTGTAGCCATATCAATTCTCAAAGATGCGACCCCACATCAATCTCATATAGGTAATGCTAATTGGGAATAGCCTGTTCTATTCATCTTAAACATAAGATATTAGCATTATTAAGAATAGCGATTCACCCTCTACGTCTTACAGGAAACACATTGTTTTCCATCATAAGAATGAGTAAAGATTGTGTGTTTCTTACTTTGAGTTTTCCTCGACTAGTTTGCCTATTGAACCTAGACCATGGGATCTCCAATTAGCTAGGTTAGGTTTCCGTCAAGTTATAACTCATTGAGTTGGCTTTAAACCCATTCCCCTCGATGTAAATGCCACTTGATCCTTGGATGGGCCTTTTGTCAAAGGATCAGCAATATTCTCCTTAAATTTAACATAATCAATGGCAATAATTCCATTCTTAAGTAGTTGTCTAATGGTCTTATGTCGTCACCTTATATGTCTCGACTTCCCATTATATATTCAACATTTTTGGCTCGACCGTGTGCAGCCATGCTGTCACAATGTATACATATTGCAGTCACAGGCTTGGATCATAATGGAATATCTTCCAGAAAATGTTTAAGCCATTCAGCTTCATCAGCAGCTATATCTAACACTATAAACTCTGATTCGATTGTTGAATGTGCTATACACGTTTGCTTGGACGATTTCAATGACACAACTGCTCCACCAAGTGTAAATACATATCCACTTGTGGATTTATTGTCTGTGCTCCCTGAAATCCAATTTGCATCACTATATCCTTCTAATACTGGGGGATATTGAGTGTAATGCAAGCCATAGTTCATTGTATGCTTTAGGTATCTTAATACCCTCATTAAAGCATTCCAATGATCTCTTCCGGGATTACTTGAATACTTACTTAGTCGACTTATTGAATAAGCAAGATTAGGTCTTGTACAATTCATAATGTACATCAAGCAACCTATAATTGGGTATACTCTAATTGAGATACGCTTTCTTCTTCGTTTTTAGTAAGCTTTTGAATTGGATCAAAATGAGTTACTGCAGGTTTACATTCATAATATCCAAACCATTTTAGAACCTTTTCAACATAATGTGATTGAGTTAAGACGTATTCATTTGAATTCCTTAGGATTCGAACTCCAAGAATCACATTAGCTAATCCCATATCTTTCATATCAAAGCTAGAATTTAGCATTTTCTTTGTGGAGTTAATCATATCTTTGTTTGTTCCCATTATAAGCATGTCATCAACATATAGACATACAATAACACAAGCATTTTTCGTTTGCTTAACATAAATGCATTTATCACTTTCATTGATTACAAATCCATTCGTAATCATATTATGATCGAATTTTTCATGCCATTGCTTAGGCGCTTGTTTGAGTCCATATAATGACTTAATCAACTTGTGAACTTTCTTTTCTTGACATTTGACAATGAAACCTTCAGGTTGTTCCATATATATTTCTTCATCTAATTCACCATTGAGAAGTGTAGTCTTGACATCCATTTGATGTATCTCGAGATTGTACACAGACGTTATAGCTATTAATAACCTTATAGATGTTATTCTAGCTACTGGTGAATAAGTGTCAAAGTAATCAAGTCTTTCTTTTTGACGATACCCTTTGGCAACTAAACGAGCTTTATACTTGTCTATGGTACCATCTGTTCTCAATTTCCTCTTGAAAATCCATTTGTGTCCTATTAGTTTATTTCCAGGAGGCAAATTAACCAATTCCCATGTATTATTTTGCATGATGGATTCTATTTCACTTTGAATAGCTTCATTCCAATAAGGTGTTTCAGATGATTCTAATACAGCCTTATAAGTTTGAGGCTCTTCTTCAGTTACAAAAGTGAGGAAATCAGGACCAAAATCCTTTGCAATTTTTGCTCTTTTACTCTTCTGTGGTTCCAAATCTTGGCTTTGAACTCTAGAAGTTGAAGCATGATTATCGTCATCATTTCTTGTAGTAACATCATGTACTCTTTTGTTCAAAACATATGACCTATCTTTATAAGGAAAAATTTCCTCAAAGAACTCAGCTTCTGCAATTCAAGTATCGTATTTACATGAATGTCTACAATTTCGGATTTATAAACCAAAAATCTGTATGTTGAACTATTATTGGCATGACCAATAAATATACAATCCACTGTTTTTGGTCCAAGTTTTTGTCTCTTCGGAAAAGGTACTTGGACTTTTGCAAAACAACCCCACACTTTCAAGGTTTTATATGTAGGTAACCTACCTTTCCAGATTTCATAAGGAGATTAATTAATCTTCATATGTGGAATTCGGTTCAATATCGTGTTTGCAACAAGAAGTGCCTCACCCCATAAATTATGTGGTGCACCAGAACTGTTCAACATGGAATTAATCATATCCTTCAATGTATGATTTTTTCGTTCAGCCACTCCATTTTGTTGAAGAGTATATGGAGCTGTTGTTTGATGTATTATTCCATGTGTCAAACAAAATTCTGCAAAGTCATTAGATTCATATTTTTCACCTCTATCCAATCTTAAGACTTTTATTCTTTTGTCTAGTTGATTTTCAACTTCGGCTTTAAATGTCTTAAACATGTTTAAAGCTTCATCTTTCCTATGAATCAAATAGACATAACATACTTGCTGCAATCATCAATGAAAGAAATATAGTAGTTCTTTCCTCCACGAGTTGGTGTGGATTTGAAATCACAAAGATCACAATGGATTAAACCAAGTATTTCGTTGGATTTTTCCACTGATTTATATGAGTGTCTTGCATATTTAGATTATGTGCATATCTCACATTTAGATACTTTGTTCAGGGAACATTTGGGCAATAGGCCTAAGTTAACCATTCTTTGAAGAGAACAAAAATTAACATGACCTAATCTTGCATGCCATAATGTAGATGACTCAATCAAGTAAGCAGAAGAAGCACTAGGCTTGTTATTATTATTAATAGCATTAGCAGAAAGTACATTCAGTTTGAAGAGCCCCTTAACCAGGTAGCCCTTTCCCACATACACCATACCTTTGGTAATTACAAACTTATCAGATTCAAAGACTATTTTGAAACCTTTGCTACTCATAAGTGAACCAGAAATCAGATTTTTGCGAATATCAGGAACATGTAGAACATTGGTGAGTGAAAGCTCTTTTCCAGAAGTAAGTTTGAGAATCACTTTTCCCTTCCCTGCAACGGCAGATGCAGTTGCATTCCCCATGTAAAGATTTTCTCCACCAACAACGGATTGGTAAGTAACAAATAAATTTAGATTAGCACACACATGCCTTGTTGCTCCTGTATCAACACACCAGTCATTAGAATTAGTCAATAAATTAACTTCAGATACAACATCAATGTTGGAGCGGAAAATTTCGGATACTCCAATTCTCCACCAACAAGAAATCTTGAACACGTTAAGAAGCCTTGGACACCATCTTCGCTTATCAACAATGAGAGCGGGGGGCCCTGCAAAAAAACACTCCGATGCTCAAGTCAGTATTTGTTCAGCATGCTTATAAAATATAGAACGATCTTATACCTCTCTTTTCTCCCTCTCTCTTCATTCCCTCATGCTGATGGGATTATTGCCCTTTTATAGGCATTCAAGTCTTGGGCTCCAAGTTCCACTCTCCTTCTATTTCTCCATGTTCCATGTAGTGGGTATTATGTTGCTTCATTGTAGCTCCACTCCTCATGTTTGGTGTGCTAGTGGCTTATTTAGTGGAGGAATCATTTTTGGTTCCCACATTGCCCCTTTTTTCTCTACAAACACATATCGTTTAGGGTTTGTAGAGGAAAAATGTTTCTTCACAAAAAATCATTCAACTTGAGATTTCATCATTAGTTTAGCCTTCGGCTATGATCCTATGGTGTTCGACCTTGAGTTTGGCCTTCAGCCACGGTCATATTGGTCTTTGACCTTCAATCTTGAGCCTTTGGCTCTTATTCGGTCTAGGTCTTCAACCCACGGTCTCATGATCTTCGATCACCAATTTATATAGTAATAGCATGCCCCCAGAGTAATTAAAATTTGAATAACATCGACAGTACTAATGAGCATGTGTAAGATAGAAACTCTTATTTGTTGGGCAACTTCGTTGTTGTCGAATTAAATGGTTTTCCTTTGCTAACAACCCTTGGGTGCTTGCCGAATAAGTGCCTTTTCAATATGCAGCCAAATGATATGCAATGTAAACATTTCCACTTCCCCATATTCTCAAAAATTGGAACAATTCATTGTAATTCACTGCCAACACAACAACAATCTTCATTAGCCTTGTCAATATGAGGCCACGACATTGATAGTGAAATACGGGAAGTAAATGATAAATAAGTTGAGATTCAGTTAGCGATTCAATGTTCTTAGCTTTCTTTGCCAAAGAAAAAACCATGAATTGCATGAGTCGAAACTAATTAATAATGCTATAGTTCTTATCTATCGAACCAAATATATTGTAGTTCTGATTTTTCCTGCACTTTCCTTCCCAATTATAGCAATTAAAATCATAATGGTAGAGCTCGGCAAAATAACAACTTCAAGCAAACAAAGAGCGTTAGGCAATTGCATGATAAACATAATTTATATGCACATATGCCCTAACGAAATCATGTATACATGTAAACATTGTGAATAATCTACTATGTATCCTGCGAAAATCAATATGGATTAGATAAAAGGACACTTATCTTACTTTGAGAGAGACGGCGAGAATACGGCCATCAGTTGTTAGTGCACGCTTCACTTAATTATTTACGATTGAATAATATTCCTTCCCTTATGGGCTATAAACTGATATGAACTTAAACGCATGCCCCCATCCGATTGGAAAAAACCCAAGATCAAAGACTCATTTCCCTAAATAAATCAGGATGTGCCCCCAATCCCAAGTAAATTTTATTTTTTGCTACTGCAATATGACTGTATGCGATATCCATGCCAAAGAACATGATTCAAAGCTAACTCCTATTTAACTCATGCCCTCATTGCCGCTTTGAAGAATAATCTGTCCTTTACTCCCTAATATAGCTTTTTGTATGTGGGAGACGTGTAGATGCTACTTGAAATCCGCCATTCCTTCCGAGAAACTGATTAAGAATAAAGCTCTTGCCTTGTCAGGCATGGCCGCAGACCGTGATAATACCAATCACCAATGGGTTATGAGCTGCGACATGGAGATAACCTCTAGATCCATCTTGAACTTCCCATTCTTGTAACAGTAGACAAGCCGTGTGGGCTTTGGGAGACCGATCACCGATTGCGAAGGCGAGGAAGAGAACGACGGCGATGGCGGTGAAGAGTCATCTTCACCCTTGAAGAATTTCCCATGCTTTACCGTTACTCTCGGCTAGCTACAACTTCGTATAGTGATTGTGCTTTCCTTCGTCCAGTTCACTGGTCTCAGTTCCGGAGAGCCTTCAACCTGTTGCAGCAGAAACACGGAGACCTGAATTCGTTGCTTGTTGATCGAATAATTGGCTCCCTCCATTAACCCATTTACACTATTTTCACAAGAAGTGGGGCGAACATTCTCCTCAATCACTGATTGACCAGAGCCTCCTTGTAGTGATTCCTCATCCGTTAGATCCTTACTATCATCTAAAACTTCAGTTGTATCCAACTCCTCATTGTCGGTGTCAATGGCAACTACATCATAACCGAGTCTCCTTCATGTTCGCAAAGCAGTTGATATCATCCATTACTTGAGTTTCACCTCCAAAATACATTGCTTAGGTTTCGCAACCGAAATCCATCACTCGTGTGTCACCACCAAAATCCATTATTTGGGTTTCACCACCAAAATCCATTACTTGTGTTTCGCAACCGAAATCCAACACCACCAAAATCTACCATTTGGGTCTCAAATACATCTTCAACTGGACCAGTGTCATCACAAGGCACATCGTCTCGCATTAACTCATCCACATCCCTCTATTTGCACTTTTCATTAGACGATGGAAGGCTTGAAATCTGAGTGTCGATGGGCTCTATGTCGATGCAACCAGGGAGTGAGTTTGTCTCCATTGGCTTGATTTCATCATCGCCGTCCCAGAGAGAACCCATTTCAACTCATATCGGAAACAAGACCAGAATCCACCGGAACACTAGAAAAAAGCAATGAAATTTCTGAAATGGAAAAAAGAAGAAAGGAGAAAAATTGATGGCGACGATCGAAAGTGAGGTAGGAATTATGAGCAAAGAAAGACGATTAACTGGGGAAAGAGAGGAATAGAAAAAACTTATTCAGTTTTTTTTTTTTTTTGGCCCGTGCCCCCAATTGTGGCCTTGGTGAAACAATGACTTCTCAAATACGACTTTTTGTATGTTTCCCACACACAGCACCAAATGTTGGAACGGAAAACTTCGGATACTCCAATTCTCCACCAACAAGTAATCTTGAACACGTTGAGAAGCCTTGGACACCATCTTCGCTTATCAACAATGAGAGCCGGGGGACCTGCAAAAAAACACTCCGACGCTCAAGTCAGTATTTGTTCAGCATGCTTATAAAATATAGAACGATCTTATACCTCTCTTTTCTCCCTCTCTCCTCCTTCCCTCATGCAGATGAGATTATTGCCTTTTTATAGGCATTCAAGTCTTGGGCTCCAAGTTTCACTCTCCTTCTATTTCTCCATGTTCCATGTAGTGGGTATTATGTTGCTTCATTATAGCTCCACTCCTCATGTTTGGTGTGCTAGTGGCTTATTTAGTGGAGGAATCATTTTTGGCTCCCACAAGCAATAAATGTGTCTTCTGCAACGTTTGCTTGATTGGAACTCCCAAAACTCTGATCTTTCTTGTGGTGGCAACCCTTTGCCCTATGACCTGTCATTCCACAAACCCAACAACTTCCTTCGATTTTCTTGAAGGTTTTCCCTTTCACAGCAGTCAGTCCTTTCTTTGCAGCATCCTTGCCTTTGTTTTTCTGATGGTGCCTTGCCTTGTGTAAGTCACCTCCTTCCACAACATTGGCTTTTGTCTCCAGTAATGAGACATCATACTTCTCATTTTTGCGATGATCCTCCTCCACACGCAGTTTGAGAATCAATTGATCCATGCTCATGTCTTCAGTTAGATGCTTCAGATAAATCTTAAAGTTGTTCCAATTCGAAGGCAGTTTCTCTATAATAAAGCTAACCACAAAACCTTCATTCAGACCAAGATTTTCTTCATCTAACTCATGAACAATCACTTGGAGTTCTTCAACTTGCTTGACAACAACCTTGGTGTCACTCATCTTGTAATTTAGAAAATTTTCAATTACAAACTTCTTGGAACTTGCCACTTCAGACTTATGCTTCTTGTCCAGAGACTCCAACAATTCTTTTGATGTCTTATATGATGAATAAACATCGTATAAAGAGTCATCTAAAGCATTCAGAATGTAGTTCCTGCATAGAAATTCACTGTGAGTCCAGGCGTCTATAGCCTGCAGAATTTCAACAGGAATATCTCCCTCTTCTGGTGCTTTAGGGGCCTCCGAAGTAATGACATGTCTCAAATTCAGAGTTGTCAAATAAAACAACATCTTCTATTGCCAACATTTGAAATCAACTCCCTTGAATTTGGTAGGTTTCTCAACGTGTTGCTTGACAACACCAACATTTGATTGATCCATGGTTTCACATGAATAGAAATTTCTGTCTTAGATTGTTAAAACCAATCAAATGTCAAGTATATAATATATAACAATTGCACAATTTATTTTGAATAAAAATTTCATAAAGATACAATATATCTCACAATATAAACAATTAAAAAAATTGAATAATAAATCACAAAACACTGACTTGGTTAGGAAGATAGAGGCTTGCAGTAGCAATCTTCAAAGATAGAAATTCGCCCCTACACTAATGCAGTAGTTCAACGAACGTTTATCTTGCAGGATACAACTATCTAATCCAAGTTATTGCACTCGAACTTGGATTCTTGGCGAATTGGTTGTGGTATTTCTCTGTGAAGTATGGAAAAAGAAGTGATGGAATTGTTGTTCGGTTTTTGATCTTACGGCCATATTTATAATGGCGTAATGAAGCAGTTAAAGCCGTTCATGTTTATCTTTAAGAATGGTTGTAAATTTTCACGAGATTAGTTTTATCCTTTCGAAAGAAAAAAAACTGAATGCAAAAATCAAAAACTTAAAAATTATACTTGTGCTTTTCGTCAATCTGAGCCCAAGAGCCAATCTTTGACATTTAATATATGCACCCAAACCTTCCAAGTCTAAGGCCCAAGGTCCATGGCTTTGGCCCAATTTCTTTTAAACCATAAGTGTGGGAACACACTTATAAACTGGATCACCAGAAGAGGAATGGGCGATGTGGGACTAAAGATCCCACAAGTTTCACAAGTTCCAACAATACCCCACATTTTCTATTTAAACGCTAACAATACCCCACATTTGAATAGAAAATCAGATACTAACGAAATTGGTAATGTTTACCTAATGAAGCATCGTGATAGGTGTCTTTTAGACTTGAACCTTCTCTAGTGAGTACTTATCAGATTTACCTAACGAAGCAGTGAATTTAATATCTTGAACTGATTATTCTTAGTAGTAAATCAAAACAATAAGTATCACACATAACACATCTTGACACACTGCAATTCATACGGCTGTGTTCATTTTGGTCCTGAACATATCCTGATTTCTTGAAACCTTTAGAAAATTGTAGCCATATCAATTCTTAAAGATGCAACCCCACATCAATGTCATATAGGTAATGTTAATTGAGAATAGCCTGTTCTATTCATCTTAAACATAAGATATTACCATTATTAAGAATAAGCATTTACCCTCTACGTCTTACAGGAAACACACTGTTTTCCATCACATGAATAAGTAAGGATTGTGTGTTTCTTACTTTGAGTTTTCCTCAACTAGTTTGCCTATTGAACCTAGGTTAGGTTTCCATCAAGTTATAACTCATTGATTTGGCTTTATACCCATTCCACTCGATGTAAATGCCACATGATCCTTGGATAGACCTTTTGTCAAAGGATCAGCAATATTCTCCTTAGATTTAATATAATCAATGGAAATAGTTCCATTTTTGAGTAGCTGTCTAATGGTCATATATCGTCGCCTTATATGTCTCGACTTCCCATTTTATTCAGCGTTTTTGGTCGACCTTGTGCAGCCATGCTGTCACAATGTATATATATTGCAGTCATAGGCTTGGGCCATAATGGAATATCTTCCAGAAAATGTTTAAGCCATTCAGCTTCTTCAGCAGCTGTATCTAAGGCTATAAACCCTGATTCCATTGTCAATCGTGCTATACCCGTTTGCTTGGACGATTTCCATGACACATCTACTCCAACAAGTGTAAATACATATCCACTTGTGAATTTACTGTCTGTGCTCCCTGAAATCCAATTTGCATCCCTATATCCTTCTAACACTGGGGGATATTGAGTGTAATGCAAACCATAGTTCACTGTATGCTTTAAGTATCTTAATACCCTTATTAAAGCATTCCAATGATCTCTTCTAGGATTACTTGAATACCTACTTAGTGGCAGCTGGTGGCAAAGTTTCTTTGTTACCTATTCCATTAGGAACTGCAGATTTTTGGGTGCATCATGTTTGAATTAGAATTCACATCGCCCACCCTAAACAAATAGGAGGTGTGGGCACACCCAACATAAAGATGCACACTCCCCATTTTTATGATAGAATTAGAATACCACTTTCTTCTAAAATATTCAATATTTTAACTCACATGGCAGTCATCGTCATACCTAATTATAAAGGGTAACGAATCCTACTCTCGAATGCATTGTAGACACCAACTACACCTCTTAAAATGCTCTTCTGTAACCTTTATATTTACTCTACAAGAAATAACCCTGCATTGTGAGAATGGTGCACCAGAAAAAGTAAAACCGAATAAGCTATAAAGCTTGTGTGAGTGACAATAATACGACATATATGAATAATAAGTTAATCGATCTCATTTATAAAGCATTTCACAATCCTTTGCACATATAAGATAACCTCACTCGCAAATCTCGTTTGAATCCACCCATGCATTCAATCATCTCTTTTGTATATAAAAAAATAATAGGGCTAACACAACTCACAAATGTTCGCATTCTAACACACTCATGAAGTCAAAACACAATGTTCTTCATTCCAGACGCACTCGTGGAATCAGATAGAACTCTTATGGAATCCATGCTCACTACATGGAATCCATACGATGAATGGTTCTAGATGCACTTAATAGAAGCGAACGAAATGTCGGGCTAGAGATGCACTCAATGGCATCCATACATATAGTACTAGCAAGATTCCAGACACACTCATAAAACCAAAAAGAAATGTAACACCTAGACGCACTCATCGAGTCAAAAAGAAAGGTAACATACTAGTGATTAATTGTTCAAAAAATCTCCGCTTAGGCACAACGCGGCTGGAAACCGGCCTGATTAATCCCTAAGTGTTTAAAAATTAAGAAAGGATGTCCAAACTAGCCTAGGCGGGTGCTTAGATGGGTCTAGACCTATCTAAGCACCCGCCTAGATCACAACTCTCAACTCTACAAAAAATAGTTAACTTTAATTTTGTATTTTATTTTTTCAATAAATTGTAAAAGAATGTTTGAATACTTGGATGAACACTCATTATATGATTGTTCCCATGTTGTCAATATGTTCCAATTCAATATGTTCTAATACTTTATAATCTATATATCATTCTATTTTTCATTTTATATATTCCAATCCAATTATATATATTTTTTAAGTATAAATAGACATTTATTTATTTGTTGTATAATAAATTTAATTAAAATTTAAAAAAAAAATCACCTAGGCACTAGGCTCATACTCACTGCCCAACTGGTGTCTAACACCTTTCAGAACCTTGTTTAAGATCCACACATGAAATCAGAAATAACATTTTTCAGGATACCAGTCCTCTCATAGTCCTCTCAATTCGCAAACCTTTCAAATACACATATACATACACATTTCACAAATTAGATCGATGACTAGGTAATGACATGATGTAGTCGATCAATTCCTTGGATTACATGGAAGTCCACGATATCCAACAGAATGAGATTAACTGACATCATTTGATTGACAAAGTGAACGGTGCATCCTCTGCGTTTCCGTTGGACATAACATATTTTGCCATGTGGCATTTTGATTCCCAAGTAGTAACCGACTGGGGTACCCTCGTGGTTGAGTCAATGGAGTAAATAAGGGTTGACATGACTGAGGGTGACATTTACATCAGTCAAACCCTAACAAAGTGCCCAAAAGTTTTTGATGTATTCGTGATTAAGTCAGGATTTTTCAGATCATCCTGGTTGGCGACATCATTGACACGATCATGGGTCTGTTGTCCTCTCTATGGTATACACCTCTCTTACCGCAATTCTGATTCCTTCGGCCTTAATTGCTTTTATTCGCATGCCTGTCGATTGAGCAGGTGCCTGACGCTTTTTCTGTATTCTTGTATTTTTAGACTCTTATGAGATTGCGAACTGTCATCCTAGTGATGAGGTATGACTCCCTAATATTGCGTTGTCTCTAATATTAAGAAATCATGCTTAGGGTACTGAGCAATATTCCTCGTAGTGGGTAGCGCCACCGTAGGCTAGCTGCTGCTTAGGGTCTGGTCCGATGGTTAGGTTTATTTGGTTGTCAAAAAAAAAGTTCATGTAAGTTGACTTTGTTGTTACTTGGGACACTGTTAGTCTGGTATCCCTGCTTACGTTCACCGTAGTGACAAGTGTTGCATCGGAAGTGAATTTACGCGTCAGAGTTGGGTGAACTACCCCCTGAACAAGAAGTGGAATTTACTGTTGGATTTACCCTCAGGCAAGGTCTGCTGGATTTCGATGCTCCGCTAGAGGTTTCAGAATTGTAACTGCTCTTGCTGTGCCTAACACATCCCGTAACTCAAAAGCAAGGGGCTTTTAGATCCAAAACCAAAAATATAGGTTGTTTTTTTTTTTTTTTTTGAGAGTGAATCCATTTATCAAATCACATATGTTTATACCAATTTTGTCCTTTTAGATAAAAATATTTGAATTCATTAACTTTTGTGAGATAAGTTAATTATAAAAAAACAAAAAAAAAGTTATACAATTAATATGTGTTATAGCTAGACTGAATAAAAACCTTACGCTATATGTAGATAAACGATTCCACATGTGGTACATGGGATAAAATATAATTAATCTGTAATATAAGTAAAATATAAAATAAAAAAAAATGTAGATATAGGTAGATAAGCAATTAATTTGAGATAGATTATAAAGGGAATTGTTATTAGCGCTCCAAAAATCTTATTTGACACTCCGAACTTTCTATAATTAGAAAGAAAAATACACCTGTGAGAAGTTTAGAATGATATTTTTAGAGTGCTAATAACAATTCCCATTATAAAAACTACGACTATTTTGCATGGACAATCAAAGTTGGACCAAGCTATGGTGTCCAAAAGCTACGTACTGTACTGTGGATATTACGGAATTTGTGGAAGAAAAAAAAAATGCAATACAATAGGCTTTTTAGCCAAATGACTTTTGAGATTTGCATAAATCTTCACTTTGGTTCATGAGATTTAAAATTGATAGAACTTGTCCCTGGGTTTGTTCACCATCAATCATTTTGGCCATTATATGAAAAGTCTATATTAAATAAGTATGAAAATGATAAAAATCCTTTCAATTTATTAAACAATGGGTCAGAATGATTTGACAAAAATGGAAAGGTATTTTTGTCATTTTGTTCTTATTAACAAATATTTTTCATGGAATGATCAAAATAATGGACAATAGACAAACTCAGGGACCAGTTTTATTGATTTCAAAATTCAAGGACCAAAATAAGAAATCATACCAATCTCAAAGATCATTTTGACTAAGAAGCCTATCGTATCCATGTTTTTAAAAGTTTTTGCAAATAGTGGAAATCATTTTTTGATATCATAACTGTTATTTTATTTTTATTTAAATATAATATTTTTGAATTGAGCCCTTGATTTTTCTTAAATAACTAGAGTTTCTAATAATAAAAGAAATAATAACTTCAAGGAATTCACTAAATTAGCTTCATCATAGAGTAAAATACAATGATTAATGATGCGAACTAAATAAGCACACAAATTAAAACCCTCTTGTGACAATTGTAGTATATGTATAAGTAGGGATCGTTCTTAACCGGGGATTAGGAGGGATTGCTAAATCACTTGGAAACTGACTCAAAAACGTAAAACAAAGGTTAAAACACTAAACTAGACTCAAAGAATGCAAAACTAAACACTTAAAACACCAAAACAAACCAAAAGACTCAAAACAGCACCAAAACACTTTTTCAAAACAATTTTTCAAATTTTTATGGGTTTTTCGGATTTTTAAGTCAACACACTCTAAACCACTCTAAAATGGCTTAAAAACACTTAAAAACAGCAAGGAACAACATTGGAAGTTATGGGTGATAAAATCCCACGAATTTGCATCAACAACATTAGTTACCCCCCCACACTTAAATCAAACATTGTCCTCAATGTTTCAAGCTTAAAATCACACCTAACAAAAACAAACACACAAACAGCAACTAAACATACTAAACATGGCAGAATGTAAATAACAAAGAGAAGAGGTTAGGGACGCAAATCTGGTTATGGAGTGTAGATTCCATCTTCTCCTTGGTGATTGCATGGGTTGCCTCCCACGAAGTGCTTGCTTTAACGTCTTGCAGCCGGACGATGGTATGCTCAATCCCCATTGGACCCCACGGCATGCAATGGGATCTCCTCCACAACATGCCCTTCAACACTTTCATCATATGGCTCAATGAATGGGAGGGGATAGTGATCCTCCCTGATGGTGGTGTTTTGGTTCCGAAAGTCCATGTACATGCTCCCACCACCTTCAAATCGGTTGGTCACCTGCACCACAGAAGGTAACAACCTATTATTTGAAATGGGAATTGAAATTGGGCTTGACGACTTACAAACATATTGTAGTGAAGGCTCAAGATCGGCAGCCCTATCAACAATGTCACCATGGCTACTTTCGGCCATATTGGGTGGTTGTAGGGCAATCACTCCAAGTTCTTCTCCCACGGTGGTTCTTGATACATCCTTCGGGCTAAGTGTGGATCATTTCGGCCCTATGTCCTTATGCACATCTATGACCAAACAAGAATGACTATCGTTAGGATTCTTAATAGAGTCATAAACATTGAATTTAATTACATCACCACCAAACTCCATTGTTAGTGCTCCTTTGGCCACATCAATCTTTGTTTGGGCTGTTTTCATGAACGGACGGCCTAGCAAGAGTGGCAATGATGGAGCATGGCTCGAATCCTCCATTTCTAAGACATAGAAATCTACAGGAAAGATGAGATGATTGACTTGCACTAAAACATCCTCAAGGACTCCCTTGGGATAAACATTAGAACGATCGGCCAATTGAATTACAACGCCATCTTGTTTTAACTCACCAAGGTTCATAGATGCATAAATGGAATATGGCATGAGATTAATAGAAGCACCTAAATCTAACATGCATTGTTCAAATTTAGTGTTTCCAATTATGCATGGGATAGTAAAGCTCCCTGGATCCTTACATTTTGGAGGTAACTTTCGTTGCAAAACCGCGGATACATTTTCACTTACTTTCACAACTTCTTTGTTTGCAATTCTTTTCCTAGTTGTGCATAACTCTTTTAAAAACTTTGCATACCTGGGCACTTGCTTAATGGCATCAAGTAAAGGAATGTTTACTTGGACCCTCCTAAACGTCTCAAGAATGTCTTTCTCCTGCTCCTCCTTCTTTGTTTGCATGAACCTACTAGGAAAAGGCACATTCAAAGGAAAAACATTGGTAGGAACCGAATTTGACACATTCTTACCCTTTTTGGCCGAATTGGACATTTTTGGATCACTAAAAGCTTGCGGCAAAGGTGTTTCCACCTTTGCCGTGGATTGTCCTATTTCCTCCTCTTCAATTCTCCGTTTTTCATCCTCGTTAAGACCTGATGGTGATGGTGTAGGACCTGCCCCAACTTCTTTTCCACTTCTCAAGATGATTGCATTGGCCGTTTTGAACCCTCCCTTTGGGTTTGGAATGGTTGAGCTTGGGAGCTTGCCTGGGTCTCGGAATTGGCCTACAAACTCCGCAATCTGCCCAATTTGTTTCTCCAATTGATCCACCATTTTTTCTTGATTTTGCATTGCTTTGGCTTGATTCTCTTGCCCCTCAGACAAATTAGTTAGTAACTTAAGAAGTGTATCATTGTCTAGGGACGTACCTGAAGCATTTGGGGCAGATTGTTGTGGAGCATGTGTGGGTGCGTATGGCTTAGTGAAGAAACCCGGGGGTTGTTGTCTAAAGCCTCCTTGTTGTGGTGGTTGTTGGGGCTCCCTCCACTTGAAGTTCGGGTGGTCTCTCTAACCTGGATTATAGGTGTTAGAATACGGATCGTTCCTTGGTTGGTTTTGGCCTTGAAACCCAATTGCATTTGCGCTTTCCCATCTACCATTTTCGATGAGTTATGGGCACTTCTCAGAAGCATGTCTTTGGATAGAACACACTCCGCATACAATTGGTCCTTGCACCCTCATTCCTTCGGCCATCTGAGACACAATGGAAGTAAGATTAGCTAATTGTGAATGAATGTCGGGTGTGGAACTTACCTCATTTACTTGCTACCGTGGGGGTCCTCTTTGGCCTACTCCTTCGTATTGTTAAGCCTTCAACGCTCGGTTAGCAATCAAGACCTTGGCCGCCATGGGTGTCTTGTCCACCAATGCTCCACCCGCCGAGGCATCGAGCATTTGACGTTCAATTGGTAAGAGCCCCTCGTAGAAGTACTGTAGAAGTAACTCCTCCTTCATCTGATGCTGTGGACAAGAAGCAACAAGTGATTTAAAACGTTCATAATACGTAGGAAGAGACTCACCTTCTTCTTGTTGAATTCCACTTATCCTCTTACGCAAAAGGATGATTTGAGAAGTTGGGAAAAACTTCTCCAGATATGCCCTCTTCATGCTCTCCCATGATGTGACGGTTCCGGGAGCTAACTCGTACAACCAATCTTTGGCTTTGTCCATTAAAGAGAATGGAAAAGCCTTCATCTTCAGAATACTTCCATCGACGTTGACGGGAGTCATGCTTGAGCATACAACTTCAAACTCCTTCAAATGCTTGTTTGGATCTTCCATGGACAGCCCATGGTACTTGGGAATATGATGAAGCAAGCTTGACTTCAATTCGAACTCATCGGTCTTCCCTTGGGCAGGTGGGGGATATTGGATACACAAGGGTGCGGCATTATCCAATCCCGAGGCCGAAAGCTCCTTGAGTGTCCGATTGTCCATGGCCATGACTTGTGGTTCTTCAAAAATCCTTGCTGTGGGTTCCTCCTCTTCCTCTAGGACTTGTTCTTCGAGGTCAGGTTCCGGGCTTGGTGGATTTGATTCGTGTTGCTTCCTATTTCGTCTCAAAGTCCTCTCAAAATCGCTGTCAAAGTCTAAGATATGCTCACGAATCGATTGAGAACTCCGAGTCATGCACTAGTACCTAAAACAAGAAAAACAAAACAAGGTCAGAATCTTTAACAAATAACTAAATAAATAGAAAGTAAACAATCCAAGGGATTAGCAAAGTTGCTAATCCCCGGCAACGGCGCCAAAAATTTGATGCGGAATAATTAAGCACACAAATTAAAACCCTCTTGTGACAATTGTAGTATATGTATAAGTAGGGATCGTTCTTAACCGGGGATTAGAAGGGATTGCTAAATCACTTGGAAACTGACTCAAAAACGTAAAACAAAGGTTAAAACACTAAACTAGACTCAAAGAATGCAAAACTAAACACTTAAAACACCAAAACAAACCAAAAGACTCAAAACAGCACCAAAACACTCAAAACTGCCTTAAAAACACTTTCTGGGCAGTTTTGAGCACTTTGACTAGTTTGGACGAATTTGGGTAATAAATTGAATCAAAACACTTAGAAACACAAACTAAGACACTTTCTAACTAAATTGGACACTACAGTAAAGGGGGATTGAGTTTTTGACGAAATTAAATAAATTGCACAGAATGTAATTCAAACAGATTTTAAAGATGAATTGAATGAAAATATGGATGGAATGCTAGCTAGAAGGTTCTTCTCCACACATGTCACACTTGCATACAAGATGATTTTCAGTTGGTCTTTCGATGAATTATGAAACTCAACACCCCTGGTTAATTAGGTCCGCTTAAATTAACCTTCAAGTTCTCCTTAAGTTAATGAATTGGATGGGACAGCGCATACACAATTCAAAACATTCTCCAAAAGTCCTTTACGTGAAAAGCACAATAAAGATACAATCAAAGATCATTAAGCAACATGAAAACTATAAGTGTTGACAAGGCATTCGTTACTATGATGAGCATGAAACTAGTGCCAAGAATTCATTTAACGCGATTGTTTATAAGCAACCTCCACTACTTGTGAATATAAATTTGTAACTATTAGGTGAAACTCATTTATATTCTAGCATCATATTCATGTATGAAAATTAAGCGTGCACTCTCAATAAACCTACACAAATAAGTTATCAATCAAACAGTTAAACGAATTGAATCCACAACTCATGAAATTCCAAACGAAGGTAATCAATTTATATTGCAAGCATAAACATGGTTTCAAATCACCCCCTAGCTAACTAGGGGTTTAGCCTCTCATGTTCACAGAAAGAGAAACAAAATTGAAATTAAACATAAAGAACAAAAGATTGATTACACCTAAAACGCCCAAGGAATCCACTTGAATTTCTGCACGTTTAAGGTCCTCTTTCTTCTTCTCCTTGCTGCGGCAGAGATGGTGTGGATGGTTTTTGGATGATTTTCTGGTTTAGGGATGGGTTTATGGTGATATGGTGGTGCGGCAAGGTGGTGGAGTGATGGAGGAAGGTTTGTATGGTGGCTGGAAGGGTGGGGATGGCTGTGGCAAGGTTGGGAAGTGGCTGGAATGGTGGGAATAGGCTGCGGCAGAGAAGGTTTTTTTGTATGGTGGCTGCGGCAAAGGGAGTAAATTAAATGAATGGCTGAATGAATTAAAAAGAGAGAGTATGGAAGGGTGGCTGAATGAAAATTGAATAATAATCAATCTAGGGTGCGGCTAGGGTGGATTTTTGGGAGAGAAATAGGTTTAAATCAGAAATAAAAGGGCAAGGTGGCTGCAAGGAAAAAGGGTTTAGATGCATAAAAGAGGACAAAAATGCCCCCCCTTGCACGGCAAGGGAAGGGGAGAAGAGAAAAGGGGTGTTTAAGGGGCCTAGGGCCTTCGTTTTGTGTCCTAAAGTGCCTACAAGGCCTTCAAAGTGGCTAGAAAATACGGATGTTTAAGATTAGGAAAGGTTACCAAAACGGGAAACCTAGGGTTAACTTTCCTACTTCAAGTAGGAATCCTTGTTTGAGTAGGAATCCTCGTTTTGGTAGGAATTGATCGTTGGAGTAGGAATTCATCGTTTCTTCAAGTCTTCAACTCATTCATTCCTCTTTTGCTCCAAAAGGCTCCAATTTGCATCTTCTTGCACACTTTGGCCTTATAATCTGAAAATACACAAAAATGACTTTAAACACTAAAATCACTAAGGAAACACAACATAAATACACGAGAACAAGCTAATTAAGTCGCATGAATATGCTCCTATCAATTAAATCGGCTAAATTGTAAACATCACAAACTAAAATGATGACATGTAAACCATTTTAATGTTTAAGCTAAACAAACGTCACCTTACAAAATGCAATCCGGCTGCACCTTATGCCAGTGGGGCAATAGACAATGCATAAATCTTAGTTTTGATGGGGCTTCATACTTACCCTTCTCAACAAGAAGCCTATTTCATGGCCCATGTAGAGCCATAAGTACTGGGAGTGTAGATAATTGAGATTTTGAAAAAATTTAATTTTTTTTTAACAAATTTATGAGTGAATCAATTAAAATTTTAAGTGAATTTTTTTTTTGCAAATTTATGTGTATTTAATTAAGATTTTAAGATAGAGTATTAAAATTTACACAAATTCGGGCGTATACAACTATGATTTTAAAGAGTTTATAACATTTTAGGTTAGACCTAGCAAACGAGTCGTGTTTGCCGTGTTCCTTTCGTTTTTGTGTCATACCGGCTATCTTAATGAATCATGTCGTGTTAATTCATTATCTTAATGAGTTTTTAACATGTGATCTTAATGAGTTTTTAACATGTGACCTGCTAACAACTGTTTCAATAACAGGTTGATCCGAAAGTTGTTATTTTTCTGTTGTTTCGTTTTTTGTATGTAAGAAATTGATCTGCCTAATGTTAAGACTTGGCAAATGGGTCGTATTTATGATTTTTATGTGTCACATCCATTATTTTAATGGGTGGCCCGATAAAGATTAACGGATTGACCCGGAACCTATTATTTTCGTGTCGAGTTAATGGGCCATGCAAGAAATTGCTAGGCCTTTCAGGTGTATTTGATTAGGAATATTTTAAAGGATTTTAAAATGCTAAGGAATTTGAGGGAATTGGAAAGATTTGTTAGTGTATTTTATGCATTCACAAATGTCATCTCTTCCTTTGAGAATTTGAGGAAATTTACTCAAAGTTTTACATAGAATCTCTAGAAATCAATTGAACTCTCTCAAAATCCTTTAATTTATAAATCCCTCAAAATCCCAATTGAATTATAGATCTAAATGATCTTGTTTTTTGGAAAAGCACTTTCACTATTTATTTTTTGTTTTTTGTTAAATAATAGAAAAACATACACTATTTCATCTAAACTATAAGGAGATTGAGACTTAGCGCGGAGAGAAGGCCAATTTAGTGAAGTGTATGTCTACACCCTTTAGGGCGTGTTTATTTGGCGTCGTTAAGTTTCACTGGACTGGCTAAAATTAATAGTGAGTGAGATATCATGTTTGTTAGCAGTCGTGACTCTGTTTAATGAGACTAAAGGGGGCTCGCCTAGACTAAACGCCTCACTAGGCGGTCTTAGCGAGACCCCCTCCAAAATTGGGCGGATTACTAAGACCAGCTCTGATTTGCCCCTTTCCGCTTTACTCTTCGTCAATTCTTTGCCTTCCTCTTCCCGACCGCTATTTTTTCCCCCATAAGACTCCTCTTCCAGCAAAGCCACCATGGATCTGTGGTCAAAAACTCGTTCTCTGAGAAACCCATTTCGTAGAGTTTTGTAAATTCATTTCGTGGATTTCTGCAGCCTTTCCCTTTTCAATACTAGATCCAACTCCCAAAATTTCAACCCAAAAAATCAAAAAACCCAAAAAATCAAAGAAAACCCAAAAAACCCAAAAATCCAAAAAACTCAGAAACCGAAAGCAAATTCAACCCCATCTCCCACCTTTGAGCCACTCACGCATGCATCCTACCTTCAACTCCTAAATTTTTATTTTCATTCTTGCTCTTTGGTTTGATTTTAAGATTTGCAAGGGATTTTGTGAGAGGAATAGAAGAGGCAAAGAGAGATTTGCGGTGAAGAGGAAGAGAGAGATTTGCAAAATCTTCGAATCTAAGACCATCCAAAATTAGATTATCACCCAAGGAGTTGGACAGGAAAAGAGGCAAAGGGAAGAAGGAGAGGGATTTGGACAGAAAAGGGAAAGGGGAAAGAGATGTGGCACTAGTAAAATGGTAGAGAAAGGGGAGAGGGGAGGGATGCAATGGGTGGACAAAAAACATGAGAGAAGAAGATGATTAAGAGCTTGACCAAAATAAAAAGACGGAAGATGGTTCTAGAAAGGAAAATGATAATTTAATAATAAAATATTAGTATATATAGATTAAATTAATGATAAAATATTGTACATATAAATTGAATAATATAATATATGAATCTTGTTTTTTAGTCGACATAGCACCAAACGCTTCACTAAATTAGTCCATTTTAATCTATTATAAGTCAGTCCAGCTTCGTCCCTAAAGCTAGTCCAGTCCAAGATAATCCGGTACAACAAACGCACTCTTAAAATCTCACTTCGTGTGCTACCCAACTTTGTCAACCCTGTTGATAAATTCGTCATTTTTGCTACAAGGTATATTCAAACCTGGAATGGAGTGAGCGTACGTGGCTCCATCCTAGTTTTAGTTTCTCCTTTTATTAATTCTGTTTGCTTTAGGAGTTTTGCTTGGGTATTCTGGTCTTCTAATCTTCTTGTTGCTTCTGCTTTTATTGATTTACTTTGGGGTTTTGCATGGCTCTTCTAGCCCTCTTGAGATCTCTTTTTTACGTATTAAACAAATAAATAAAAAAAAAAAACTTTCATTCAGAATTGTAAAAAGAGAGAAAACAAATAGGTCAAACCATGCACACCATGCCACCTTGATGGGAACTATTTATTTGGTTTTTGGTCTTCACTTTAGGTACCATTTTATAAGCATTTCTTCTATATCTCTTAACACACTCCGACCCAAATGTTAACTTGGACAGCTAAATTGAGATGTGTTGGTCGATACCTGAAAGGTGACGAAATCAGCACATCTCGATTTGGTTGTCCAAATTGACATTCCAGGTTTAGGTTGTCTCCCCCTATTCTTCTATACCCTTATTTTATCTTTCATTTCTCACATGTACTTTCTATAAAATATTAAAATTACAAAGTAAAATTGTCGATGATAAGTGTATCAACAGTAGTAGAGATCGACTTTTTAGTTATGGAATGATCACTCGCACACTATACACCAGTATCCTTGTCGCACCTAGCATCTCCGAAGGGGCTAGAAATTAAAAATCTGTGATTGGAGGAAGCACTAGTACTCAGTTTCGGATTCGTTATAGCACTTAGTCTGGCTACGTTTTAAGAGAAGAACAAAGGTTAGTGGATACTTGTCAGCAATCCAACACGAGCTTCTGGACAAAGTACGTGCATGCTTCCCTCTCTGGGAATCTGTATTAAAATACTAGAGAGATCAACCAGTTGAACAAAGGTTAGTGGATACTTGTCAGCAATCCAACAAGAGCTTTTGGACAAAGTACGTGCATGCTTCCCTCTCTGGGAATCTGTATTAAAATACAAGAGAGATCAACCAGTTGTCAGATTTCACTCCTTTCCGAGTGATATGCAGATCAACAATGCATTATGGTGGTGATTTTGTCCATAGGGATCCATATTCCACCGGCCAATTTTATTTTACAGCAACTGGTGTGTGTGCATGCATAACAAAATATAAAACTTGGATCAATTACTTATTTTAAACTAAAGGTGGAAAGGATAAGAATTAATGCTTAAACTAAAACAAATCTTACTTTTTGTTTAAAAGTGAGAAATAGATGAAAAAATTACAAATTTTCCACCATCTCTCTTCGTACATATACGCTAACTTTGAATAATTTATAAAAATTAAAAAAAAAATTGTTATCAAATTATTAAACGACCACCTTTTATTAATTATAAAAGTCAAGTTGTAAACTGCAAACGTGGGACGCAATGCATCATCCTTGGGGTCACCATCTTTTTTTTTCTCGTTTAATCAAAAATCATATTTGTTCCCCTGCCTGCATACATTAAAGACGCATAGAATTAATATCTACATATAAACCTCGCTTTTGTAAACACAAGTGATAATGTTTTTATTCTTGCTGTTTATAGTTTTCGGTTGCAACAAATTTTAAAGGAATCATGGATAACAAAGATAAGAAATAAGTTAAAAGACAGAGAGATACGAACCCTGTTACTTTAGTGCTAAACTACTTATTTCTATACTCACGATGAGAGATTTGCAATCTTCAAATTTTGAACCCTTAAGCTATGTTGGGTGAGGAATTTTTGAGTCTCAAAAGATTGAGGTGTAAATAATAAGGAATGAAATACAGAATATTAGACTAGAGGTGTAACAACCCGTCCCCAATTATTATGATTTTTATAATTTTAAAAAGTGAATTTACGAAAATGCCCTTCGAGGCAAAAGTGTTGACTTTTGTTGACTGCAGTGTCATGTCAAGTAAGATTCATTTTCTTGGTGTATCCTCATAGTACTCGTTGCTACAGACGCGTGGGCATGAACGGATCATGATTTGGAGTTATAACGAAAGAGATTAACGTTTAAAGTCAGGGGCTTTTGCCGGCCAATTTGGCCTTAGTCACAGGCATTGATCGTTCTTGATGCCTTGATGTTTGTGCTAGGGAGTTATAGCACGAATTCCAGGTGAGTGGGCTTCTGGTTTTCTATATATATATGCATATATGTATATATGCTTTACATTTTCCCATAAACTGTTTTGAAACGAGCGTATTCTTTTAAATGTCATGTCATGCTTGCATTTCATTTTATTATATGCATTGGTATGTATATGCATATCATTGTCTGATGCTGTGGAGGCCAGGTAAGTTTCAGGTAAGTACTGTATGATGTTAGTGGTTGCATTGCTTATGGTTATACACAGAGGCATGTAGAGCTCATTATCCTGCACCCTGGTGTTAGTGCTCCTGCCCATGGCTACGCCACAGTCCTTCACGTGGAGTTCACCTCCCACACCGCACACTCACCTTGGATCCAAGTTTGGTGCATAGCCCTGTCGTATAGACCACATTAGGTCGTTCCGACTCGTAGGTGACCCGCGATTATTCACACAGCCTTTACGTGATTGTAGCACTTGAGCGTACTTATTTACACCCAGCCCTATCGTACAAACCATAATAGGTGGTTCCGACTCATGTGCAGGCATATTTAATGAGCTATAGGTTCAGCCCTACAGGTCAAGTTAGGTGACTCTAACTGACATATCATTTCACATTGATTTATTTCACATGGCTTACTTATTTCATTGCTGAGATACTTGACATGGTATATACTTGGTTTTCACTACTCTCGAGCATGATTTCTATATGCATATGTATTATTATTTTTTGGGAAATCATATGGATTTTACAATGAAGGGCTATAACATTTTCAAAAGGTTTTTATTAAAAACTTTATTTTTAGGCCCACTCATCCTTGTTTTTGCGCCCTTCCAAGTTTTAGCTGTTGAAAGTTCGTATCGACGAGGATTTGTGGCGAATCTCAGTATAGGTGGCTACCTCTGAGGGTATGATCCTTACCCACACTACTGTACTCTACTTATGCTCTGACGTCGTGTGTGAAATGGGTTCATCCCCGCTCACAGCGCACTCTTGTCTTTAGGCACTTTTAGGTTTAAATTCATTCTCATTTTCTACATCACTATACTTTATGGGTTGGTTACCTTCCAGGTGTCCACCAGCATAACTCAATTCAGAGTCCTAGTGGACATTCCGGGTCAGGGTGTGTCAAGAGAAGACTAGAAATGCAGTTAATAAGCATCACAAACGCATGTGTGAAAGAGATTTACAAATTACTCACACATGTTTTTACAATGTTTATTGAGTGCAGTTCTAATCTCTTATATCCAACATTTTGTGATCCATATTGTAACGATCTGTCCCCAATTATTACGATTTTTATAATTTTTAAATATGAATTTACGAAAATGCCCTTTGAGGCAAAGTGTTGACTTTTGTTGACTACAGTGTCGAGTCATGTAAGGATCATTTTCTTGGTGTATCTTTGTAGTACTCATCGTTACGGACGTTTGGGCTCAAACGGATTGTAATTTGGAGTTATAACGAATGGGTTATTCATGTTTAAAGTCAGGGGGTATTTTAGTAAATGAATTATTTTCTGGAATGTTCCAGATTTTTGGAGAAAAATCTGGTCGTGCCACTGTGTGGCTGTGATGGAAAGGAAATGAGGATAAGGAGGGGTGCATACGAATCAGTGAAGGGAGGAGAAAGAATGACCAATGAAGGAAGAGGGAAAGGAGAGAAAGGAAAAGAGGGGAGAAGGAAAGGAACCCGACAGGTTCCCCTTGACCTGGTTGTGACCCACAAGTTTCTCCAGTGAAATTCAGCCAATTTTCAGGCGAATTTCGCCCAGCCATCACTTGCTCGCAACCTCCCAACCCCTGTACTACCATTTTCCCTTCCAAGCCCAAGCGTTTTGGCTTTCAATTTTGTGAAGGACGAAGTGGGATTCTGGTGGTCTTCGACGGCGATCCCGCCGATCCGGTGAGTTACACCACCCATCACCACCCTTAATCTAACCCCCTTGGACCTAGGAACAAGACCCAATTAGTTGTAGGGGCAGCGGAACATCGAGGAAGGAAAATTGAAACTCACCCTTTCTAGGGTTTCTGACGGGTTTTAGTGGAATGAGGGCTTTTCCCGGCCAAATTGGCCATAGTCATTGGTATGAAAGTTGCTCCACTCACTGAGATCTTCATTTCTGTGAAGTTTGAGAATTTTTAGAAATAGTGAAATTTTCCGACGAAACGAGGCGGCCGACCGCCACCGGCGGTGGGGCATGTGGTGGCGCATGGCCAACGGGTCGCCGATGCTATTTTACACTAAATTGATATCTTGATCTCAGATTTGATATCCATATGATGTGGATTTGAGTGTTGTAAATCTAGTTTAATTAAGGTGCGTTACTTGATTATTATAGCAATCAACGATCCGACCATTGGATCGTTACCAAACTTTGACACGTTATAATACGTAATATTACAGGATATTAGAAACTTACGGGTCGGGAATTTGATGTATGGATCTTCCCATTTAGGACATGTAAGTTATATGTTCTATTGATAAGAATTCTAAGACAATATTTGATAACTATTCTAGATGGCAATCGTTCGTGACGCCTTGATATTTGTGTTAGGGAGTTATAGCGTGGACTCCAGGTGAGTGGGCTTTTGGTTTTTATATATATATAGGTATGTATACTTTATGTTTTTCCCATAAATGGTTTTAAATGAAATGTGATTGAAATGCCATATCATACTTGCATTATATTTTAGTATATGCATTGGTGTAGTCATGTATAATGTTGCATGATGCTGCGGAGTCCAGGTAAGCTACAGGTGAGTACATTATGATGTTAGTGGTTGTGATGTATATGGTTATGCCTAGATGCATTTGGTACTCATTATCTTGCACCCCGGTGTTAGTGCTCCGCCCGAGGTCAGGGCTAGCCTTCACGTGATCGTTCACCTCCTGCACCGTATGCTCACCTTGGATCTAAGGCAGGTGCCAGCCTGTCGTACAGACCACATTAGGTGGTTCCGACTCATAGGTGACTTGCAATACTTGGCACAGCCTTCACGTGATCATAGCACTTAAGCGTATTTATTTACACCCAGCTTGTCGTACATACCACATTAGGTGGTTCCGACTTATGTGCAAGAATTGGTTAATGAGCTATTGGTTCAGCTATATAGGTCACGTTAGGTGACTCCGGTTAGCATATCATTTTACATTGATTTATTTCACCTGGCTTACTTATTTCATTGCTGAGATACTTGACATGGCATATAATTGGTTTTCACTACTCTCGAGCATGATCTCTATATACGTATGTATTATTATTTTGTGGGAAATTATACGGGTTTTACAGCGAGGGGTTATAATATTTTCAAAAGGGTTTTATTAAAAACTTTATTTTCAGGCCCACTCACCCTTATTTTTGCGCCCCTCTAGGTTCTAGCTGTTGGAAGTTCGTATCGACGAGGATTTGTGGCGAATCTCAGTATAGATGGCTACCTCTGAGAGTATGATCCTTACCCATACTACTGTACTTTACTTATGCTTTGACATTGCGTGTAAAACGGGCTCGTTCCCGCTCGCAGTGTACTCTGGTCCTCAGGCACTTTTAGGGCTAAATTTATTCACATTTTCCACATCACTATACTTTATGGCTTCGTCACCTTCCAGGTGTTGGCCAGCACAGCTCAATTCAGAATCCTAGTGGACATTCCGGATCGGGATGTGTCACATATCTTACTAGTTTGCCTCTATGTTTATTGAAACAGATTTTTTTTCCCTTCGGTGGCTCATATCAATGAAGGTTAAGATTATTGAAGCTGAAAGAAGATGGTGTAAGATTGTAAGTGGTGTTTCCATTTTCTCGCAAAACTAATGAAAGTTCATTTAAAAAAACTAATCATATCTCATAATGCTTTGTTGATATATCTGATAATTCTTTGATTGATTATTGATTTTTCGTACCTAATGAACTAAAACATAAAAAAATATAAATCGTACCAAATTGATTGTACCAAATTTGTTGGACCAAGTGAACTAAAATATAAAAATATCAATTTTACTAAATTGACCATACCAAATCTAAGGAACCTAAACTATTATAATGTACCTAATTTATTTGACATAATGAACTAAAACATAAAATATACAAATTGTACCAAATTACTGTACCAAATCTATGGTACGTAAACTATATAACGTACCTAATTGATCGTACCAAAACTATCAAACCTAAATTAGTGCATTGATCTCCACACAATATCAAATTTTAATAAATATAAAAAAAAACAAAAAGTAGGTAGTTATAGACAATAAAGATGACAATTTTTTAGACAATGAAGATGAATGTTACTTTTATTAGTGATGATGAACCTACAATCACATTTTTCAGACCTTGATGGTGGAGGTTACATTGTAGACAATAAAGATGGCATTCTTGTAAATAATAGTAAAACTTGTGGTTTTATTATAAGTGACATTCATGGTGCATTAAAATGAAGGATCTTTTTCAAATATTGAAAACCTTCTAGGTTATATTCTAAAAATCATCTTTGACAAGCCTTTATCTCCAAAAACCCCTTTATTTAAAGGAAATGACAGGAAGACATAAAGCAAGCAATAATGCTGTTGACATGGTTCACAGAACATTTAAAAACTTATTCTGCGCTATACCATAACAGATCTTCATGCTGAATATAATGCTTGTGACCCAATAAGGTATTATATATTGACATGGTTCATAGAACATTTAAAAACTTATTCTGCGCTATACCATAATAGATCTTCATGCTGTTTGGACCTAAAGTTATTGGGTTGGGCCAAGTATGGAATTGTTCTCGACCTAGAAGTTCTGGTTAAGGATTTCTACAAACCAGCCAGTTCATGGGCCGCCTAACTAAGGTCGACCAAGCCCTGTTTGGAAAAGAATAATCCAGATGAATAGGAAGTAGGTGGGCCCTATTGCGAAGCGGAGGAATGAAGTGGTTAAGTCCTGATGCAGTCAGGATTCTTGGCTAAATAAGGATACCGGAAAGTGGAAGTGAATATGGCCTAATAAGAGGTTGAATTCAAAATCCTAATCGAAATTGGCTGAGATAAGATGGATTGGGGTAAGGAGTCCTAGTTCGAGTATGGTTAGGATTTGTTCTTGCTGCTATAAATAGAGAACGGAGTGTGCAATTCAAGGGCCCAAAACAAACACACAATTGCCCTGCGCAAACCTCTCAAACATCTTAAGATATTTTATTTTCTTTTTCTGCCGACATATCTTCAGTTTGGATAAATAGCACTGTGAAGGCAACCGACAAACATCTTCAGTTTGGATAAATAGCACTATTGCTGTAGAACAGATCGACCAAGGAGCACTTTCAGTTTGGACAAACAGCACTGCGTTGAGGCTGACTGGTTACCTATCCAAGTCTAGGTCGAGAAGGGTTTTCGAATCCTTATTGGCAGAGGTCATCTTATTAGCCTTCTCGGCGAAGTAAGGTGTTACGAGTTACGACATTCGGCACCTTGAACGCCAAATGGTTTTATTGGATACTCGTAAGTAAGTTTCAGAGTTCAGCATTCTGATGGCCGAACCACATTCACCATCAAGACATACATCACCTTTGAGTACTTGAGTACTTATGTCCATATAGTCTAGTGTCGATTCGATGTGCTTATACTCTCACGAATATAATCACTGTGACCGAATCCAAGCTGACGACTCGTGAACTTTGCATAATTAGTAGCCTTGTCTTCAGGCTCGAGAATACAAAGGCTGAGACTTGTTCCTTCCTCGGCCTCAATCACAAGATCAAGAAGTCAGCAACCCGCTCAATGCAACATCAACAAATTGTACTCCCCGGCCAGGTTCAGCCGACAAGTTGGCACGCCCCGCATTAACCGAATGACGTAGTTAGCTCATTAGTTACTCGGTCTGTACACCACGTAGGCTTTGTAATTTTTAGGGTCAACATCTTGGCACGCCTAGTGGGATCTTATGCTAGACCTTTGGAGTTCATGAACATTGAGACACGGTCCGTAAAGAAGAAAACAATCATGGGAAAGTCAAAATCTGACTGACCAATACAAGGCACTGGACAAGATTTGTCTCTGGTACAAAATCCCCTCATTGTTGTGCCACCCGAGGCTACAAATACGACATGTCGAGAAAAGGAAATTTGTCTCGGCGGACAACCTCGCAACCCAGAAATTCCCAACCAAACGGTAGGCATTTTCGTCAAAGGAATAGTGGAAGATTACAACGAAGATGGTGGGGAAGGTTCTGATCCGCCAACTAGGTCGTTTCTTCGAAAATGACTTGATGAACAATCTCGGCAGGTTGAGCAGTTGATTGGCCAGAAAATGAATGATTTGCTTGATGCAATACGAAGTAATAGTGATACACATACCAGGATGCTTGAACTGATAGTCAGTAAACCCTTCGAAGATGGCCACATTGGCCAATCTCGACAGCCTCTCTTTAAAAATGTTCCATTACAAGCCGAGAAATGATCCGCTCGGCTTCAATCAATTGACTTGGAAAAAATAGGCGGATCAAACAGTAGATCTGATGGGCCTGACCAATGAGTAGAAGCAACATCCGTCAATATGACTGAGGTCCAAAAAATGATCGACTCGGCCATATAAAAAGAGCCAAAGTTCCCAAAGTTCATCCACCCGTAACCAACTTATGTGGAAAAGTTCGAATACCCTAAAGGTCTGAAGATCCTCAACTTCAGTCTTTTCACCGGAGAGTTATCCTTATCTTCATTAGAGCATGTAGCTCAATTCACTGCGCAATGTGGAGACGTTAATAGCAACTTCCATAAACTACGGCTATTCAACTATTCACTAACAGGTTCAGCCTTTGCTTGGTACATCAACCTTCCACCGAACTCCGTCCAGAGTTGGGAGGAATTGGTCGAGAAATTCCATGAACAATTTTATCGACCAAGGATGGAAATGTCCGTTTCATCGTTGGCTAGGATGGCTCAAGCTTCAGACGAATCGCAATTGAATACTTAACAAGGTTCAAGTCGGCCAGGAATTCGTGCTGAGTACTTCTCCTTGAAGTTGAATTCGTCAGAATTGCTCTAAACGGCCTAGACGTGGAATACAAAAAGAAATTCCTAGGGGCAAATATCCGAGATATGTACAAACTTGCTCAGCACGTTGAGCAGTATGATTATTTGCTCCGAGAGGAAAAAATATCAAAGTCCCCATCCCGGGGAACAATATACAAGAATCCCACGGTTAGCTATGCATTAGCCGAAAGCAAGGATCCCCAATACGCCAGTGTGGACGCGATTGAAATAGTGATAGATAAACCATACGTTTGCAAGGCATTAGCTCAAATCAGTCCTAAAGATGCCAAAACCCGTTCGGCCTCTGAAGAGAAGATTAAAATATCAAAATTTTACACTTTCAATATCACCAAGGCCGATGCAATTTTCGCCTAGTTGTTGGTAGCAAAGATCATAAAACTTCAGCCGGGACATAACATTCCTAAGGCCGAAGAATTGAAAGGCAAAACATATTGCAAGTACCATAATTCAAACAAGCATGCTACCAATAATTGCGTCGTGTTTCGTGATGCGATTCAAAGTTGGATTGAGAAGGGTAAGTTAAAATTTCCTGAGAAACAGATGGCAGTTGACGCCAATCCCTTCCCCTCAACGACAATTGGTATGGTGGATGCTCATTTCCCTAAAAACAAAGGAAAAGGGAAAGCCGAATTCGTCCCGGTACATCATGTCGGTAAGCAGGGTGGTCAGCCGAGACTCAAGATTGATTTATTTTCAAATGCACCACCCACGGAGTCTTCAGGGTCGGCCATCATTGAACCCATGACACGAATTAAACTTAAAGAGAGACACCTCCGACTCCAACTTCATCTCCGCCATCTACAGCTGCAGCAAAATCGCTGAAGGAACTCGGTGCCGGCCAACGACAATAAGTGTTTAAGAGAGTCGGCCCACAGGTACAAGCAAAAAACCCAACCCCAGTCAGATGATGTCTTGACTTTGACGCGCCATTCTATAATGAGGATTATTACTCGCGTAACTCCAGCAGTTCAAGTTCATCGGTGGCTCAAAAAAGCTTCAAACCACCAAAGCCACGTGACCAACGTTGGTACAGTAACAATTCTCCAACTGGCTTGTATACGGCGTTATCTAAGTCTCAAAAATGTTGTCGCCAGCGGATAGATTGCATGGCTCGACGACAAGAATCACAAGCTAATTTGACTACCCGGTGGCAGCCAAAAGAAGAAGCATGATGCGGCGACCACCGACCTACCCCAACCATTATGGCCGAATCACTTCAAGAGAGAAAGGCAGTTGATCGCGACTTTGAAACCACCATTCAAGAGTCCGAAAAACGCATCAAGCTCCTTCTTCGACCCGGAGAGATGAAAGCTCGTCTCAAGCATTTCAGAAAAGAGGCCGAAAGTAAGCTTCCCCCGTTACCTTCTCAGGAACTGTTAATAAAAGTACGGCGCAATCTGCACCCTCCATTTCTCGATGAATCCTTGGAGTACATGCGAGAATTTCATAAGAAGTATTCCGCCAATGACTTGTACGGACTGCCCAAGGCATGTCAAGAAGCCCTCGATCTAGCACTAACTTGTCTTGATGCTGAACAAATTATTCCAAAAACCATCGATCCGGCAATAAAAGCTAGGTTCTAGCATATACGTGAGGCTTGAGTCCTCGGCTTTGAGGTTGACCCATACACAGATATAGACACAGCTGAGCTTTCTTTTTCACTCGAAAACCTTCAGTACCTATGGTATCATTTCGAAGTCTTCTCGGCCGTGTCTCTTTCCGGCCTTACGGTCGATAAGGAGAATCGTGTGGCGCGTTTAGATGCATACCTAGACATAAAGAATGCCCGAATCGCTTATGAAGAACAAGCCTATAAAGCATTATAAGAACAAAATCACTCATCGACAATAAATAAGCTCAAGGACAAAAACCAGAATGGAGTAGGTTCAGCCAACACACCCCAAGAGCAGGTCCATAATAAGGCGAAAGATAATCCGGTTGCAGACACTCCAAAGACTGATACCACACCCATTAATCTGGAAGACGACAACCAAGACCCAATGGGTCATTCGGTCCTCGAGCACATGGAAATCAGCATGGTCCATGTCCTACCGGCTGAAATTCAACCGAGAACCCGCTAGTCAAATTTTTTGGATAGGGACGTGGTTGCCGAAAAAGCAACACAAGTTGATTTCATCAGTATTGAGGAAGATGGGGAAATCAATAACAGCGACAAACTTAAGGCAGCCTTGACCGAATTGTTTCCACGCTCTCCTTCTGTTAATCTCCAACATTTAAAGCCCTTATACGTCACGGCTCATATTGAAAGATACCCCATTTCCAAGGTGTTTGTCGATTGTGGAGCCACAGTCAACATCATGCCGATTTCTATCATAAAGGCATTACGCCGCTCCAATGACGAGCTTATACCATCAGAAATAACGATGAGCAGCTTCATTGACGACAAGTCTCAAACCAAAGGAGTGCTCATGTTAGAAGTAAGCGTTGCAGGTCGCAACCACATGACTGCATTCTTTATAATTGACTCAAAGACCGACTATAATGCATTGCTCGGCCGTGATTGGATTCATCAAACAAGTTGCATTCCTTCATCGCTATACCAAGTTCTCATCTTTTGGGACGGCAAATCAGTAGTAGTTCATCCAGCCGATAATCAACCGTTCGAGACCAACATGATTTAGGCTCGCTATTATGATGATCATGTTGGCTACATCACCCTACAGGGTTTTAACAAGGACGGACGACCGACTCGAATCTTAGCTCAGAAAGCCAACGTGGTAGGCACCGAGACTGTACAACAGGATTCAGGAAGACTCGGCTTGGCAGAACTAATTACCAACACCGATGACTGACGCCGCCAAACAAGAAAGGCGTCGGGCATCGGTTTCATCCACTATGGAACGTCTGCTGGCTCACTGGTATGCTATTAACAAGCAACCACACTCGGGCATAAACTTAATCGAATTTTTGGCCAAAGGAGATAACGGCCCAGTTTTATCGTTAGACCAAGTTCAGGCCGCACCAGCCGAACTCGAAGACAATTGACCCCAAGTCAAGGACCCATTGGAAGAGATAAATATTGGCACAGTTGATGAGCCTCGACCGTTATTTATTAGTGCATTGTTGCCGCCCTCCATAAAGGTTGAGTTTTGTAAACTACTCCATGAGTTTAAAGATTGTTTCGCGTGGAATTATCATGAGATGCCAGGCCTCGACCGAAAATTCGTCGAACATGAGTTACACATCAAAGTTGGTTGTAAGCCTTTCCGACAACCCTCCTGCCAGTTCTCGACAGAAGTACAACTCGGCATAAGGACGAATTAGTTCAGTTTTTGAAAGCCGGGTTTATTCAGACCGCTCGGTATGCCGAATGGTTGGCCAATATCGTCCCGGTGTTAAAGAAAAATGAAGCCCTACCCATCTGCATCGATTTCCGTAATTTGAATTTAGCAACTCCCAAGGATGAATACAAAATGCCAATCTCAGATTTATTAATTAATGTCGCAACCAATCATGAAATGTTGTCCTTCATGGACGACCATATCGGCTATAACCAGATCTTTGTCGCTGAAGCGGACATTCACAACATCGCATTCCGTTGCCTGGGGGCACTCGGCACATACGAATAGGTCGTCATGCCATTCGTCCTTAAGAACGTCGGCGCCACATACCAACAAGTTATGAATATGATATTCCATGATTTAATCGGTACAATCGTAGAAGTTTATATCGATGATGTGGTTGTGAAATTGAAAAGCCGCCGAACGCATCTGGATGATCTTCGACAAGCATTCATTCTTATGCGTCAGCATAATCTCAACATGAACCCGGCCAAATGCGTATTCGGTGTATCGACCGGTAACTTTTTGGGTTTTATTGTGCACTATCGTGGCATCGAGGTTGACGAAAATATAGCCCGCGCAATCATTAGCGCTCCATCCCTGACGACCAAGAAGCAATTGCAGTCGTTACTCGGGAAGATAAATTTTCTTCGCCGTTTTATAGCTAATTCGGCAGGCAAAGTGAAAGCCTTCTCTACACTCTTGAAACTTAAGGACTCAGATAAGTTTGAGTGGCGCAATGAACACCAGGTGGCTTTCATGTAAATCAAGGTCTCCCTTACCACGCCACTAATATTAGTACCACCTCGCCGTGGTAGGCTTTTTAAACTGTACATTTCAGTAACCGACGAGTCCATCAGTTGCCTCCTCATGTAGGATAATGATGCTGGGCATGAACAAGTTATCTTTTATCTCAACCAGAATTTGAATTCACCTGAGATCAATTATTCACCCGTCGAGAAACTTTGCTTAGCTTTGTTTTTAGCCGCTTCCAAACTTCCACATTACATGCTCCCATCAGTTACACAGGTCATTGCCCAAAGAGATGTTATTTGTTACATGCTTACTCGGCCTATCATAAAAAGCCGAATTGAGAAATGGACAATGGCATTATCAGAGTTCAGTTTGCAGTACGTACCCTAAAAGGCCGTCAAAGGTCAAGCCCTAGCCAATTTTTTGGCCCAACACCTCTCTCCTTATGGTTTTGGAGGCAGCGAAGTCGACATCGGTTTAGTCCAAACATGAAATACTACTGGACGATGCATTTTGATGGTTCTGGCACCTCAACCTCGGCTGGTATTGGTATCGTCATTTAATCTCCCAACCACTACCGATGGTATTTCTCTCTCAAGTTAGATTTCAGTTGTACGAATAATCAGGCCGAGTAAGAAGCTTTCATCATCAGCCTTCACGTCCTCCACGACTTAAGAGCATCCCTTGTCCTCATCCTCGGTGATTCTAAACTGGTGATTAACCAACTAAACGACCTTTTTCGTTGCATGAGTTGTAGTTTGGCGCCTTATCACATGGTTGCCACCTATTTGGTCGGGTTGTTTGAAAGAATTACATTTGAGCACATTTCGTGTGTTCAAAACACTGATGTAGACGAACTCGCCCAAATAGCCTCCGGAGCACAACTCTCGGGGGGCAAGTTAGGCTAGGCAACACCCACAGAATGGCAGTCTTACCCAGCCTTGGTTAATTAGCAAGATTTCCAGCGCAGTTAAGTGATACGCATATGAGTGATGTCTTTACCATGATTGCTAGAACGAGGAGACCATGTAGATGTATGCGTCATTGAGACAATGCCAGATGATTGGAGAACGGTAATTATACCATATCTCGACAAACACGACCGCACAACGAAAGTACATGCCACAAACTACGTGTCGTACCAGAATGAGTTGTATCGAAAGGGTGAGGATGGTTTATTATTATTATGCCTTGGCCCACAAGAGGCTGCTCAAGCAATCGCCGAAGTACATGAAAGGATTTGTGGGGCGCACCAATCCAGGCGTAAAATGCGTTGGCTGCTTCGCCGACACGGTTACTTCTGGCGAAGTATATTGAAGGATTGCATCGAATACGCATGAAGATGCATATAGTGTCAGATTCATGGACTGATATAGAGAGCCCCGGTCAAATTTCTCTACTCAGTTACCAAACCATGGCCGTTCAGAGGATGGGCAATGGACGTAAATGATAAAATCACGTCGTCTTTTGGAGTAGGAAAACACGCTTGGATATTAGTGGTAACCGACTACTTCACCAAGTGGGTCGAGGTAAAATCATACACCAAATTAACGACCAAAAAAGTTTGCAATTTTGTAGAGGAACATATTGTGACCAGACTCAGCGTGCCAGAAACGATCATAACCGACAATGGCATAATCTTCACAATTGACAGGTTTAAGGAATACACGACGAATCTGAGTATTTGACTTGAGCAGTCTACGCCGTACTACCCACAGATGAATGGGCAGGCTGAAGCAAGCAATAAGGTATTGATCGGCATTCTTGAAAAAACGGTAAGAGAGAGGCCTAGGATGTGGCATTTAAAGCTAAATGAGGCATTATGGGCCTACCGAACTTCACCCCGATCAGCCACCGGAATGACTCCTTACGCGTTAACTTACAGAAACGACGCTATGTTACCAGTCAAGCTAAGTATAAACTCATTACAAGTGATCAAGCAAAGTAGTTTGTTCAGTGCCGAATACAGTCAAGCCATGAGACAAGAGTTAAAAGACTTGGAAGAAAATTGCCGAGCGATTTTATAATCAGCGCGTCGCCCGCGGGGATTAAGGACCCCAGGTTCTGCAAGTGGTCGTTGAATTAGGAAGGACCGTTCATCGTCCATAAAGTTCTTGGCAAGAGGCATACCACCTTAAAGACTGAACTAGTTTAGTTCACAAACTACCAATCAACGGAAAATTTTTAAAGAAATACTATCCAGTCACGTAGGAGATGCGAGAATGAATGTCATTGTATTAAATTTATAAAAGGACGTACATATACATTTATAAAAGGCTCCTAAAATTCTAAAGGGTCGAGGGGAGAAAGGTTTCAAGAGCGGCCTCCAACTCCAGCCACCTTACTTCGCTTAGTATAATCTCGGTCTACCTCGTCTTCTTATTAAGTTGAAGTTGCTGGATCTGCTTTATGCCAGCTGCGAAAGTTGTCAATCGAGCCTTATTCGCCTCGAAATCCCTCTCGAGCTCTGAAGCAACAACTGACCTTTGTTGTTGAAGCTCAACGATTTGACGTTGAAGCTCAGAAATTTAGCAATCAAAATCGGTCAGCTGCGCCTTCTTTGTTTTTATTGCCTCGACCTCTGACCGGTTGGCTTCATGCGCAATTTTCGTCGTCTTTAGGTCGTCCTCGACTCGGAAAGGTTGTTCAAAAGTGGTCAAATATTGCCGAGTCCGCTCCAGAAGATCAGACAAATAAACGACATTCTCCATGTTCAAGAAACCGCCATTTGTGAGGTTGTTTAGGCACTCCCCAACGAAGTCAAGGCCCTTGCACTGAATGACCTAAGAGGCAGAAAGGGATAATAGTTCTTGCAGCTTGACAAAAACATGGGACGAGGCCACCAGCCATGCCAGTAGTGCTCTGAAGAAGAGCGTGAAGCTCGACCTCCCAACGAAGGCTGCACAGAAAGAATTGTAAGCAGGAAGAAAATTAGAAGAAAAAACAGAGGGAATTTGTTTTAAACTTGCTGAGAGGAGACCTCGGCCATGTCTTTTGGTTCATCGCTCGAACCCAGAGAGCTCAATGGCAGAGCCAGTATTTAAGACCACTCATCAACTCACACAACCGATGAAGTATATCCACGTTCGACAGCTATTGAGGTGGCCAGGAAATATAGATAACACCCTTCGACGCGTAAAATTGTCAGGCACCTGGCATTTAATATTTTCTCGATACTGATTATTTATAGTAAAATTAACGAGAGAATAGGTTTGAGCCTTACAAAAGCCGAAATAACCTATTGGGGAGGTATGCCGAGGTTATGATCATGCGACTGGATCAGCGTCTCCGCCGTCGCTTCAGGCTCGACGAGTGGCCTCTTCCCACGATCCGCTACAGGAGGGAAGATTGGGGTAGCCGCCTCAACCACAGAAGGGGAATTTAGAATAGGGGTTTTGGTTGGTTGATGGCAGCTTGTTAACGAGATCTCATCGTTTTCGTCATCCTAAAATGAAAAGCCGTCAATACTAGCGAATTCAATGAGACGAAGGGAGTTACCAACAGCAGAATCATACCTCTTCCAAAATGATCGTCGGTCGTTTGTTGGGAGTGGTCTCTACGGGTGTGGTCATCTTCTCCACAACGGCCAGCTCTGAAACTGCAGATGGAGCGACAGTTGGTCCAGCCACAACCCTAGGGATTGGTTCGGCCGGTTGGTGGGATGGCATTGACTGTTTTTCCATTAAGGCCTGGACAACCAGAATGGGAGGAGAAATACTAGGATGGGTCACTCCCGTGGTCTGGCTGGAGATGACATGAATTTATCGTTCCCCCTTTTTTCGTCAATTTCTTGACGCGTTTTGGAGGTCGATGAGCTTTACCTCCCGTCTCGGCGTCTTAATGGGCTCGTTTGCTCGGCAGGGCGTATATGACGGTTTTGGTTTTCTTGGAAGAAAGCACTGACTTCTTCTTGACTGCAGTCGCGACAATCACGTTCGTCTTTTTCAGCGTTTGACCGTTTATAGAAACGAAAACAAGCTAGCAAGGTTGAGTTAGGTATTTGAAAAATGAAGATGGATATACAAATACCTTGATCTTTTTCTATGGGTGTGGGGGCAGAAGTCTTCTTCGAGCGGTCGCCGAATATTTTCTCAATGACATCTTCGACGGGCGCGTCAAACAAGTCTTGAGTATACGCGACCCACCAGTCAACAAAGATGGCAGTATTAAGAGTCTTAGGAACGTTTGGCCAAAGGTGGAATTTCTTATATCTTTCTTGAAATTCTTGCTCCCTGCATTCCCTTTTCGAAGAACCAGAAAGGTGTCATCGGCTCAAGAGAGAGCAGGATGATAGTAGGGGTAATCGGCAGCCTTAAAGATACCTAAGTTACCGTGCGATGAAATGGGGTTAGTAGACTTTCCAACTTGCACGTTTGGCATCACAGCCGAAAGGAAGGTCACGAGTCAGAACAAACGACCCTCAGCTTTTTCGGAGGTCGGCATCTTCGGCTTCATCCCATGCTGAGGAAGAAAGCTTGATGGAAGGGGGTATTCTTGATGATGGTAGATCAAGAATTCATCATCAGAGAGGTCTTCTAGGCCAAAAAAGTATTTGAAGACTTCTTCGGCCGAATAAGGAAGGGTGGGTCTAGAACCCAATTGAAGACCCAAGACTTTGGTAGGTATGAAGTTTGGGGTTTCTGGCCTGAGGGTGGTGAAATAGACCTGCAGCCAGAGTTGAAGAACCCAGAATGGGCCAGTCTAGTGTGGATCAATCTTGTTCACCGTTGCCTCGGCCAGACAACGGGTAAGTTGGGCAAGAATAGTTGAGCTAAAGGCCAGGACGTGGCCACTGGCTAATACCTCAGCAACCGGTATGTTTTTAACCAAACACGTATTTGATTTGGTACAACAAATGAATTTTTTGTACCAATAGAAAATGAAGGCTTCATGCTCCCCTTTCCTGAGGTTCTCTTTGCCTCGGCCAGCGAAGTGCTGAATAAGGGTGTTGTAGTTGAAGAAGTTCATATGCAGTTTCTGAACTTCTTTTTTTAGGGGCTTTTGGTGTTTCTTCCTCAGCGATTCGACGGCACATTCGTCGAAGAGCATCTTGAGGTCGAGACTAAATGGACACCTAGAGAGAGAGTCGCCGACCGGAAGACCCGAATGAGAGGTCCCGAGAATGGCTGAGATGTCAAGAACAGTAGGACCAATGGGGCCGAGCAAAAAGACCATGGTATAAGTGGCCGAGCACCAAAAGCTCAGAGTTACCATAAGAAGCTCCTTGTCCATAACAGTCTCAATGGTCGAGAGCCTAATGGCATAGTAAATCCTAAGAACCCTCCATTTTTTGCTAAAGAACTTCTCCATCCTTTTGACCCATGCTACCCAAGCCGCGGTGGTTGAAGGCCAAGCCCCTTGAGGTTTAGTTGATTCCCACTTCGACCAATCGAAACCTTGATGCAGGGGTGCCAGGCAGTGATCCTTAAGGAGATTGGTAAGGGATGCCAGATCGCTGTCCTTGAAAAGTGGTTTCAAGATTTAATGGAAGGCGCTTGAGTCACCTTCAAATCGCAAATTTTTTATGGTACTTCGGTCGGTAAAGTCTCGGCATTTGGCGCATTCGTCGGAAAGTTTGGAAATAAAGGTGTTGGAAGCCATTTTGGAGAGCTTTGAGGGATTTCTGGGAGAGCTTGGAAGGTTTTCTGAGATACGTGTCTTTGGGTTTTTCTGGGATTTTGAAAGCAAAATGACAAGAAGATTTAGGCGGTTTGGAAGCATAATGTACGAATGAAAAGGTTGCAAGTATTTATAGGCGTATTGAAAGGAAGGTTAAACGTTTGATCTTCAAAAGCATTCGATTTTCAAAATTTAGCGCAAAATCGACCGAGAAATTACCAATCATTTCGGATATCTCGGAAATCTCCAAGGATAGGATCGAGGTTCTCGAGGTTTTAGGACGCACGATTACGTGTGGCGGCGAATTTAATGCATTGATGAGGAAGAGACGCTTCGGTGGGTGGACATTTTCGAGGGCCATGATTAAGGGCTGTTAGGTTTATCGGAGAATCGACACGTGGCAAGACATCAGGAAAAACAGAGATCGTGCAATCACATTTCATAAATGTGTATGGTGGTGGTTATCGAGACGGTTAAGTCTAATGGCAAAAGACGTTTTCCCTTCTTCAAGGTCGAGACTCGATCAAGGATTGGCAGTCGACGGCCTCAGAAGTGAGGGGGCAATGTTTGGACCTAAAATTATTGGGTTGGGCCAAGTATGGATTTGTTCTCGGCCCAGAAGTTCTGCTCCAAGATTTCTACAAACCAGCCGGTTCATGGGCCGCCTAACTAAGGTCGGCCAAACCTTGTTTGGAAATGAATATTCCAGATAAATAGGAAGTAAGTAGGCCCTATTGCGAAGCGGAGGAATGAAGTAGTTAAGTCCTGATGTAATAAGGATTCTCTGCCAAATTAGGATACCATAAAGTGGAAGTGAATGTGGCCTAATAAGAGGTTGAATTCAAAATCCTAATAGAAATGGGATTGGCCGAGATAAGATGGATTGGGGTAAGGAGTCCTAGTTCGAGTATAGTTAGGATTTGTTCTTGCTGCTGTAAATAGATAACGAAGTGTGCAATTCAAGGGCCCAAAACAAACACACAATTGCCCTGCGCAAACCTCTTAAACATCTTAAGATATTTTATTTTCTTTTTCCACCGACAAATCTTTAGTTTGGATAAACAGCATTGTGGAGGCAACCGACGAACATCTTCAGTTTGGATAAACAGCACTGTCACCGTAGAACCGATCGACCAAGGAGCACCTTCAGTTTAGACAAACAGCATTGCGTTGAGGCCGACTGGTTACCTGTCCAAGTCTCGGTCGAGAAGGGTTTCCAAATCCTTATTGGCAGAAGTCATCTTATTAGCCTACTCGGCGAAGTAAGGTGTTACGAGTTACGACATTCGGCACCTTGAACGCCGAGTGGTTTTATGATTGGATACTCGTAAGTAAGTTTTAGAGTTCAGCATTCTGATGCCCGAACCACATTCACCATCAAGACATACATCACCTTTGAGTACTTGTGTCCATATAGTCTGGTGTTGATTTGACGTGCTTATACTCTCACTAATATAATCACTGTGACTGAATCCGATGTTAACGATTCGTGAACTTCGCAGAATTAGCAGCCTTGTCTTCAGGCTCAAGAATCCAAAGGCCGAGACTTGTTCCTTCCTCGACCTTAATCGTAAGATCAAGAAGTTAGCAACACGCTCAACGCAACATCAACAAATTGTACTCCTCGGCCAGGTTCGGTCGACGAGTTGGCATATCCCGCATCAACCGAAAGATGTAGTTAGCTCATTAGTTACTCAGCCTGCGCGCCATGTAGGCTTTGTAATTTTTAGGGTGAACACATGCTGAATATAATGTATGTAGCCCAATAAGGTATTATATTTCCACCCATGCGTCTTGGGCTAGAAATTCCTCATTCGCCTAAATTATTGTAATAGTTCAAACTTTCTGCTTCCCTTAATAATAATAAATTTAAAAAAAAAAATCTTCATGTTGAATACAAAGATTTACAATTTCTTTCCTAGGATAAATCCAAACTACATGCATGATTTCGGAGGAAGAGATTCTATTTAAAAGTGCATATTCTTCTTTTGATATAGACATGTAAAAGGCCCCTGTGCGTTATGAAGGAAAAAGGCAAGACAATGTTTAGTGGACAATTTGGAGATCCAACTCAATTGCTTGCTCATTATATCGCTCATTTGTCCATTGCAACCAATTAGGCATCCCCATTCCTTATCTTTCCCCTTTTTATAAAAATAAAATAAAATTTAAAACAAAAAGCAAGGAAAAAAAGTAAAAAGCAGTTCATAAGAACACTATTTTTTGTTTTGTTAATTGGGCAAAACATATAAAGTCCAAATGAATTAAGAGAAAGAAAAAAAAGAAAGAACTATTGTAGGCATAATTTACTAAACAATTATGGAAGCCAGAAAGAGAGAGAGAGAAGTAGAGAAATGTGTAATTGTGGGTGTGTATTATTCCATCCCATTGTGCCTTTATTTATAGTAGTAGGGAAGGTTAATTCCTTACCCTTTAGAATTACAACATTTAATAGGTAATCTACTCCTAATAGAAATATAAGATACATTCCCATATCTACTAGGATTTACACAATCACATTCCTATTCCAATAGGACTGCAACACTCCCCCTTGAGTGCGTAAATACTTAAGTAAATGGCGCATCAAGTCTTCAGTGATGAAGCAAGTATAGTTAATGAAGTCGTCGGCACAATGGGCGAATACGAGTCTCAAATCAATAGAAGAATGCATAAAAAGTAAAACTCACAAAACCTCGCTATGGTAAAACCCAAGGTGAGGAAAACCCATAGTCTAAGGAGAAAAGTGAAAAGTTGCATTAAGTCAAAACTATACGTCTTTTGGACGTAAGTAGAAGAGCTCACAAGGGTATGATCAGCCCAAGATGGGTGCCTTGTTAAAACCTCGTTAGGTAGCAAAAACCCAGTGGGAAAACTGCTCCTAATCGTAGGAAAAATAGTACATTAAGATCAAGTATACTTCTGGATACTCCCCTTGAGTTTGACATAACTTCCAAATGAGAACTACAAGCATTGCATATAAGTAGTTAGGCATACCAATTCCTCAAACAAGCTTCTGGAAGGTTAACTTTGGCAATGACGTCAAGTAGAGGTCGGCAATGTTGTATAGGATTGGCTTGCATGACTTCAATCTCTTGATGCTTTGCTGATGCAGATGTAGACGCAATATGTCTTGGTGTTGACTTTGTTGATGTATCATGGCTTGGTCGGGTTGATACATGTGGCATAATCTTCATGGATCGCTATTAGGACTCAACGATGGATGAAAACACGGCAAGTACTTCAAATAAGCTCAACAAGAACTCCTAACCATGTCTCACTTGTGGCGTAATGAAGTGAGGTGAGTCTTGCAATGATTTGAAGATTTCGCAAATAAGGTCATATCGTAGACCTCCAAGATATAGCGATATCCCTAACGATGAAGACATAACCATTCGGGGATTTTGCCTTGTGTGGGTTTGATAAGTAACCAACGTTAGCATAACAAACAAGGCAAGCATCTTTTTGAGGATCAAGGGGTTGGATTCGCTTGAGATGCATTGGGATTTGCCCTCGTGGTACCTTCAGCGTCTTTAATACCAATTCAGTGGTTGAGTGTAGGCGCGATGCTACATCTTTACCAAGATCAACAACGAAGGAGATGTCCTGTCTAAATACAATGAGCTAAGTACAACAAAGCGCAAAGTTGAACTCAGATATGGAATTTCGGATTCCATAACCTCTTCAAGGGTTTCATTTGCATATAACATATAGACGATCAATCGTATACTCAAAGGTAACACATTCGGGGTGTAGTTCGACTGGTAGACCAAAATACCATTAGAACACTGCTTCAACTTCAGGTTAAGGCTTAAACGAGTTTTCCCAAGATCCTTCATCTCAAATTCCATCTTCAGGTGCGAGGTAGTTTTCTCAAGCTCTTCCGGAGCCTTAGTGAAATTCGTGTCAACGACATAAACTGAAACTCTAGCAATTTGGAATAAGACTTCATAGTTTAACACGCAAGGGCATAATTCATATCCATAACTGATCAAATAATCACGTAAACGGGTATACCACATCCGTCGGATTTTTCAATCCATAAGTGAACACCTCAAAACAAGTTAAGAATGTGTTCTGTGGTTTTGGAACTATTTGAAATAGTCCATGTAATTCTTCGAGAACTTACATGTAAATCTCTGTATCTATATCCCCATTGAGAAAACACTAACCACATTTCATAATGCTGCTATCAATCGTAGGACGTTTGACAGAAACCTTGCGCTGTAAGGGGTGCATCATATCGCACTATTTCATTCAACTCATAATGCTTCCTTTCCCACTTGTAACACAATAGGGTTACTTTGGGCTGTGTAGGAACGACAAGTCTAATACACACTTTGGTAAGCAATTTGACCAGGATTGTAACTTTAGTTATCCAATCATTTCTACGTTGTCACTTAATCAATGGAACACGGTTCAATATCGTCACTTTTCATTTATGTCTGTAGCTACCATATAAGTGAAAACATCATCGATGATAATCTCATTTCAATTCCATTTAGCTCATCCAAACTAGTATACTGGACCAAGAACTTTAAGTCTCAGGAGAAATCCGGATTAATCTCATGAGATGGAAATGATTTGAGACAGCGATCGAGTTTAAATTCATTGTTGTGCTATGTCTTCTTCTTCTAGGGAAGTGAATCCTACGAACCGAATGATCTGTCGTGCTCCATGCCAAGACAGATTGATTGGCTATCCGCTGGTGTACCAGACCGTCCAATAGGGGCATCCAAACCATCCAACAAGGGCGGTACACCCTTCAGGGATGTTGACTCGATGTCCGTTAAGTACGTCTATCCTTGCAGGCATGTTTGCAGCTGGTATATGATCTTGTCACTTTAGCTAGATCAAAGGAATGCATCTGGAGAAACGTTCTAAAAACTAGAATTCATCGCACTTGCTTATCACACTTATGCGGTATAAGGATCAAGATGAGACATACTGGGTAACGTCCATGCAACTTCATGCCGTTTTACCAAAACGTTGACGCTCTTATCTCCCCCTAATGGCAGGAAGACTATCTCATTAACGTGACATCCCGCAAATAAGTGGTAAAGAGATCGCATGCAAGAGCTCAAAGAGACTTATGTGAAGGAAAATCATGATCGACAAAAGATACACATCCTTCTTTGAGGACACATGGTGGTACGTTGCGGCGGCACAACTTGGCACATGGAATGCACACCCAAATGCGTAAATACCAAAATCGTCAAGTTCGTACACATGAACCAACTGTAACATCATATAGGTTAGGTGAATGGGCCTCAAGGCAGACCAACATAACTGTGTACAAGATTGTATAGCCCTAGGCAAAAACCGAAAACTTGAAACTTTTACCAAAATTTGAGTGATCATTTTGCGATGTGTGATCGCTAGGCGAGGCCATTTAGGGTGAACATGGGAATTCAATGTTCAATTAGAAACCCAAAACGACATGCAATACTTTATCAAAAACTGTTGATATAAACTCTCTAGCATTATCCAGTCTCCCGGACCTTAAGGGATAAGTAGGGTTGTGAACCCTTAATCGGCCATGAGGTTTCGCAGCAATGTGTGTGGACAAACATATGACCAGTTTGTCGATTCATCAACCAAAACCATAAGTATTTATATGGTCCACATTTTGGTTGGATTAGTCCACATATATTCCCTTGAATCGACTGTGAAAAGAGAGTCGTTTCGCATCTTTGCGAGAGATGATTTAGAAAATCAACTTCCTTAATGATGCGTTGTAGCATCATTGTTCAATCTAAGTGTCCCAAAAGGTCGTGCTAAAGCAAGTAAACTGCTCAATCACCAGGCTCCAGGCCGGCCACATGTGCTGCATTCCCAGTTGGGAGATAACTCATTGACCCCAAATCAAAGCTTTAGGCTCATTCTTGAAGGTGATGCAAGGATATTTCACTCTATTTTCTTCAGTGGTTTCATTTATAATCATTGTCATCTTGAATATCCTTAAAAACTCAACGTCAGGGAGAATTTAAGGTCCCTTAAATGGTGATTCAGTACCATTCATACAACGAGGAGCGTGCCAATGCTCTTAATCAGGTTGGATATACCTGAAGTCGTTGTTAGAGATGTGATTTAGGTGTAAAGTTAGTGTGCGTAGTACGCATTCATCCAGACAACTAACTTTCCCACATTCCTACCTAATCACGTGTTTAATTGAATCGGTCACATGTATTAAGAAACATGATTCAATTAACTCATATTCGAGGACATTATCAATAAGATTATCCATAAGTAAAACATACACCAAACTTGAATCCAAGAACATGGAAAAATGTTCACATAGTAAATGGTTTACTAAGGGGATTCGGCCAACAAGGCCATCTAGGTCAAAATTTGGCTTTACCAACGATGTTTGGTGGAGCAAAAATTAGTCTCACATATTGACTACTAGAATGGTACTCCTTAACAACATTGGTGAGGGCATGAACAGGTGCATAACCAATGATCTATTCCATGAAGACGGAAAAAGATTCTGTAGGGTTAAGGTTCAAGAATATTATCCCTTATTCTTGAAGTTTTAGGTCTTAGGTACCAAGGATCATGCATCGGGCATGATGCCACACCTTAGCAGGCCCAGATTATACCATATGTTTTATGGTAGTAATCAGATCCAAGAATTTGGTAAACTTCCGCTTTCTACATTGTTGCTTCAGAGGCAAGTTAGAAACATGGAAGAACGAGAAAAATATTCTCCAGTCAAAATTCAATCGGATTTATAAACTTCAGAATTGTACTCATTCATGGGCGTAATCATGGTGTGCTTCAGGCAATATGTCGCATCAAGGACAGAACTCTCCAGCCTTCCTTCACGATTCCTTCACGAATCGTCTCCGACACTTGCGATCTCTCTCCCTCGGGCGATTTTTCCTCACAGACAGAACTCTCAATCTAGCACTGAGTCCGAGTCTCACTCTCACCCAAATTAGGTAATTAATTTATGTCGTTGGCAATTTTTTTTTTTTGTGTGTTAATAACTTATACATTTCTTCCATCTTCATCTGTAACTCTATTTGTTAGTAGTCATTCAATAATTAAAATGATGTTTGATTGAGTTGATCGTATTCTTTTTTAAAAATCATTTCTTTTATTGATGATGCGCTGCGGCACCCATGTATTTGGTTTTGCCGGGTTGTAGGGGGATTAAAGCGGGGGTTTTGGTTGTGTATTTGGCGCTTTAGTTGTGTATGTATTTGGTTTTGGCGAGTTGTCTTTGGTTTCTTTTATTGATGATGCGTTGGGGCACCCATGTGGGTTGTATTTGGTTCCTTTTATTTGGTTTTAGAGTGGGCATCGCAGCAAACCAACGCAATGAATTTCAGTTAAAAGCCTAATATTGAACTAGCAAACTAATGCAAACAGTGCAAAACTTGCATAGCAGCAGAGCATGCTTACATAGGATTGGGATTTGGGAATGTTGGATATACGCAGCATGCCAATTCAACTACTTTTACTTATAAAACTTGTGTTCTATTTAGCATTTTCCTAGATAAGTAAACCAAATTGCTGGATGAAAGTTACTCAATATCATGTAATTTGAGATTTTCAAACATGTTTTTTTGTGTGTTATGTATGTGAATTTGTTTCCTAATTAACATACCAAATTGACAACTAGAGATTATGCTTCTCATGTGGATGTTCATCCCAAAATCAGGGGAAATGAATCCTTCAGCAAAATTGTTGTGAATTAATTGTAATTGTATTATAATTTCTAAATCTGCAACAAGATCCACCCATGTGAAATGGTTGGAACAAAATCAAACTCGCTTAGATTTGTAGCAGAACAATGCCATATTGTACTGCCTTACCAATAGGGTTACATTAATGGTATTGGTAGCTATTCAATTTGTTTGTTTCTATATTCCAGTTGTCTCAACTAATGTGATTAATATTTGGATATTAGTTTCCTGCATAAGCATACCTAGGCAAATCAAGGAAACAAAGGAGTAAAGACCATTATGCATGCATGAACATATCAGTATACATATATATACACGGTGGGTACAGGGCATGCAATTAATTGAGCTCAAATTTTTTTCTTTTGTTTTCGAGTACACAATATGGTTGTTCTTTCAAACATGGGTGCCACCAAAATTTTCATTTAATTACAACTATGTGGAGGAGGAATCGAAGTTGGAATGTAGGGGTGAGATGGCATTAGATTTTTTGATATGATATGCTCGTTTTGTCAAATTATTGGCATTAATCAGTATATATTATCATAATTATTGGATATGATTTGTTTGTTGAACTGGCATGGCTTTTGGCATTTTCCAGTCGTTCGTCTCTTAGTAAAACTATATACATGTTTCGTTTTCTGCCTTAATTCTGGGATCTGCTTATACATATGCTAGGTTAGAGAACCATATAGCTTTCCATCATGCATGCTTTCCACAAAAGAAATCAAATGTGAATGTATTGTATACTATCCCACGATGCCTTCACCTGTTAACCTTTCACATCTTAACATTTTTCCTGGTAGTGTTAGCAAGTTTAGCACTGCTGTAGCAACTGAGGAGGAGTTAATCAATCATTCCACAAGTTCAAACTTCAAATTAGTCACACGTTGCTTCAGGTAATATTTTTGTTTTGGCTATAGAATCTTAGATACATGGTCTTGCTTTAATGTTTGACAGCAAATCAAGTTTTGTAATTCTGTGCACAGATTGGCATATTCTAGGCAGATACTTATAGGTAGATACTTAATTGGGCCTTGCCATTTAATTGGCATATTTGTGCACAGATTAGTAGAAACAAGACATGATTGGCAGATTTTTGAATATATTTGCTTGGAATATATTTCTATGTTGAATGCTCAGATTTTTGAATGCTATTGTGCACAAATTTGTGCACAGACAGATTGGCAGATTGCTTTTGAATAGGCAGATGCTACAAAAGTATGAAACTATGTCAAATTGGCAGATTGGGTAAATGCCATGAAAGTATTGAATAGGCAGATTTCTTTTGATTTCTGTTATATATTTTGAGTTATTTTTCTCACAACCATATATTTTCTATGTTGAATGCTCAGATTTTTGAACCATTTATTTTATTTATTGATTGGAATTTGGATATATGTTGAACTGTGGTTGTGATATATTAATGTGCATTGTTATTTTATTTGTTAGGATGGACGGGTTTAGTAGCCAATCTAGTACACCTATGGTCTCAGTATTAGGAAAATGAAAACAAACCCAACCTAGTGGTACCCTTCAACTAGGCACTCCTTCACCTCAAGATTATTTGCATAATGATTATTATGAAGATTGTTGGGATGATGATCCGGATATGGAGGATATTGCATTAGAACAAATAGAAGAAGATGGGGAAGTGGGGGAAGAGGGGGAAGAGGAAGTAGAAGAAGAAGAAGAAGTAGTGAGACAATGGGAGGGTCCTCCTCGGAAAAAGGGCAATAGGAGAAAGGGTCCAAGTCCGGCGTGGAATGATGCTAAGAGGATAATGATTACCGATAATAATGGGGAGAAATCTTTCATGGTGATGCGAGAATTATACGCACACAAATTAAACCCTCTTTTTATCAATTGTAGTGAAGAATGTAAGTAGGGATCGTTCTGGACCGGGGATTAGGAGGGATTGTTAATCACTTGGAAACTGACTCAAATATGTAAAAACAAGTTTAAAACACTATACTAGACTCAAAGAATGCAAAACTAAACTTTAAAACACCAAAACAAACCAAAAGACTCAAAACAGCACCAAAACACTCAAAACAGCCTTAAAAACACAATCTGGGCAGTTTTGAACACTAGACACAACTTTGGACGAAAATTGGTTTTACTTTGACCTAAGACACTTAAAAACACAAACTAAAGTGATTTCTAACTACTATGACTCAACAAAGTAAAGGGGGATTGGTTTTGGACGAATTTAAAAACAAAACAAACTTTTTAAATTAGAACAGATTGTAAAAACGAATTTGATGGATTTGAATGGATGGGAAGCTAGCTAGGGGGTTCATCTCCACACATGTTATACTTGCATATAAAACGATTTCCAATTGCTTTTCAATAACCCATGAATTCTCAACGCCCCAAGTTAATTAGGTTCGCTTGAATTAACCTTCAGATTTTCCTAACGTTATTGAATTGGATGATTGCATACGACAACCCAAAACATTCCCCACAAGTCCCCTACATGATTGCATAATAGAGATACAAGCAAGAATCATTAAGTTCTATGAAAACCATAAGCATTGACGAAGCACTTGTTACTATGATTGCATGAAACTTATGCCAAGAATTTACTTAACGCGATTGAGATCATCAACCTTTACTACTTGTGAATATAATTCCATAACGATTAGGTGAAATTTCCTTATATCCTAGCATCCAATTTATGCATGATAATTAAGCGTGCACTCTCAACCAACACACACAAATCAATGTAATTCACATAGATAAGTAAATTGAATTCACAACTTATGAAACGCAATTGAAGTAATCAATTCATATAGCAAGTATGTTCATGGTTTCGAATCCCCCCCTAACCAAGGGGGGTTTAGTTCCTCATACGCACAAAACAAAGAGAAATAAATTTAAACATTGAAATCAAAGGAAAAGAAACACCTAGAAATTCCAGCGACGCGAACTTGAATTGCATGAACTTCCGAGCTTCCTTCTCCTCCTCCTTGGTGCGGCAAGGGTCTAGGGACAGGTTTAGGGCCTTAGGTGTATGGATGCATGGTTATGGAGGGATGTAGTAGTGTTTAGGGGAAGGGGATGGTGCGGCAAAGCTTAAAACTAAGGAGAAAGGTGTTTGGTGGCTGCGGCAAGGGTGTGGAGAGGGTTGGACGAATTTCTGGAGTTAATGAATGTGTATGAGAGGTGGTGCTCTGATCTAGGGGTTAATATGAGTATATATAGGCACTTAAAACCCTAGGGTAATCAGATATGGACTTGAATAACCCAAATCCACAAGGAAATAGGCTTAGAAATCAGAAATAGAAAGGGATAATGCTTCCTAGGTGCGGCAGGTAAGGAGATAAGGTGAAAAGGCTTCTAGAATGCCTTGCAAGGCAAGGGAAATCAGCTTTCTAGAAGGATTTGGGGCGCCACTTTTGTAGGAGATAAGATAAGGTTCCTAGAATCATGTTTTAAGGGCCAAATTTGTAGGGAAAAAGGGATAAGGGTGCGGCACCTTTGTAGGGATAATGTTAGGGCTTCTAGAAAGCCTAAAAGCTAAGGGGATTTGGATAAAACCCACGGCAAAGATAGGATAGGGCATCTAAGGCTTCTAGAAACCCTCCAAGATAAGGTAAAGTGCATGGCATCCCTATAGGATTAGGATAAGGTGTCCTAAATGGATAAGGTGCCCTAAATGGATAAGGACTCCTCATTGCACTTGGAAACTTTGCCTATTAGGATTAGAAAACCTTGTCTTCATCATTCCTTCTTCATCTTGGACTCCTTTTCCTTCTTGGACTTGGAAAACTTCTTTGTTGCTTCACTTGAGACCATTTGGACTTTGCCTTTCCTACTTCAAGTAGGAAACCTTGTTTGAGTAGGCAACTTTGTTCTTCTAGGAATCCTAATTCAACTAGGAAACCCACTTTAACTAGGAATCCTAATTCAACTAGGAAACCATCTTCCATTAGGGACTTTCCTACTTCAACTAGGAACCCTTGCTCAAGTAGGAATCATCATCTTCAAGTCTTCAATTTCGTCCATCCTCTTGGCTCCAAGCATATGATGTCCATTCCAAGCTCTAATTTGCTCCAAAAGGCTCCAAAATGCATCCTTTTGCATACTTTGCCCTTAAAACCTGAAAATACATAAAACTAGCTTAAAAGACTACTTTACTAAGGAAAAACACTATAAATGCACAAAAACAAGCTAAACTAAAGTGCGTAAATATGCTCCTATCAAATTCCCCCACACTTAGCTTTTGCTAGTCCTCGAGCAAAACAAAATGAAACAAAGTAAATAACGAAGTAAAACGAGTAAAACGAGTAAAACGCAACCTACACCTTCCAACAATCGCCTCAGGGATTTCCAATGCACATGACATGTTAAAAATCATCATTCCCACAGATTTTAGCCATCTTTACGCTTAAGCATGTACTTAATCATGGTCACTACTCATTAGTTCACAAATAACCAATTACAACACGATTTTGAATGTAGTAACATGCCTTAGAGAATTTCCTCAATTCCTTACAAGATATGCACTCAATTTTCACATAGATTTTCTGACTACACACCCTATACTAGTTATATGTGAGAAGATAGATGTAAATATGAAAACGAATGCTCACATATATGTATGACAAAGAAGCACTTTTCGGAGTTAATAACATGTTTAGATATGATCTCATGAATGGAACGCTACTACTTAGATGCGAGAACCAGTGACACCATATGCTCGTACCAATTTTAAACTCCACAAATTGAAACACATAACACTCAAGATTAAAGTCAAGGGTTGTAACGGGGCTAGGGGTATTGGCTAACAAAGAAAGGTAAAGGATAAAACAAACGTTCTTTAAACAATAGTAAGCAAAGCAATGAACTTGATAATTAGAATTCACTTTAGAGTGCAGAAAATAACTTTAAACACAAAGGGGAATACACGTGCATACTTAGGGTCAAATGCAACGTTTTGGACCCTTTCTTCAATAACCAACAACTTAGAGCTCATTTTATGCTCTTCCAACTCCTTTTCATACTATTCACAACTTTTTCTTTTTTCCTTTCTATTTTGCACGAATTTTTCTCTTTTTTTTTTTTTTTTTTTTTTTTTTCTTTTCTCCTAACCCGTGCCTCAATATGAGTTTTGGCACATACCCATATCAAGAATCCTCCCCCCACACTTAGCTTTCTGCAATACCATGATCCAAAGGAATTCATCATGAGTCATGCTTAACTACGTTCTAAGAACAAGGGTATGGATAATCCTAATCTAGGCTAGGTGAGGATAATGTGGGTTAACAAACAACATGGGCTAAACGAGGCTCAACGGGGTTAAACCTACAAAAACACATGCATGGAATGATGGCTTTTTGGCTATGGTGGTAACTACTAACTTCATCTTGAATATGTGTTATGCAATTTAATAACATGTTTTGAATGAAATTGGCATGAGTTCTAGTATTTGGAACTAAATGATGAAACGCCTTCTAAGTAGTAACCAAGCAAAGAATAATGAGATCATGCAACGACTTTAGAAAACAAGAATGCACAGATTTTAACTCTCCAAATAAACGTTTAGGCTCAAGTCTCACAAGGTTGTAGCATTTGTTTGAGTTCCTTCCTTCAAGCATGTTACAAAAACTAATTTTTTTTTTCTTTTTGATTACATGTGAAGTCATAAGTTATAACCACAACCAAGCATAAACAAAGAGTAAATCAAACTTTCATCCATGTTAATCATTCTCTTTAACAGTCATGCAATTACAAACCGAATCCTCATCATTGTGTTGGAAGGTACCCTAAGACACAAACAAACACACAAAAACAACTTAAAAACAACTCTTTTTGGGTTTTCAAAACAATTTTTTTTTTTTCAATTTTTTCTGGGATTTTCGGATTTTTAGAACAACAAATACTAAAACACACCAAAACAGCCTAAAAACACCTAAAAACAGCAAGAAACAACATTTGAAATTATGGGTGACAAAATCCTACGAATTTGCATCAAAACACTTTGGTTACCCCCCCACACTTAAATCAAACATTGTCCTCAATGTTTCAAGCATAGACTCACACAAATAACAAACAAACAAACAAAACAACATCTAACAACATAACATGGCAGAAACAAAATCAACAACAAAGAGAAGAGTTTAGGAACGCAAATCTGGAATTGGAGTGCTTTCTCGGTCTTTTCTTTGTTGAATGCATGGGTTGCCTCCCAAGTAGCGCTTGCTTTAACGTCGTACAGCCAGACGAACATTCTTCTTATCCTCTCTTGGAGCCCACGACATGGAGTGGGATGTCCTCCACAACTTGCCCTTCAACACTTTCGTAATATGGCTCTATGAATGGGAGGGGATAGTGATCCTCCCTAATGGTGGTATTTTGGTTCCTATAGTTCATGTAGACGCTCCTACCACCTTGAAATCGATTTGGAACCTGCACCAAAGAAGGTAACAACCTATTAGTTGAAATGGGAATTGGAATTGGGATTGGAGACTTACTAGGATGTTGTGGCAAAGGCTCAAAATCGGCAGCCCTATCAACAATGTCACCATGGCTACTTTCGGCCATATTGGGTGGTTGCAGGGCAATCACTCCAAGTTCTTCTCCAATGGTGGTTCTTGATGCATCCTTCTTGATAGGTGTGGATTGTTCCTGCCCTATATCCTTAATTGTACCAATGGCAAAACAAGAACGAACATCATTAGGATTCTCAATGGAGTCATAAACATTGAATTTAATTATATCACCACCAAACTCCATTGTTAGTGCTCCTTTGGCGACATCAATCTTTGTTTGGGCTGTTTTCATGAACGGTCTTCCAAGTAGGAGTGGCAAGGGTGGAGAATGAACCGAATCGTCCATTTCAAGCACATAAAAATCCGCCGGGAATATCAAGTTATTCACCTGCACTAAAACATCTTCCAAAACTCCCTTTGGATAGGCATTAGATCTATCGGCCAATTGAATAATCACACCATCATTTTTCAATTCACCAAGGTTCATTGAAGCATAAATAGAGTAGGGCATGACGTTAATTGAAGCCCCTAAGTCTAACATAGCATTTTCAAACTTAGTTTGACCAATAATACAAGGAATTGTAAAGCTACCTGGATCCTTGCATTTTGGTGGTAACTTCCTTTGTAAAACAGCGGAAACGTTTTCACTTACCCGTACTACCTCTTTATGTGACGCCCTCTTCCTCGTAGTGCACAATTCCTTCAAGAACTTAGCGTATTTGGGCACTTGCTTTATTGCATCCAAAAGGGGGATATTGACTTGAACTTTCCGAAACGTCTCCAAGATGTCCTTTTCCGCTTCTTCTTTCTTTGTTTGCTTAAACCTACTAGGAAAAGGAACGTTCGCAGGAAAATCATTAGTAGGAACCGAACTTGACACGTTTTTACCTTTATTGGATGAATTGGACGACTTGGGATCACTTGGAACTTGCGGCACATTTGGTTCCACCTTGGCCGTGAGTGGCCTTTGCTCCTCCTCTTCAATTCTCAACTCGTCCTCCTCGTTGGAACGTGATTTGGATGGTTTGAGGTCAGATCCGACTTGCTTTCCACTTCGCAAATGTATAGCTTTTGCAGATTCGAATCCACCTTTCGGATTGACCACCGTTGAGCTATGCAACCTTCCTTGCTCACGAAATTGCCCCATGAATTCGGCAATCTGTCCCACTTGCTTCTCCAAGTTGTCCACCCTCTTGTCTTGGATTTGCCTCTCTTTGTTTTGAGTTTGGACTTCCTGCGTCAAAGTAGTAAGTAATTGAAAAATCTTATCATTATCACTTGAATTACCTACATTGCTTTGGGCAGGTTGTGCTTGGGCTTGTGGTGGTGCCAACGGCTTTTGATAGAAACCCGGGGGTTGTTGCCTAAATCCGCTTTGTTGTTGACCTTGTTGGGGGTCTCGCCATTTGAAATTCGGATGATCACGCCAATCGGGATTGTAAGTATTAGAGAACGGATCACCACGTGATTGGTGTTGGTTGCCATATCCCACGGCATTGAGTGTCTCCCACCCTCCATTCTCGATTAATTGTGGGCACTTGTCCGTAGGGTGTCCTTGCATGGAGCATACGCCACAAGAAGCTACGGTTTTGACTTTTGGACCTTCCACCACCTGAGAAAGCAACGTAGTAAGGTTAGCCATTTGATTTTGAAGTTCGGTTATGGTACTTACCTCATTGACTTGGTGTTGCCGTGGGGTACTCCTCTGTCCAACGCCTTCGTATTGTTGAGCATTCAATGCTCGATTAGCAATCAAGGTCTTTGCAGCCGTGGGGGTCTTGTCCACCAAGGCTCCTCCCGCTGAGGCATCTAGCATTTGACGTTCAATAGGTAGAAGTCCCTCGTAAAAGTATTGTAGAAGTAGTTCCTCCTTCATTTGATGCTGTGGACATGAAGCAACAAGAGATTTAAAACGTTCATAATAAGTAGGAAAGGATTCACCTTCATCTTGTTGAATTCCACTTATCCTTTTTCGTAGGAGGATGACTCGAGAAGTTGGGAAAAACTTCTCCAAGTAAGCTCGTTTCATGCTCTCCCATGATGTGACAGTTCCGGGAGCCAATTCGTACAACCAATCTTTCGCTTTCTCTTGGAGAGAAAAGGGAAAGGCCTTCATCTTCAAGATGCTCTCATCTACGTTCACCGGAGTCATGCTTGAGCAAACGACTTCAAACTCCTTCAAATGCTTGTTCGGATCTTCCATGGATAGCCCATGGTACTTTGGAATGTGATGTAATAGGCTTGACTTCAATTCGAACTCGGCAGTCTTGTCTTGAGCCGCCCTTGGGTATTGGATGCACAAGGGTGCGGCATTGGCCAATCCCGAAGCGGAAAGCTCCTTGATCGTTCGGTTGTCCGCTGCCATGTCTTCCACTTCTTCTTCAAATTCAGAAACGGACACGGAACTTGCACTTGATTCACTAGGTTCCGGGTTCTTCCTCTTACGTCTCAACTCACGCTCAAAATCGTCGTCAAAATCTAAAATATGTTCGTGAACCGGATTAGAACTCCGAGTCATAAACAAGTACCTAAAACAAGAAACAAAATAACATAAGAATCTGATCTAATAAGAAAAACGAAAATAACAATCCAAGGGATTAGCAAAGTTGCTAATCCCCGGCAACGGCGCCAAAATTTGATGCGAGAATTATACGCACACAAATTAAACCCTCTTTTTATCAATTGTAGTGAAGAATGTAAGTAGGGATCGTTCTGGACCGGGGATTAGGAGGGATTGTTAATCACTTGGAAACTGACTCAAATATGTAAAAACAAGTTTAAAACACTATACTAGACTCAAAGAATGCAAAACTAAACTTTAAAACACCAAAACAAACCAAAAGACTCAAAACAGCACCAAAACACTCAAAACAGCCTTAAAAACACAATCTGGGCAGTTTTGAACACTAGACACAACTTTGGACGAAAATTGGTTTTACTTTGACCTAAGACACTTAAAAACACAAACTAAAGTGATTTCTAACTACTATGACTCAACAAAGTAAAGGGGGATTGGTTTTGGACGAATTTAAAAACAAAACAAACTTTTTAAATTAGAACAGATTGTAAAAACGAATTTGATGGATTTGAATGGATGGGAAGCTAGCTAGGGGGTTCATCTCCACACATGTTATACTTGCATATAAAACGATTTCCAATTGCTTTTCAATAACCCATGAATTCTCAACGCCCCAAGTTAATTAGGTTCGCTTGAATTAACCTTCAGATTTTCCTAACGTTATTGAATTGGATGATTGCATACGACAACCCAAAACATTCCCCACAAGTCCCCTACATGATTGCATAATAGAGATACAAGCAAGAATCATTAAGTTCTATGAAAACCATAAGCATTGACGAAGCACTTGTTACTATGATTGCATGAAACTTATGCCAAGAATTTACTTAACGCGATTGAGATCATCAACCTTTACTACTTGTGAATATAATTCCATAACGATTAGGTGAAATTTCCTTATATCCTAGCATCCAATTTATGCATGATAATTAAGCGTGCACTCTCAACCAACACACACAAATCAATGTAATTCACATAGATAAGTAAATTGAATTCACAACTTATGAAACGCAATTGAAGTAATCAATTCATATAGCAAGTATGTTCATGGTTTCGAATCCCCCCCTAACCAAGGGGGGTTTAGTTCCTCATACGCACAAAACAAAGAGAAATAAATTTAAACATTGAAATCAAAGGAAAAGAAACACCTAGAAATTCCAGCGACGCGAACTTGAATTGCATGAACTTCCGAGCTTCCTTCTCCTCCTCCTTGGTGCGGCAAGGGTCTAGGGACAGGTTTAGGGCCTTAGGTGTATGGATGCATGGTTATGGAGGGATGTAGTAGTGTTTAGGGGAAGGGGATGGTGCGGCAAAGCTTAAAACTAAGGAGAAAGGTGTTTGGTGGCTGCGGCAAGGGTGTGGAGAGGGTTGGACGAATTTCTGGAGTTAATGAATGTGTATGAGAGGTGGTGCTCTGATCTAGGGGTTAATATGAGTATATATAGGCACTTAAAACCCTAGGGTAATCAGATATGGACTTGAATAACCCAAATCCACAAGGAAATAGGCTTAGAAATCAGAAATAGAAAGGGATAATGCTTCCTAGGTGCGGCAGGTAAGGAGATAAGGTGAAAAGGCTTCTAGAATGCCTTGCAAGGCAAGGGAAATCAGCTTTCTAGAAGGATTTGGGGCGCCACTTTTGTAGGAGATAAGATAAGGTTCCTAGAATCATGTTTTAAGGGCCAAATTTGTAGGGAAAAAGGGATAAGGGTGCGGCACCTTTGTAGGGATAATGTTAGGGCTTCTAGAAAGCCTAAAAGCTAAGGGGATTTGGATAAAACCCACGGCAAAGATAGGATAGGGCATCTAAGGCTTCTAGAAACCCTCCAAGATAAGGTAAAGTGCATGGCATCCCTATAGGATTAGGATAAGGTGTCCTAAATGGATAAGGTGCCCTAAATGGATAAGGACTCCTCATTGCACTTGGAAACTTTGCCTATTAGGATTAGGAAACCTTGTCTTCATCATTCCTTCTTCATCTTGGACTTCTTTTCCTTCTTGGACTTGGAAAACTTCTTTGTTGCTTCACTTGAGACCATTTGGACTTTGCCTTTCCTACTTCAAGTAGGAAACCTTGTTTGAGTAGGCAACTTTGTTCTTCTAGGAATCCTAATTCAACTAGGAAACCCACTTTAACTAGGAATCCTAATTCAACTAGGAAACCATCTTCCATTAGGGACTTTCCTACTTCAACTAGGAACCCTTGCTCAAGTAGGAATCATCATCTTCAAGTCTTCAATTTCGTCCATCCTCTTGGCTCCAAGCATATGATGTCCATTCCAAGCTCTAATTTGCTCCAAAAGGCTCCAAAATGCATCCTTTTGCATACTTTGCCCTTAAAACCTGAAAATACATAAAACTAGCTTAAAAGACTACTTTACTAAGGAAAAACACTATAAATGCACAAAAACAAGCTAAACTAAAGTGCGTAAATATGCTCCTATCACATGGCCGAATGCAAGCATTGCAAACTCTTAGTACCGGCACACCCTATAATTCATGGGACGATGGGAATTCTTAAGCATTTGAGGAAATATCCGGGTTCTAGTCTCTTTGAAAATGTGGATCCGAAGCAACCTCCATTGACACAAGCGAGGATGGGAGGTTCGGTTGTCACTCACACTTTCAATCAAAAAAGACTTGATAGGAGATGTGTGAGGTGGATTATAATAGTGGAGATGCCTTTTAGGGTGGTTGATCAAAAGGATCTTCGAGATTTTATTCATGACTTGAATCCAAAGTACAAACTTCCTAATAGGCATAAGGTGGTGGCGGTTTTGGAGTTGTATGTTGAAGAGAAGGCTAAAATAAAAAGTGTGATTGAGGGGTTGAGAGTGAGTATTACAACCGACACTTGGACCTCAATTCCAATGATAAACTACATGGTCATCACGGCCCATTTTTTGGACACTAATTGGGGGTTGCATAAGAGGATCCTAAACTTTGTCCAAGTTACTTCTCATAAGGGTGATGATATTGGAAGATGTCTAGAGGTTTGCTTGAATGATTGGGACATAGACAAGGTGTTTAGCATTACCGTTGACAATGCTAGTGCAAATGACACCGCCATTGCATACATGAAAAGAAGACTCAAGTCAAATGGTACTCTTTTACTTGACGGGGCTCACTTGCACATGAGGTGCGCTTGTCACATCCTCAATTTGATAGTTAAGGATGGAATGACGGAGCTTAGTTGTGAGATTGATGTCATAAGAAATTGTGTGAAGTTTATACACTCATCCCCGGCAAGGTTAGAGTCTTTTAGGGAATATTGTGTCTTGTTGAGATTTGATAGGATGTCAAGTATCCCTTTTGATGTTGTCACAAGGTGGAATGCCACGTATGAGATGCTTAATAGTGCTTTCAAGTTTAAAAAAGTGTTCTCTAAGATGGCCTTTAAGTGTGACTCTTTTATTGCTTACTTTAAAGAGGAGGTCTCGAAAGAGGTTGATGGGGTGACAACAAAGGCCAAGCGGGTGGGTCCTTCGGAAGTGGATGATTGGGAAAGGTCAATGAGTTTTGCTCACTTTCTTAAAAAGTTTTATGATGCCACCTTGACATTGAGTGCAACCCTTACTCCAACGTCACACTTAATACTTGGCACGGTGATTGCCTTGCAAGTGGAGATACAAGAACAAATTTTAAATGCCTCTAATGCCACTTTGCAAAGTGTGGCTACCTCAATGAAGCTCAAGTTTGACAAATATTAGGGTCACATTGAAAAGGTGAATCCTATTCTCTTTGTAGCCCAAGTACTTGACCCTAGGTACAAATTTGATATGTTGGAGACAAATCTAGAAGAGCTCAGCTATGGATGGGACAAAATAAGGGAGGAGAAAGTAAGGGTTAAAGGCTATGTAACCGAGTTGTATAATGCATACAAGGAGGGAGTGGTCCTTAGTAGTAGTAGTACTAGTAGTACTAGTAGTAGTGCTACCTCAAATGTGGAGCAAAGATCAAGTGTTGTACTAGATGATGTGGGGGGGGGGGGGGGGTGTGATTGTAGATATTGATGTTGCTTCAAGGATGACAAAGAAGATCCAACGAAAGAGAGCGGAGGCACAACAAAATGAGATAGCCAATGAAGTGGATATGTATTTCAATGATCCACATCAAAGCCTAACATATGAGGGTTTCAATCTTTTGGATTAGTGGAAAGGAAATTGTGCTCAATATCCAACTCTTAGTAAAGTTGCTAAGGATGTTTTGGCCCTTCCTAGTAGCACCGTTGCTAGTGAGAATGTCTTTAGTCTTGGTAGGAGAGTTGTTGATCCTTTTAGAACATCCTTAACACCTAAAATGGTTAAGGCTTTAGTGTGTACTAGTGATTGGCTTAGAGGAAAGCAATTTTGTTTCTACAAGGAGCCTACACTTGACGATTCATTTCTACAAGGAGCTTGAACGCTTAGAAAGAAGTAAGTAAACAATTTAATTTCCTCTTTTATTTTCTTAGTATTTATTATCTATTAGACTATAATTCAATGTAAATGATTTGTGGTTTATTGTTTTAGGCACGGCTAATTTGGGAGGTGAGGAGAATACAACACAAGAAAATGAAATGCCACCTCCACCTCCTCGACCACCCCAAGTTGAAGTTCAACAACGTCAAAATCAATCACTACCTCCACGACCACCCATTGTAAGGGGAAAGGCTCAACCATCAACATCAAGGGGAATGGCTCAACCATCAACATCAAGGGGAGAGTACAAGTGCCAACAAGAAGGGAGCAAGCACAAGCATCAACAAGATCAAGGGGACGAAGAGGCCAACAATATTTATAGACTTTAAGCTTTACTTTTTTGCTTTTGGTTTGTAACTTAATTATTGAAACTTTGGCTCATAACTAATTTTTTTGATTTTGGGTTTGTTACTTTATTTATTTTAAAACCTTGGCTTGTAACTATTATTTTTGCTTTTGAGTTTGTTACTTTATTTATTTTAAAACCTTGGCTTGTAACGATTATTTTTGCTTTTGGGTTTGGTACTTAATTTATTTTTATTGCATGCATGATGCATGTGTAGTGGGCAGATTGAAACTTTGTTATTATTGAAACATTGTGCACAGATGGGCAGTGGGCAGATTGAAGCTTAATTTATGAAACTATGTCAAATTTGTGCAGTGGGCAGTGGGCAAATTAGTAGAAATAACAAATTGGCAGATTGGGCCCAAAAGCATAATATGTCAAATTTTAGTTCAAAAGCCCAAAAACATTTCGGGATTCCCGATTTGTCCCGAAATCCCGAAATTATTTCGGGATTCCCGAAAATTTGGTTTGAGATCGGTATTGAATTTGGGATTCCCGATAATTTCGGTTTAGGAATCGGGACTAGGGTTTCGGTATGGGATCCCATACCGAACCACCCCTAATAAGAATGCAATGAATAAATTTGATCTTCAATTTAAAATATTTACACTAATAGATACCACAAGTCTTACTTTATACTTGATGGAAGTATAATATTAACTCTAAGTGTTTGTTTAATCTACCGTTTTGACGTGATATACATTTTACGAAACTTTTTTCAACGATCCAACCGTCAAAATTATTTGTACACACTCAGAGATTGCATACGTAAAAAATTGTAAAAAACAAACATTCAGAGATTATGTAACGGAACAAAAGTTTTCGACAGTTATAAACGAAAAATCACAATTTAACGGTTATTTTAGCTCCGATTTTAATGATTTTTTACAGCTACACTCCTCGACCCTATAAGAATGCAATGAATAAATTTGATCTTCAATTTAAAATATTTACATTAGTGGATACCACAAATCTTACTTTATACTTGATGGAAGTATAATATTAACTCTTAAGTGTTTATTTAATCTACCGTTTTGACGTGATATGCATTCTACGAAACTTTTTTCAACGATCCAACCGTAAAACTTTTTTGTACACACTCTGAGATTGCATACGTAAAAAATTGTTGAAAAAAAAACATTTAGAGATTACGTAACGAAACAAAAAATTTCGACGGTTATAAACGAAAAATCACAATTTAACGGTTATTTTAGCTCCGATTTTAATGATTTTTTACAGCTACACTCCTCGACCCTATAAGAATGCAATGAATAAATTTGATCTTCAATTTAAAATATTTATACTAGTGGATACCGCAAAATTTTATTTTATACTTAATGAAAGTATAATATTAACTCTTAAGTGTTTAATTAATCTACCGTTTTGACATGATACACATTCTACGATTTTCTTTTCAATGATCTAACCGTCAAACTTGTTTGTACACACTCTGAGATCACATACGTAAAAAATCACAAAAAAGCAAACATTCAAAGATTAAGTAACAGAACAAAAGTTTTCGATGATTATAAATGAAAAACCACAAATTAACGGTTATTTTAGCTTCGATTTTGATATTTTTTTATTGCTACACTCCTCGACCCTATAAGAATGTAATGAATAAATTTGATCTTCAATTTAAAATATTTACACTAGTGGATAAATCTTATTTTATACTTATTGGAACTATAACATTAACTCTTAAGTGTTTGTTAAATCTATCAATTTGATAGGATATGCATTCTACGAAATTAGTTTCAACGATCCAACCGTCAGATATGTTTGTATATACTCCGAGATATCATGTGTAAAAAATCGCATAAAAAAAAAACGTTCAAAGATTATTCTGGCGGTCGTCCAAAATCTTGCTTTGTTCATGTCGGTTATATTCGACAGGGCCATGAGTGAAAAAAAAAATGTTCAAAACATGTGTTTATTTATTTTTTTTAATCAATATAACATTTTAAAATAATAAAATCAAACATGATAAAGTACACCAGATGTTCATGTGTGTTTATGTGCCAAACAATGTGCTTTGTGACGCATTGAAAAAAATTGTTTGAATTTCTTTGTAACTTATTGCTTGCCTGTGAGGGAGCATAATCCTTATTACAAAAATGATAGAGCTTCATATTGTAGTCTGTTGTTATTATTCTCTCAGAAAATTTATGGCTCGTGGGATTTGGGTTCATTAGACTTTAGGGTCATGAGTGAAAAAAATAATTTTAAATATGTGTTTATTTATTTATTTTTAATCAATATAACATATTAAAATAATAAAATTTTTATTTATGTCGGTTATAACCGCCAGAATACTAAAATAATAACCGCTAGAAAGTAAAATAATAAAATAGTCAATTTCTATCGGTTATAACCGCCACAATTAACTTAAAAACCGCCAGCATCTTCAAAAATATTAAATATCTGACAGGATTTTTTTTATATCCACCATTAAATATCCGTCAGGACTTTATGTCGGATATAACCGACAAGATTTTTCTAATATCCGCCACTAATTAAATGATGTGACGGATATATTTTATCCGACATAATTTTTCTAATATCCGCCACCTAAAGCTAATATTGTAGTAGTGATGTTTGCTTATACAGGAAAGAGATATCAAAACTACAAGACAAGGAAACTGAAATGAAAAAGGCAGCTACCAAAGGGAGCAAGGTTGAACAAAAAAAGCTAAGAAAAAGTAGGTGGAGGAAGAGATTACTCGGCTTTCTGCTAATCTTAAAGAAAAACATGCTACAGAACTTGCTTCGTTAGGCTATAGTGCTAGTAATGGGAATGAGAAAAGTAAACTTGACACTTTAGTGAAGGCCATAGCTGGTGTTTCTACCAGTCAACCTGAGCAGGCAAAGCCCAGCAAGAGTTGGAAGAGGCGAGAGAAGAGGGCTCAGCAAGATGCAGCCAGGGAACAAAGAATTCAAGAAGAGCAGAGCAACCTAGTAAGTGATCGATGATGGAAAGCTAATTTTTGACCCCATTGTCTTAAATTCTTGGCTCTGCCACTGCTTACATGTAGTATCAGAGCTGGTTCAGTCAAACCCCAACTTGAATAAACATGATTGTCATATTGAATCTTCTTCTGTCATTGACATATATATATATATATATATATATGTAACATGCAATGAATTTGAATCTGTTCTTTTCTGATGTATGGATGTTTTTTTCTATAACATATAACTTACATTCTGAGTATCAGTCATAGTTATACTCGTGTTTATTATTTTAATCTTTTGTTCACAAAACTGAGTTATACGCTCATGTTATATGTGTGTTTGGTGTATAGAATACAGTGACGAAAAAAATGCAAACAATGATATATGTGTCTGGTGCATACATATCATTGCGTATGAAGTAATTCTTACAAATTTTGAGTACAAAAGTCATGAGGTTTACTTAGTTTCTTCACCAAAGTGTTTGACTATATCTTAAGATCATGTGACCTCATAAAGAATACTTAAAATGGCAGTTCATAGTACTATCAAGTTTTAAGGTTTCCAAAGAAATTTTTACTGGGATCATTATGGACTGATGTATAGTGAATGATGAATTTCATGTGATTATGTAATTCTTTTTGCCTAAAGGTGTAGTATTAGATAAAAGCATGTCTTTTTTACTTGGCTATGCAGTATTTAGAAAATTATATATTTATATGGATAGTTTCTTGCCTAAGGGTGTTACTGGTTTCATAATTTTAGTGTAACACGACAATTAAGACTAGTTCTTACTTACAATACTTATGATTTTTCATTCCAAATGGTACTTGTTGCAGGTTTCAACATGCTTAACCTAGTTAACATTGAGAAGTTAAATGGTAACAATTCAAGACTTGGAAGCAACAAATTGAGATGAATTTGGGAATACTCAAGTTCAACATTGCTTTCAAAACTCCACAACCAAATGATTTGATTGATGAGAGCACTGCACCAACACTTTCAAAATGGGAACGAGCCATTCAAATGTCTCTTCTCATTATGCAGAATGCATTGGAAGAGCACATCAGAGGAGGGATATCTAGCTATGACTTAGCCAAGAATTATATGGCTAAGATTGAGGAAAAGTTTAAGAGATCAGACAAGGCTAGAGTGGGTGCATGTTTGTCTGCACTAATCAATAGTAAGCATGATGGGACAAGCAGTGTGCGTGAGCACTTGATGAAGATGGTGAACATTTCCAACAAACTAAATGTGATGGAAATTGGCATCACTGACCAATTTTTGGTGCACATGGCTTTATACTCTTTATCTAGGGAGTATGATCAAATCAAGGTCAACTATAACACATAGAAAGAAACATGGAGTGTCAATGAACTTATTGTCGTCTGTTGTCAGGAGGAAAAGAGGTTGAAAAAGTCTAAAAGTGAGAGACTGGAATTGGCTAATCTTGTCAACACTGCAAAGGGCAAGGGGAAAATGATCATGAGTAACAAAAATGAAAACTACAAGGGCAACAAACCCTTTAGACCTCAAAACACTCCAAACACTGCATGCACTTGGTCCTAAGAAACTGTTCAAGGGTTCTATTGTATCTACCAGAAATGTTAGAGCCTCCACCTCACTTGGTTTACAGGTTTACAAACTTCATTTTAAAAAGTGTTATCATTGCCAATCCACTGAGCATTTGAGGAAGAATTGTCCTGGTTTTAAAACTTGGTTAATTAAGAAAGGTAAAACAGTTTTTGATGTTTTTGTCACAGTAGAATTTAACATAATTTTTATACCTCAAAAATCTTGGTGGTTTGACACTAGATGTTTCATCCATATAACAAATTCATTGTAGGGATTTTAGAGTCAGAAGGAGACAAGTAGGGAGTGCTATAATGTTTATGTTGAAAATGGGAATAAAGTTGTGGTTGAAGCGGTTGGTACTGTCAATTTAAAGTTGTCATCTGGTTATGTTTTAACTTTGAACAATGCATTTTATGTACCTTCAATAAGAAGGAATCTATTTTCTGTGATTCAGTTTGTTAAAAATGGTTTCTCTTATATAGGAGATGCTAATAAAATAAACTTTTATATCAAGGATTAGTTTGACAGTGCTATTGGCTATGCATTTCTAAATGGTGACCTTTGGCAGATTGAATGCACATATAATCATGATTGTCTCAATGTTATGACTACTGCATCAAAGAGAATGTTCACACATGATTCATCTTCCATGCTATGGCATCGAAGGCTAGGACATATCTGAAAAGATAGAATGTTGAGACTTATAAAGGATGGTGCATTGCCAAGTGTTAACTTTGATGATTTTAAGAACTGCACAGATTGCTTTAAGGGCAAGACCACTAACTTAACAACAAAAAAAATAAGGCAAAAAGAAGTAGTGATCTTTTGGAGATCATACACACAAATGTGTGTGGTCTATTTCCAACCAAAACAATATGTGGCAACTCCAACTTTCTCCTTTTCCTTGATAATTTTTCCAGATACACCTATTTATTTATTTTTTTTAGACAAATCTCAGACATTGAATTGTTTTAAAATCTTTAAAGTTGAGATTGAAAAATAATTGAATAAGTAAATTAAAATAGTGAGGTCTGATCGAGGGGGTGAGTTTTTTGGAAGATACACAAAGCAAAGACAACTTAAGGGATCCTTTGCTTTGTATCTACAACAAAAGAGTATAATAGCTCAATATACTAATCCAAGTACACCATCACAAAATGGAGTGGTTGAGAGACGCAATCGCACTCTGAAAGATATGGTAAGGAGTATGTACTCGTTTACAAAGCTACCTGAGTTCTTGTGGGGTGAAGATATAAAAACAACTAATTATATACTTAATTGAGTGCCTACCAAAGCTGTTCCAATTACACCATTTGAAGTTTGGACAAGAAGAAAGCCTAGTTTCTCACATTTTCATACATGGGGATGCAAATGTGAAGAAAGACCATATAATCCAAATGAGAGAAAATTGGATTTGAAAACCACTACTTGTCATTTTGTTGGTTATGCAAAGAGGTCAAAGGGTTTTCGATTTTACTGTCCTCATTCTTTCACAAGAATTGCAGAAAGTCACAATGCCAAGTTTATTGAAGATTTTGTTAATAGTAGTGTAGCTACTACTAATTCATTTGTTTTTTAAGAAGCAACTCAAGTTAAAGCATGTTCTTCTCAAGTTTCAAGTCAAGTGAATGTTTTCTCCTTGCCACTGCCATTATCACTCATTGATACTACATCTATTTCTACATCACAAGCTTTCCTAGCTTCATTTCCCATTGCCTCTAAGATACATGAACCTTCTTAGGTATCAGTCTTGGAGCCTTACAAGACACTCTTGATCAGCCTCCCACTAGTGCAGTTGCAGGCACTTCATAGCTTTCACCCTCCCTTGTTGCTGATCAGCCATTATTCATTTCCAGAAAATCTTCAAGAACTCAAAAATCTACCATTTCAAATGACTACATGGTTTATTTACAAGAAATTGAATATGATGTTGGTGATTTAGATGATCCAATTACTTATCAAGAAGCAGTGGCAAGTACTCATGTTTCTTTTTAGCATGCTACAATGGTTGATGAATTGAATTTCATGTCTAGTAATAATGTATGGAGTTTGGTGTAGGCTGCAAATGGGTGTTCAAAACTAAAAGAGATTCCAAAGGAAATGTGGAGAGACATAAGGTAAGGCTTGTAGCTAAAGGTTTTACTCAAAATGAAGGAATGGATTACACTGAAACCTTTTCTAGTTTCCACCAAAGACTCATTTCGTGTGATTATGGCATTGATTGCACAATTCAACTTAGAACTCCACCAAATGGATGTTAAAACAGTATTCTTAAATGGTGGATTAGATGAGAACATTTACATAAAACAGCCACATGGATTTGTTGAAAGGGGGAAGGAGAATTAGGTCTTCAAACTCAATAAGTCCATTTATGGACTTAAACATGCTTCAAGACAATGGTACAAGAAATTTGACCAAGTTGTGACAGGTTTTGGTTTTATTGAAAACAAGATAGACAACTGCATTTATTTGAAAATGGTAAAGTCTCAATTCATTTTCATGGTTCTTTATGTGGTTGATATCTTGCTTGCAAGTACAAATTCTTGTTTACTTGTACAAACTAAAAGCATGTTTTCAAGTCATTTAGATATGAAGGACTTGGGAGAGGCTCACTATGTTTTGGGAATTCAAATTTATAGAAACAGGCAGCAAGGAGTTTCGGGGCTAGCGCAAAAGTACAATATCAGTAAAGTGCTTAAGAGGTTCAATATGGAGCATTGCAACAACGGAGATGTGCCAATTGGTAAGGGAGACAAACTACCAAGCAATGTCCCATAACTGAATTTAAGATTCAACAAATGAAGGATAAGCCTTATGCTTTATTAGTTGCCAGTGTAATGTATGCTCAAGTTTGTACCAGACCAGATCTTGTGTTTGCATTAAGTGTTTTGGGAAGGTTTCAATCAAATCCAGGGCTCTCTCATTGGAATGCTGGAAAGAAAATACTCATGTACTTAAATAAGACACAATCTTATGTACTATGTTGCCACTATGTTGAAGACCTAGAATTAACATGTTACACAATGCTGATCTTGGAGGATGTGTGGATGATAAAATGTCAACTAGTGGTTACATTTTTATATTAGTTGGAGGTGCAATTTCATGGAGAAGTAAGAAGCAACAAACAAGAGCAGTGTCAACTATGGAGTCTAAGTATATTGGATGCTTCGAGGCAATGAGACAAGCTAACTGGTTAAAGAATTTAATTAATCATATGAAAGTAATGAGAAGCATTGAAAGACCAGTGAAGATTAAAAAGCCTACGTGGCGCGCAGGCCGAGTAAGCATGTGTTACAAGCTTTATTAAGCATGTGTTGACCCTAAAAATTAAAAAGCCTACGTGGCGCGCAGGCCGAGTAACTAATAAGCTAATTACGTCATTCGGTTGAATGCAGGGCGTGCCAACTCGTCAGCCGAGCTCGACCGAGGAGTAAAATTTGTTGATGTTGCGTTGAGCGCGTTGCTGAGTTCTTTATCTTGCGACTGCGACCGAGGAAGGAACACTCTCGATTTTTGGGTTCTAGAGCCTGAAAGCAAGGCTGCTAGTTCTGCGAAGTTCACAAATCGTCGGCGCCCGATTCGGTCACTGTGATTATATTCATAAGAGTATAGGCACGTCAAATCGACACCAAACTATACGGACACAAGTACTCAAATGTGATGTATATCTTGATGGTGAATGTAGTTCGGCCGTCAGAATGCCGAACTCTGAAACTCACTTGTGAGTATCCAATCATATAACCACTCGGCGTCCAGTACACCGAATAACGTAATTCGTAACACCTTATTACGCCGAGAGGGCTAGCAAGGTGACCTCTGCCAACAAGGATTCGAAAACCCTTCTCGGCCGAGACTTGGATAGGTAACCAGTCGGCCTCGACGCAGTGCTGTTTATCCAAACAGAAGGTGCTTCTCGGTCAACTGATTATGCGGCAACAGTGCTGTTTATCCAAACTGAACGTGTTCGTCGGGTGCCTCCACAGTGCTGTTTATCCAAACTGAAGGTGTGTCGGCTGAAAAAGAAAAGGAAAAAATCTCAAAGTACTTGAGAGGCTTTGCGCATGGCAATTGTATATTGAATTAAAGGTCCTTTTTTGTTGCATGATTTCTTGTATTTATAGCACCCATTCCTTGAGACTGAATCGCGCCCCTATTTGGATTGGGAGTCCTTGTCCCGTTGCAACTTTACTTCGAACAAACCTACTCCCATTAGGACTTTGAACTTTCCCCTCTTCCGAGGTTTTATTCCTTGCTGGCCGGGAATCCTGGTCGCACCAGCACTTCCTCGCCCCTTTTTGTTTATCTGGATTACTCCTTCTTAGGATAGGATTCGACCGACCTCGCTAACTGGCCCGGAATCTATCAAGCAGCCCATAGTAGTTGACATAGCTTTAGGCCGAGCACGACCCTATGCTCGGCCCAACAATATTATTTCGGGCCCAAACATTGCCCCCTCGCTTCTGAGGTCACCGACTGTCAAACTTTGGTCGGGCTTCTACCTGAAAAAGCAGAACCATCTTTTGCTTTTTAGACTTCACTTTTCTTGATAACCATCACTATGCACATTTATGGGATATGATTGCACTATCCTCGTTACTCCCGACGTACAGCTACGTGTCGACTCTCTGCCAATCCTAACAACTTTCAATCATGGCCCTCGAAAATGTGCACCCACCGAAGCGTCTCTTCCTCATTAATGCATTAAAACCACCGCCGCACGCAATCGTGCATCCTGGATCCTCGAAAACCTCGATCATATCCCTGCAGGTTCCCAAAATATCCGAGATGATTGAGACCATCTCCCAGTTAAATTTCCCCCCAATTCAAACTAGTGCTTTCGAATATCAAACGCTTGATCTTCTTTCTGAAACGCCTATAAATACCCAAATTTCTTCCATTCGCATCCCACGCTTTCAGAAATTTTGAAAACCTCCATTTGCCATTCTTGCTCAAACAACGCCCTCGAGTTCATCTCTTTGAAACCTCCTTCAAACCCACACTTCTCTCTTCTTTACCAATGGCCTCCTTTATTTCCAAGCTTTCCGACGAATGCAATAAGTGCAAGGACTTCATTAATCGGAGCGCCATCAAGACGCTATGCTTTGAAAATGACTTGACCACCACTCACCAAATTCTGGGTCCATTATTCAAAGATGCAGTGTCGTCGTGCATCACCAACCTTCTCAAGGAACAATGCCTAACACCCCTGCTGCAGGGGATCGATTGGTCGAAATGGTGCTTGGCACGGCCTCAAGGAGTTTGGCCCTCGACTACTGCAGCCTGGGCCGCCTGGGTCGACCAGATGAGCTCATTCTTCGGCAAAGAGTGGAAAGCTCTCGGCATTTATGATGCCATCATGCTCTCGACCATGGATAGGGAACTGCTTATGGCGGCCTTGAGTTTATGGTGTTCGGCTACCAACACCATGATCCTTTCTTTCAGCCCTCTCAGCCCCTCCGTCCTTGACATTTCGGCTATCCTTGGGACTTCCCCGTCTGGTATCCCAATTGACGCCGCCCTCTCTAGATGCCCCTCGCCTCTCAACCTAAAAGCGTTGTTCGACGAATGGGCCATCGAGACACTCAGCCGAGGCGATAGGGAGCCTTCGAAGGAAGAAGTTTAGAAGCTACACAAGAACTTCTTCAACTACAACACTCTTATCCTCCACTTCGCCGGCTGAGGCGAGGAAAACCTTAGGAAGGGAGAACACAAAGCCTTCCTATTCTACTGGTACAACAAATGCCTGGTCGAACAAATGCCTGGTCGAGAATACGCCTGTGGCCCAGGCCCTGGCTAGTGGTCACTCCTTGGCGCTCAGCCCGGCTATCCTCGCCAATCTCTTCCGCTGTTTGGCCGAGACGACCATCAAGAAGATCGACCTGCACCAGAACGGACCCCTCTGGGTATTCCAACTCTGGCTGCAGGTTTACTTCTCCACCCTTCGGCCCGAGGTTCCCGTTTTCCAGCGCACTGCAGCGCTCGGTCCTCAACTAGCCTCTCGACCGGCGCCTCCTCACCGGGCCGACGAAGTCCTCAAACACTTCTTCAGCCTCGACGTCCTCTCTGACGACGAGTTCCTGGTGTGCCGTCGTCAGGAACATCCTGCCTCGATCAGGCTTCCGACGGTAGCGTGGGCCGAGACCGAAGATGCTGATCTTCGTCAACACTAGGGGTCATTCGTATTGGCCCGCGACCTCCCCTTTGGTTGCGATGCCCGCCGAGCTAGCTGGGAGATCTATCATCCCCACTTCGTAGCCCGGCAGCTCGGCTACCTCCATGGTTGCCCCGTACCCTTACTCGCTTTTCGCTCCCTCTTAAGTCGATGATGCCTCTCTGGTTCCTCCGAGAGGGAGTGTAAGACGACGAAAAAGGAGTTTCAGGACAAGTGTCGAAAGTTCCGGCTTCGACCAACCGTTCCTGAGTCTTTGGGTACCGACACCTTTGGGGACTGGTGAGACGAGTACACCCATGACTTCTTCGGTGTCTTGGTCGAAGATATGGTGAGCATAATCTTCGGCGACCGACCCAGACAAGCTCCTGCGGCCCAACCCAAGGAGTCGACCTAAGGTATATTGTCCTTTTGTCCCTTGTATTTCAACTACTCGCCCCCTGATGCTGATTACTTTGCTGTTTCAGGTGGTTGTGTGTTGAGGAAGGCGGAGGTGGTCGCCGCGGTGGTGAGGACAAAAAAATTGGTTCCCACGAAGAAGACCATTACCACCAGGCGGACATTACCAGCCAAATGCCCCCACCAAGACACCGAGCCGGAAGATGACGTTCTTCGCCCTTCCAAACGCGTCAAGAAGTTGGCAAAGAAAGGCGACCGGGAGATTCATGTTGTTCCTAGCGACACCACCGGGACAACTGCACCTGCCAGCTCTCCTTCCATCCCGGCTACCCCCGCTTCGGCAGATCCCCATCCACCAGCCGGTTCTCCGACTGGGGTTACAGCCGATCTAACCGCAGTACCAGCTACAACTTCTGAGCCGGCCATGGCGCCTGCCTTGGGGAAAACAGCCGCACCTGTCGAGGCGGCCCCCATCCAACGACCGACGGTCGTTCTGGAAGAGGTATGATTCCACCGCTATCCTTTGTTTATTTTAGCCTTCTAGTCATAACAAAGGTTTTCTCAGGAAGTCGAGAGCGACGAGAGCGACGAAATCCCGCTGGAGCGTCGCCCTCGACCAGCCAACTCTCCTCCCGTCCATCCTCCTCCGATGGTCGAGGCAGCCTTTCAACCGCATCCCCCTACGGCGGATCGTGGAAAGAGGCCCCTGGCCGATCCTGAGGCGACGGCCAAAACGTCGCTCCATCCGCAGGATGAAGACCTCCCCATTCCTCCACAAGAAGTTTCCTCGGCCTTTGTAAGTCTTATTTCTTTTGTCTTGATTTTATCATGACACATGTTCTTAAAGAACTATTAAATGTCAGGTGCCCGAACGTTCATTTCACCAACAATTTTATGCGCTGATAGGCGTTGTCTATATTTCCTGGCCACCGTCGTGGCCATCAAATGTGGATAACCTCCATCGGCCACGTGAATTGAGAAGCGGTCTAAGGCACTGGGCTCGGCCATTAAGTTCCCTGGGTTCGAGCAATGACCCAGAGGGCATGGCCGAGGAGTAAAATTTGTTGATGTTGCGTTGAACGCATTGGTGACTTCTTTATCTTGTGACTACGACCGAGGAAGAAACACTCTCGGTCTTTGGGTTCTAGAGCCTGAAGACAAGGCTGCTAGTTCTGCGAAGTTCACAAATCGTCGGCACCCGATTCGGTTACTGTGATTATATTCGTAAAAGTATAGGCACGTCAAATCGACACAAAACTATACGGACACAAGTACTCAAATGTGATGTATGTCTTGATGGTGAATGTAGTTCGGCCGTCAGAATGCCGAACTCTGAAACTCACTTGTGAGTATCCAATCATAGAACCACTCGGCGTCCAGTACACCGAATAACGTAATTCGTAACACCTTATTACGCCAAGACGGCTAACAAGGTGACCTCTGCCAACAAGGATTTGAAAACCCTTCTCAGCCGAGACTTGGATAGGTAACCAGTTGGCCTCGACGCAGTGCTGTTTATCCAAACTGAAGGTGCTTCTCGGTCGACTGATTATGCGGCAACAGTGCTGTTTATCCAAACTGAACGTGTTCATCGGGTGCCTCCACAGTGCTGTTTATCCAAACTGAAGGTGTGTCGGCTGAAAAAGAAAAGGAAAAAAATCTCAAAGTACTTGAGATGCTTTGCGCAGGGCAATTGTATGTTGAATTGAAAGTCCTTTTTTGTTGCATAATTTCTTGTATTTATAGCACCCATTCCTTGGGACCGAATCGCGCCCCTATCTGGATTGGGAGTCCTTGTCCCGTTCCAACTTTACTTCGAACAAACCTACTCCCATTAGGACTTTGAACTTTCCCCTCTTCCGAGGCTTTATTCCTTGCTGGCCGGGAATCCTGGTTGTACCAGGACTTCCTCGCCCTTTTTTGTTTATCTGGATTACTCCTTCTTAGGATAGGATTCGACCGACCCTGCTAACTGGCCCAAAATTTATCAAGCAGCCCATAGTAGTTGACATAGCTTTGGGCCGAGCACGACCCTATGCTCGGCCCAACAATATAATTTCGGGCCCAAACAGCATGTTATAAGTATGGGTTTGCATGACTCATTTGATCAAGTTTAAATGTGGGGGTGAAAGATCTTATGCATAGCATTCTTACTGCTTATATGACTATGTGAATGTACTGAACTAATTTACTTGTGTTCATTTTGAAAGTACAATATTCAAACGAAAATGATTATCATTTATAGTTAATCCTTGCAAAATTAACATATATAGGATACCAAAAGCTAAGGTATCTTAGGACCAAAGAAATGTGGGAGTATAAGATATATATCGTATAATTCTCCCAATTATGTGATGTTCTCTCAATATAGTAGGACTTATATTTCATTGCAAAAAGATTGTAATTTTGATAGACTGATGCAAAGTACTGATGTCAATGTCTTCAAGGTCCATCTCAAGCATTGATTTGATAAATGTTCGAAGCATGTTGAATTTATAACTCCATGATCATACTTACTTATATTATTACAATCATGGCTTAATGTTTGATGTAACTCATGTGGGAGAATGTAAGAAACTCTTATATGAATTTCATCAAACATTATAAAGTATGATAATATAAGACAAGTGAGTTATAAAAAGTAAGGCTTTATAATGTAGTACTTGTAACAGGACAAATTAACAATTGGAGGGAAAGCTAATGGTTTTCAAATGTATTTGAAAACATGCAGTTAACTAGATTTGATAACTGTTGATAAGTCTTTCCTTAAAGGGAGGAAAGGATTATCATATTGTTTGGACCCAAAATAATACTTTGGGTCGAACCCATGATTGTTCTCGATCCAGTAAAAAGTGTAACGAGTATTCCTACCTTGGGCCTGGCCCAATAAAGTTCAACTAAATCCTATCAAAAGGTGGTTCCGACTGGATAAGGGTGAAGTTGTCAAATCCTAGTACAATGAGGATTCTTTAGAACCTAAGGATGCTTCGAATCAGAAAAGATGTCGAGAGTTAAGTGTTGAATATGAGTGATTAATGACCTTGGTTCAGAATCCTATAGGAGTTAGGATTGGTCAAGACTTAATCAAATTAGGTTGAGGAATTTTAGTCTAAGTGAAATTCTAACTCGGTCATTGAGGAAATTGCTAATATAAATGTAATGACCCGTCCCAAAAAATTACGGTTTTTATAATTTTAATACATAAATTTTGGTCTGAGTGAAATTCTAACTCGATCATTGACTTTTGTTGATTGCTTTGTCTTGTCACGTATAATACGTTCCCTTAATATATCCTCGTAGTACTCGTTGCTACAAACACGTGTTCACGAGCGGAATTGAATGTTATTCCTTTCCGTTCGTATCTCTTTTTCCAATTTTGGTCTCGATTAGTTTACAAGCATTACCATAACGAAAAGAAAAAAAAAAAAAAAAAAAAAAAAAAAAAAGAGAGAGAAATTTTTCTTGTGATTTTGTGGGACTCGAAACAATAAGGTTATTTTGGTAATTTTACAATTGGAGATATTTCTACATCAGGGACCATTAGGACGGCAACACGTGGCAACTTCCTCCCCATTTTCTGGGGCGTTCCTCTCCCTCTCCCGTGATCTTTCTTTCTCTCTCTAGAATTATCTCATCTTTCTTTATTTCTTTATCTCAGTCTCTCCTTGGGAAACACCTCTCATCTCTCTACCTTCATCTCCATTCCCCGAGCACACATACATGAATACGCACAATCAACAATAACCACCATCTTCTCTCCCTCATCCTTCACCTTCTCTGCAACCCTCTATCTGTCTCTATCACCCTCTCTTCTTCATACTTTCTATACTCTCCTATTCGAGAACCCACACATACACACACAGACAGTCACCATTATCCTCTTATCCTTGTTAACTTTGGAACTAAGTACATACGACGGAGCCATAACTTTCTCGATGAATCTCTCGACGTGGTTAAGGACTGTATCACGTCGCTTCATTTTAGTTTCCAGTTTCTAGTATGATCTCTAGCTTATACACGAGTTTGGATGAGTTTCATACAAAAAAAAACTCAGGAAAACTATTTCCCAATTTTTCGGTGAGGTCCAACTGCTTTTAAGCCCTTTTCCGGTAAGATCCGACCACAACCGAGGAAACTAAGGGTAAGATTCGAATCCTTGTCTCCTTAGCTTCACTTTGGTATTTAAATCACTAAGAATGGTGAAATTTAGATGAGAATCCTGGCCAAAACTCCAGTTATCTCCTTCATTGGTCCGGCGACTTGCAAGTCGAAACCAGGTCAAGCCTAAACCTACAACCCTAAACCGGCCCTAAAACCCATTTGAAGTTGGCCCAAACCTTTGGGCCTAAACTAAAGCCCAAAACCCGAATTAAGAACCGGCCTAACCTAAAAACCCAATTCCATGGTCGGCGAGTGGGCCGCACATGGGTGCACATGGTGATCAGAGTGTGGAGTACACACGCTTCCCCCGGAGGTACTATGCTCCACCATCGTCCACGGCACCAGAAACTTTTCCGACGACCCATCTCGATGTGTGGCGGCGCATGTGATGGTGCATGGAGGAACTCAAGGTTCCTTCTTAAGTTTTCCAACGTCCCAAATCCGAATCCGCTGTCCATTTTCCCAAATTCGATCTTTTGAGTTGATTTTTACTAAATGGCCTCTATATGTGAGTTTAGGTGCATCGGTGGAGGTGATCTCGTTCACGCTAGTTCGAGCGACTTTTGGGCGATAAAATATCAATGAGTAGACCCCTTCATAACTTATATATTTTTATAAAATATTGGCCTAGCATGCATTGCATATTTTATGAATAGAGCATGGTTTATAATATGTTTTACAAATTTTTCATACTTGTGATTTATTTAAACTGCTTTTACGAAATAATTATGATTTATCGGATTTATATATTACTAAAGATTATGAATGATTGAATTTTCGTTTATGAAATTCTACGGATTCACGTATATGTTTATTATGGATTTATGAATATGATTTGCCATGGATTTATGAGGCAAGGTTTGAGCTTTTGAGATCCGATGTTTTGATACAAGATTTTGAGATATGTTTTTGGCACTTACCTAGTGGGTTATCATACGGCACATCCACACATCACTGGTATAGATGTCTATGACCATAGGACATAGATGATGAGGAGTGAGATATGATATATGATATAACCTCAGTTTCACTGCCGAAAGCAATGTCAGATAACTTCATTAGCCATGGCTAGTGTCGGTGTGGATGTTATGCTATTTTATTCAACTTCACCTTCGAGTGATGGACAGGTTATTCAGCTTCATCTTCGGGTGATGGACAGGTACTGCCTTCGGGCGAATATGATACCCCTAGTTGAGTACCTCACTGATGTGATTCACGGAGATTAAAGATTTGCTTTCGGGCAGCGTTTTTAGCATTATTGAGCATGGTTTTACACGTACTGTTTTTATAAACGTTTTCATGGCATGCTAGGATTTTTAGAAAATCTATTATATAGTATTATATATGCTTTCAAAACAAGGGGTTATGATGTTCAAAAATAAGATATTTTCCTAATATTAGTATTATTATTATAAACTCTGGTCCAAGCACCTTTTGGTTTTTGCGCCCCCTCAAGAGTTAGGATCGAGGCACATGAACCTGGCGTCAGGACTTTACATCATAGGTATCATTTCCTTATTCGTATCTATTCTTAGTATTTCTTCCATATTATTCTTAGTAGTTGTATGCTCTGAAACGTTCCGCTTTGGTATAATCGTATAATCGTTCTAACTACATATCTTGTATTTTTGTGAACGTTTAAAATAGCTTCGCCACCCTTGGGTGTCGGCCATCACTTGCCTACCCTGGTATATGGGGATATCGGGGCTAGGGCATGTCAATAAATAGAGAAGGGAGTGCATCACTCAAAGCCTCTCAAAATCAACACAAAAGTGCCTTGCGCAAACTTTTGCTTTACGCGAAACCTCTCAAAGACCATGAGATTTTTATTTTCCTTTTCCTCGCCAACACACCTTCAGTTTGGATAAACAGAAATGTGGTAGCAACTGGCAACATCTTCAGTTTAGATAAATAGCACTGGAGCCGTAGAATCAGCCAATTGAAGAGCAACTTTAATTTGGATAAACAACACTGCTTTGAGACCGACTAGTTAAGTCTCTGTTAACAAGGATTTTCGAGTCCTTATTAGTAGAGGTCATCTCATCAGCTTTCTCCACGAAGTGAGGTGTTACCAGGTTACTACATTTGGCACATTGAAAGCTGAATTCGATATTGAACTTCGTAGAACTAGTAGCCTTGGCTTCAGGCTCTAGAACCCGAAGGCCGAGACATATTCCTTCCTTGGTTGCAGTCACGAGATCAAGAAGTCAGCAGCGTGCCCAACACCACGTCAACATTCATTTTACTCCTCGGCCGAGCTCAAACAACGAGTTGGCCCGCGCCACATTCAACTGAATGACGTAGTTAGATTATTAATTACTCGACCTGCATGTCAAGTAGGCTAGTAGTTTTTAGCGTCAATATTTTGGCACACCCAATGCTAAAGGTATGAAGTTTATGACCTTGATACATGGTCAATAAAAAAGAAAACAAATATGGGTAAATCGAATGCCCGTTTAACACTTATAGTTCAAAGTCCAGTCCAAGGTAATGTGTCGCAAGCACAAGATCTCCCTGTTACCATGACACCTAAAGCCATAGGCACGATTCACCGAGAAACAAAAATTAATCTCGACGGTCAAAACCATGATGCCATGGTCTTCACCCAAATAACCAGGGTGGCAAACGATGGTTTTATCGAAAGCCTAGTAGAAGATTGCAACGACAAAGGCGACGAGACCTCTGGTGCACCGTCTAAATCTTTTTTTCAACAATGGTTGAAATAACAATGTCAGCAATTTGAGTAAGTTTTTAGCCGAGAGGTGAAAGGTCTATGCGATAAACAAGAAGAGGTGCTTAAAAGCCACTTATTGACTAATAAGTTTCTTAAGACTCTAGTTAACAAAGCTCACGAGAATCGGATCGTCGATCGCCAAGACAAAATCTATTTTTAAAAAAGAATACTCCATTGGGAAAGGAAATGTCACCGCCAGTGTAGATCGAAATGGAACTCAATTGAACCAAGACCATCGATCTTGAAAGACCATACGATAAGCCAAGCACTAGTTCAATCGAATTTGGCCGAAGAACAAAAACGACATCTGTGGATATGGTTGAAGTTCAGAGAATAATCAATTCGGGAAAAAAGGCCAAAAGTCTTAAAGTTTATCGATCCAGATTTGGCCTTCGTTGAGAGGTTTCAATATCCTCGAGGATTCAAGATCCTATATTTCAATCTTTTTGCTGGGGAATCATCATCCTTGTCCTAAATAGAACATATGGCCAGTTCACTACCCAATGTGGAGGTGTCAACAACGATTTCCACAATCTATGACTATTTAATTTCTCATTGACAGGCACGACATTTGCATGGTATATTAACCTTCCATAGAATTCTATACAAAACTGGGAGTAACTGGTTGAGAATTTTCACGAATGATTCTATCACTCCAAAATAGAGGTGTTGGTATCTTCGTTGGTCAGAATGGCTCGGTCATTGGATGAGTCACCAATGGAATATCTTACCAGGTTCAAATCGGCCAGGAATTGGTGTCAAGTACCCCTCCTCAAGGTCGAATTTGTTTAGATCGCCTAGAATGGTCTAGATGTGGAATACAAGAAGAAATTTTTAGGGGCAAACTTTCAAGATATATATGAGTTGGCTCAGCACGTCAAGCAATATGACTATTTGCTCAAAAGAAGAAAAAATCTCGAAAACTTAACAATGTATAAGAATCCAACGGTAAGTTACACATCAGTTAGGAGTGACAAATCCCAATACGCCAATGTGGATGTAGCTGAGATAGTAATTGACGAACCTTATATATGTAAGGCACTAGCTCACGCTAGTTCCAAAGACGTCAAAACACGCTCGACCTCTGTTGAAGCAGCCGTCAAGACATCAAAGGTATACACTTTTGACATCACCAAGGTTGATGTTACCTTCGACCAGTTGCTACTTGCAAAGATTATCAAGCTTCAGCCAGAGCATGACATTCCTAAGGTTAAAGACTTAAAAGGGAAAACATATTACAAGTATCACAATTAAAACAAGCACATGACGAATAATTGTGTTGTATTTCATGATGCCATCCAAAGATGGATTGACAATGGAAAATTGAAGTTCCCAGAGAAGATGCAGATGCTAGTTGACGTTGATCATTTCCCTTCGGCAACGGTGAACATGGTAGATGCCCATTTGCTGAAGGATAAGGAAAAAAAAAAAGTTGAGTTCATCCTAATGGAACATGTCCCAAAACAGAATTCTCGACCACGTCTGAAGATCGATTTCTCATCTCAAAACGAACTGCCTAGTTTTTTCTCAAATCCTGTCTATGTTGAGTGAATGTCTTATTCCAGTTCAAATAAATCTGAAAGCCCAATGATTTTGTGTAGTAAATGCCAATAATAAGTCATTATAGCTAAGCCAAAATCGCGGAACCTTTGGGTGAACCACCACAAACCTCTGGCTTCGACGAAGTTTCAATCAATGCTTGGTTTGGGACAACGCCAGCAAAGGGTTTTCAATAAACTCGGCCCTCAATCACAGGATTACAAACCGTATTTAGCTCGATGATGACTCGATTTTAGGGATAGCAATTCTAACCGTTTAAACCTGATTACCGTGGATAACCACCAAATGGATTGGATTTGGGTATGAAAATTCGGGTATATTTTAGGTATAGGGAAAAACTGTGAATATTATTCAATTATGGTTTTGGATATGGTTATAGGGGTCCCCAATCCACATCCGTACCCGAATCCAAACCGAATAATATATAATATAATTATATATGTGTGTGTGTGTGTGTGTATTAATTATTCACCTAATCCATTACCTTGAGAATACAAAAATTGCATTGTGTGAGTTGCATTTTGTGGCAAATTTCAAAAGTTTTGATATGAATCAAAATCTATGAGAATTTAATAGTATTTATGCGAGATATCAACGATCAACAAACATTATCAATGTTTAGCTTTAATTTTTATGTTCCACAAGATCCATTAATTAAATCATTTTATACATCAAATACTTGATGATGAAATTAATATTTACTAAATTATCATGCATTAATTGGGCGAATATATTTTTTGTATTAACGAAGATGAATATAACCGTTAACCGATGGGAAACTTTTATCCAGTGGGTATGGTTATAGATAATACCCAATGGTTAATTTGGGTTATAGATATGGCTAATTTTCGTGGTTATGGAGACGGATATAGCATTTCCGTCCCCAAATTGATCCATTGCCATCCCTACTCGATTTCGATGGGCCGTTTTATGATGAGGATTACTATGTACACAACTTTGGAAGTTCAAGTTCATCGACGGCTCATAGAACTTTCAAATTGCCTGAATCGTGCAACCACCATTGGCATGGTTACAATCTCCCTACCGATACATACACAGTTCTATCGAAGTCCCAGAAGCGTCGCCGACAAAGGATAAATTCCATGGCTCGTCGGCGAGTAGCTCAGGAAATTCAGGTCACGAAATGGCAACCTAAAGAAACAACAAAAAAGTAGGACGATCAACAAGCTCTGGTAATCATGACTGAGTTACTTCAAGGGAAAAAGGTAATCGATTGCGACTTTGAAACTAAGATCGAAGAATCGGAGAAAAGAATCAAACTTCTTCTTTGGCTTGGAGAAATGAAAGCTCGCATTAAGCATGGCCGAAAGCAAACTCCTTTTATTGTGCCGCAAGAACCATTGATCAAAGCCAAGTAGAATTGACATCGACCATTTTTCGGTGAGGCTTTAGAATTCATGTGGGAATTTCACAAGAAATATTTGTCAAACGACCTATACAGCCTCCCAAAGGCATGTCAAAAGTCCCTTGATTTAGCCTTAACCGGCCCCGACGCCAAACAAATCATCCAGAAATGGTCCGACTTGGGAATGAAGGCTAGATTCCAACACATTCGAGAAGCCAGGGTCCTCGACTTCGACGCGGACCTATACACCGATCTGGATCCTGCAAACTCTCATTCTCTTTAGATGATCTGCAATATTTGCGACATCACTTTAAGGTTTTTTTTGTCGTGTCATTATTATCTGGACACACAAGACCCTTATATTGTACATTAGGAGCAGACTCATAAGGATCTGTAAACCCAAGACTATGTCCCAACGTTGTTGGAACCAGTTGCCGAAGTCAAAGGTGAAACAGCCACGCCAGACACACCAGGTGAACATGTTTTCTCTTTGTCACATGTGGCTGTGAACGGTGCAGTTGGTGCAACTGAAGATTAAGATACTTTGTTGAATGATTCAGAGGACGAATATAGCGACCCAATGGGGCCCTCGGTCATTGACAACATGGAAATTAGCATGGTCCATGTCCTATCTGCAGAGTTCCAACCAGCCACGTCTAAGCCAAGTTTTTTGGATGGTGATGTGGTTGCCGAAGAGACCACACAAGTTGACTTCATGGCTATCGAATAGGCTGAGCCAATTAGCAAGAAGAACAAGCTCATAGAAGCCTTAGCCGAGCTATTCCCCCATTCTTCGGCTGTCAACCTTCATCATCTGAAGCCGTTATATGTGATGGCCCATATTGAAGGATACCTGATATCTAAAGTTTTTGTTAACTGTGGGGCAACAGTTAACATCATGCTTGTTTCCATAATGAAAGCTTTACAATGCTGCAAAGATGAGCTCATTCCATCCAGTATGACTATGAGCAATTTTGTAGGTGATAAATCTCAGACGAAAGAAGTCTTGCTTTTGAAAGTCAATATCGTAAGTCAAAATCACATAACCGCGTTGTTTATAGTTGATTCAAAACCAAGTACAATGCATTACTCGGTCATGACTAGATCCATTAGACTAGTTGTATCCCCTCTTCATTATACTAGGTCCTTATTTTCTAGGATCGTAAATCGGTTATGGTTCATCTGGCCAATAATCAGCCGTTCGAGGCCAAACATGATTCAAGCCCATTATTATGACAACCAGGTCGGCTGTATCACTCTGCAAGGCTTTATCGAGGATGGAAGACTGACCAGAATATTTATCCAGAAAGTCATTGCGGTTGGCACCGAAACCATTCAACAAGATCCGACGAGACCTGGATTGGCTGACTTAGCTGATTGTATTGATGATTGACACAACACGAAGGGACAAACACAGGGCCGCAATTTCATTGACTATAAAATTGCTATTGGACCACTAGTACACCATTTCCAAGTAGCCAAATTCTAGCGTGAACTTAGTGGAGTTCCTCACCGAAGAGAATAATAGCCCAGTATTGTCTTTCGATAAACTTCAAGCTCCACTGGCTGACCTCTAAGATAATCGGCCTGAAGTCAAAGATCATTTAGAAGGGATAAATGTGGAATGGCCAACAAATCTCGGCCTTTATTTATTAGTTCCTTGTTGCCTTAGCCTATGAAGGGCGAACTTTGTAAATTACTTGAGGAATTTAAAGACTGTTTTGCTTGCAGTAACTGATAGGAGCATATTTAGGCGACTTACTTAGCTTGTTTTCGTGCATCTATGTTGTTAATTCATAATTGTTTTAGTAGTTTAAGCCATTTTCGTGTGTTTTTAGGTTCATATGGCTAAGGAAGCAAAAAGATGCATTTTGGAGCATTTTGGAGCAAAATTGGGCTTGGAATGGATAGCATATGCTTGGAGCCAAAGTGTTGGACGAATTTGAAAGTCTTGTATGCACTTTGGACATAAAACAAAGGGCCTAGCCCAATCAAACAATCCTTTGAGCCATGCAAAACCTCTAGCCCAATCAACAACCCTTAGCCACATGCATTCACATGCATCACAACCCCAAAACCATCAAGAAACACCATTCACACACACATGCACTTACTCTTTCATCATTGCACCACCATTCACACACACATGCACTTACTCCTTCATCATTACACCACCTTCTCCATCTTTATTCCACATGCATTCATCATAATTCACCCTAGCTACCACCATTCACACACACATGCACTTATTCTTTCATCATTGCACCACCATTCACACACACATGCACTTACTCTTTCATGCACTTACTCTTTCATCATTGCACCACCATTCACACACACATGCACTTACTCTTTCATCATTGCACCACCAATTCAACACATGCATTCACACACCAACAACCTAGCTCTTTTTCCATCATTATTTCATCCACATGCACTCTCAATCATAACAACCACATTCACTCTTAAACAATCACCCACATATTCTCCCATTCCCCCTATAAAAACCCATGCATTCATACACAAAAATATCATCTCATTTTCATACACAACACATCACAAACACATCCAATCTTCCCTCATTGCCGTGAGCTACCATTCCCTTATAATCCAAACACCACTCCTCATCCATTTCCATAATTCCCCAATCCATTCAACACACCAACAACATCCCTTAGACCTTGTGCTACGACGAAGAGGAAGATAAGAGGGCCTAAACGTTCATACAATTCAAGTTTGAGTTGTTGGAATGTTTAGGTGTTTTTTTTATTCTCTTTGTTTTGTACCATGAGGAACTTCCTCTTTCGACATCAGTTTTGCTTCAAGGGTTCTTTCTTCTTAATCCTATGTTCACTCATGTTATATATTTTTATGTCAAACCTTTTGTAAACATGAAGTGTAACTAATCTCTCTCTAGGGATTCGATGTAGCCTTGCAAGAGTGTCATGTAGTTAATTCAGAATTCTCATTTAATCTATCTATTTCTTGTTTCATTCTCCGATTTAATTGTGACTTAGTGTGTTGATTTTAGTGCTTGATCATCATTTGAATTAACCACAGGTTGTTTAGCCAAGATTAAAGCACACATCATGCATAATCTTGGTGGATATGTGAATGAATGAAGGGAATGTTTTGCAAACATCCTGCCGAGTGTTCCCTTTGGTTTTGTGAAAGTTTCTTATGCACTACATATTCTTGATTAGGAACCAAAGTTGCACATCACAATTAGGTTCATGATTAGGGACATTTGATCAAGTCCACACATCATATGGCTGATCATATCTAAGTGAAACAAACCCAAGAAATAAGTAGAGGGATGAGTATAATCTGACTTAACAAGCATGGACTTGGCTTAGCAATGGTGAAATCGAATCTCTAGCTACATCTCTATTTGTGTTATCTCATTTCATTAGTTGTTGATTCATTTATTTGTGTCTACTTCATTTTCTTGTGCTTTCAAGTTACAACAACAAATCTGCCTAAATTGATTAGTTTTATTTCTCTTATAGAGTTTTTGCAAAACAAGTAGTTGTTTAGGTCCAATTAGTCCCTGTGGATTCGACACCCTTATTTGTGCCATTATACTAAAAATATTCTAGCACGAAGAAGGAAAACTTCAACACCATTTCATCAATTTCATATTTACATTCTGTCTTAGTGTTTTAACGTTTAGTTTCGCATTCTTTGAGTCTAGTTTAGTGTTTTATATTGTTTTTACGTTTTTGAGTCAGTTTCCAAGTGATTAACAATCCCTCCTAATCCCCGGTCCAGAACGATCCCTACTTATACTTATACTACAATTGATAAAAAGAGGGTTTAATTTGTGTGCGTATAAATAACCGCATCAAATTTTGGCGCCGTTGCCGGGGATTAGAAAATTTGCTAATCCCTTGGATTGTTTTATTTTCGTTTGATCTTTTTATTTTATTCCAGATTCTTAATCTTGTTTTGTTTCTTGTTTTAGGTACTAGTTTATGACTCGGAGTTTTCATCCGATTCGTGAACATATCCTGGAGTGATTGGGTTCTTCGTCCGGCTGCAAGACGTAAAAGAAAGCGCTACTTGGGAGGCAACCCAATGCACTGAATAAAGCAAAGCATGTTCATAATAAAAAAAAAAAAAAAAAAAAGAGATACTAAACATGGAGAAAGATGGAGCTTCACAAAGGTTGTTTACGTGAAGCCCCACTATGAGGCATAGAAGCGGGAGGCATCGGAGCGGAAGCCATCGGAGCGGAAGGCATCGGAGCTAGAGCATTCCAGGCCTCAATACTTGGCCAAGCGCTGGATGACCCAGGAAAAAGGTGCCTCTGGAGATAAGCCGCAAGCCTTTGACGGTCACTGTGAATTCGACCCTCAGATTCTTGCAGCTCATCAAGCTTCCTCTTCATGCCCGACGAATAGTTATTTGCAAGCACATGCAAACTTCTATTCTCGTACTTAAGCTGCTGGATCTCTTGCTTAAGACTTTCCACCTCTGCCATCAATGATTCCACCTGACGGGAGCGGGCAAGCAGGCGTTGGCCCATGTTGGACACATAACTCGCACACTGAACACTAAGTGCGAGGGACTCTTGAACGGCCAACTCATCGGACCGTCCTGACAGCAGCCTACTATCTTTTGGAGTGAGGAGGTTCCTAGCTACTATTGTAGCTGTTGTGGCGTCCTGCATCACAGAGTCTTCACCTGTAAGAAGACCGTTAGAAGATAAGAAAGAAGGGCGCCATACGTTACCTTGACGCGGCGCACCCGTATCACTGCTAAGGCTCAATTCCAAGCTAAGGTTCGATGGGTTTGCCATTTTTCAAAAGTGTTCAAAGAGAAGGGATGGAGTTAAATTTCAAAGGGCCGGAGTCGATTTTCAAGAATGGGAAATCTTCAGAGTGTGTTTGTTGGCGGTGATCGATACCTCTATAAAAAGCCAAGGCGACGCGTCCACCGATTCAAAAAGCCGGAATTTCCGGCGTAATTTTGGCGACGCTTTCTCGGCTTTTCTGAAGACGTGTTCAACTTTGTCAAAAGATTTCTTCTTTTCAGAAAACACGTGGAGGCCATCATCGCAACTACACATCTTTAGCCGACAGGCGCAAAATCCGGCGACGTTTTCTCTGCTTTTCAGAAAACGCGTGCAGCTTTGTCAAAAGGAGCCGCATCCGCACTACTACGTGTCGTTCAGAAAGCAAAGGGGCGCCTGCTCAGAAATCGAAGGGGCGTCGTTCAGAAATCGAAGAGGCGCCTGCTATTTCAAAAAGCCGGATTTGCGGGATCAAAACGTTTGTCGACAATGGTAAAAGAACAGTACCACCACTTGATATTATCTCTATATATGTCGACCTTCGTCTTTTATGGCAAGGAAAACCTGAAGAAAATGCCCAACTCTCCCTCACCTCTGAGGGCGCACTCCCAGCAAAGCCTTTCGAAATACTCAATTCTTTCTTCTTCCCCAAAGATGATACAAGATGCCTGGAGTACAGATGACCCAGGAGGAAACGGCGGATTGAAGTGTGCTGATTCATTCACCGCTTCTTCAAAAGCAAAGGTATCTCATATCATCAAGGTCAAAAGCAAAAGTATCTCATATCATGCTCTTTCCCTGTCTTTTTCTTTGTCCTTGTTCTTACTCGCATGGCAAAGTGAAAGAAGCAATCAGCCGGCACTTGGAGTCAGTCTTCTATTCTGGAGCCAACTGCCTGGAATCTATTCCTGATTGCTTACCTAGCGTTGCTCTCGAGTAGTCATCTTCAACGGTTGATACACTTCCAGAGAAGGGACCACTTCTGCGAAGATTGAACAAAGAAACAGATAAAAGGAGGAAGCTCAGACCTTCGGGGAAGACCAAAAGAATCCTGCTGCCCAGTTCAAGAGTAGCACAAAGGAAAATCAACGATGGGCGGAAACCAGTTCAAGAGTAAGCCTGTGGAATCACAAAGATCAATGCCTCAATGCAATTACCAAGGAGAAGATGGAATTTACACTCTATAACCATATTTGTGTCCCTAAACTCTTCTCTTTGTTAGTTACATTCTGCCATGTTTAGTATGTTTAGTGCTGTTTATGTGTTTACTTATGTTTTGTGTGAATCTATGCTTAAAACATTGAGGACAATGTTTGATTTAAGTGTGGGGGGGTAACTAAGTTTGTTGATGCAAATTCGTTGAATTTTATCACCCATAACTTCAAGTGTTGTTCCTTGCTGTTTTAAATGTTTTTAAGTTGTGTTTTAGAATGTTTTGTTTTTATAACTCCGAAAATCACATAAAAATTTAAGAAAAAAAAAAAAAACATGTTTTGAAAAGCCTAAAAAGAGTGTTTTAAGTCGTTTTTGTGTGTTTGTGTCTTAGGGTACCTTCCAACACAATGATAAGGATTTGGTTTGTAATTGCATGACTGTTAAAGAGAGTTATAAACATGGATGAAAGTTTGATTTACTCTTGGTATATGCTTGGTTATGGTTATAATGTATGACTTCACATGCAATCATAAAAAATAAAAAAAATAAAAATTTTGTGACATGCTTGAAGGAAGGAACTCAAACAAACGTTACAACCCTGTGAGACTCGAGCCATTACCTTCTTTGGAGAGTTATTTTCTGTGATTCTTTGTTTTCTAAAGTTGTTGCATGATCTCATTATTCCTTGCTTGGTTGCTACTTAGAATGCAATTGTATCATGATAAGAACTAAATGCTAGAACTTATATCCATTTCATTCAAAGCATGACATTGAATTGCATAACATATATCAAGATAAAGTTGTGTAGTTGCCACCATAGCCAAATAGCCTTACTTCCCATATTTCGTATTTGTTGTAAGTTTTAACCCCTTTGAGCCTTGTTTAACCTATGTTCTTTGTTAACCCATGTTATCCTTACCTAGCCTAGAATAGGACCATCCATGCCTTTGTTCTTAAAGCATAGTAAGCATGACGGAAAATGAATTCCTTTTTGATTAATATGTTGCAGAAAATAAGTGTGGGGGAAGGATTATTGATAAGAGTTGTTGTGCCATAGGCACGGCTAAAAAAAAAAAAAAAAAAAAAAAAAAAAAAAAAAAAAATGAAAAAGAAAAGAAAAATAAGAGTTGTTTGAATTTCCCCTATTAGTCTAAAAGTTGTTTTCCGCGCTCTAAAGGGAATTCTAAGTGCCTAATTCAATACTTTGCTCACTATTGCTTTAAGAATGTTTGTTTATCCTTCACCTTTCATTGTTAACCAGTACCCTAGCCCCGTTACACCCCTTTGACTTCTATCTTGATCGTTATGTGTTCAATAATGTGGAGTTTGGATTTGATATGAGCTTATGGAATCACTGGTTCTCATTCTAAGTAGTAGCATTCCATTCATGAGATCATATTCATGTCATTATCGTAAATCCAGAAAATGCTTTCTTTGTTATAACATATGTGAGATACTAGTCTTTCATGTTTACATCAATTTCTCACATATAACTAGTGTAGGGTGTGTAGTCAGAAAATCTGTGTGAAAATAGAGTGCATTCTAGTAAGGAATTGAGTAAATTCTCCAAAGCATGTTACTACATTTGAAATGTGTTTTAATTGCTTAATTGTGAACTAGTATGTGGTGACTATGATTAAGAATGTACTTAAGTGTAAAGATGGCTAAAATCTGTGAGAATAATGATTTTTAACTTGTCATGTGCATTGGAAATCCCTAAGACGGTTGTTGGAAGGTTTAGGTTGTGTTTTACTTGTTTAGTGTCGTTTTGTTTATTTATTATTATTTTGTTTTGCTCGAGGACTAGCAAAAGCTAAGTGTGGGGGAATTTGATAGGAGCATATTTAGGCGACTTACTTAGCTTGTTTTCGTGCATCTATGTTGTTAATTCATAATTGTTTTAGTAGTTTAAGTCATTTTCGTGTGTTTTTAGGTTCATATGGCTAAGGAAGCAAAAAGATGCATTTTGGAGCATTTTGGAGCAAAATTGGGCTTGGAATGGATAGCATATGCTTGGAGCCAAAGTGTTGGACGAATTTGAAAGTCTTGTATGCACTTTGGACATAAAACAAAGGGCCTAGCCCAATCAAACAATCCTTTGAGCCATGCAAAACCTCTAGCCCAATCAACAACCCTTAGCCACATGCATTCACATGCATCACAACCCCAAAACCATCAAGAAACACCATTCACACACACATGCACTTACTCTTTCATCATTGCACCACCATTCACACACACATGCACTTACTCCTTCATCATTACACCACCTTCTCCATCTTTATTCCACATGCATTCATCATAATTCACCCTAGCTACCACCATTCACACACACATGCACTTATTCTTTCATCATTGCACCACCATTCACACACACATGCACTTACTCTTTCATGCACTTACTCTTTCATCATTGCACCACCATTCACACACACATGCACTTACTCTTTCATCATTGCACCACCAATTCAACACATGCATTCACACACCAACAACCTAGCTCTTTTTCCATCATTATTTCATCCACATGCACTCTCAATCATAACAACCACATTCACTCTTAAACAATCACCCACATATTCTCCCATTCCCCCTATAAAAACCCATGCATTCATACACAAAAATATCATCTCATTTTCATACACAACACATCACAAACACATCCAATCTTCCCTCATTGCCGTGAGCTACCATTCCCTTATAATCCAAACACCACTCCTCATCCATTTCCATAATTCCCCAATCCATTCAACACACCAACAACATCCCTTAGACCTTGTGCTACGACGAAGAGGAAGATAAGAGGGCCTAAACGTTCATACAATTCAAGTTTGAGTTGTTGGAATGTTTAGGTGTTTTTTTTATTCTCTTTGTTTTGTACCATGAGGAACTTCCTCTTTCGACATCAGTTTTGCTTCAAGGGTTCTTTCTTCTTAATCCTATGTTCACTCATGTTATATATTTTTATGTCAAACCTTTTGTAAACATGAAGTGTAACTAATCTCTCTCTAGGGATTCGATGTAGCCTTGCAAGAGTGTCATGTAGTTAATTCAGAATTCTCATTTAATCTATCTATTTCTTGTTTCATTCTCCGATTTAATTGTGACTTAGTGTGTTGATTTTAGTGCTTGATCATCATTTGAATTAACCACAGGTTGTTTAGCCAAGATTAAAGCACACATCATGCATAATCTTGGTGGATATGTGAATGAATGAAGGGAATGTTTTGCAAACATCCTGCCGAGTGTTCCCTTTGGTTTTGTGAAAGTTTCTTATGCACTACATATTCTTGATTAGGAACCAAAGTTGCACATCACAATTAGGTTCATGATTAGGGACATTTGATCAAGTCCACACATCATATGGCTGATCATATCTAAGTGAAACAAACCCAAGAAATAAGTAGAGGGATGAGTATAATCTGACTTAACAAGCATGGACTTGGCTTAGCAATGGTGAAATCGAATCTCTAGCTACATCTCTATTTGTGTTATCTCATTTCATTAGTTGTTGATTCATTTATTTGTGTCTACTTCATTTTCTTGTGCTTTCAAGTTACAACAACAAATCTGCCTAAATTGATTAGTTTTATTTCTCTTATAGAGTTTTTGCAAAACAAGTAGTTGTTTAGGTCCAATTAGTCCCTGTGGATTCGACACCCTTATTTGTGCCATTATACTAAAAATATTCTAGCACGAAGAAGGAAAACTTCAACACCATTTCATCAATTTCATATTTACATTCTGTCTTAGTGTTTTAACGTTTAGTTTCGCATTCTTTGAGTCTAGTTTAGTGTTTTACATTGTTTTTACGTTTTTGAGTCAGTTTCCAAGTGATTAACAATCCCTCCTAATCCCCGGTCCAGAACGATCCCTACTTATACTTATACTACAATTGATAAAAAGAGGGTTTAATTTGTGTGCGTATAAATAACCGCATCAGTAACCATGAGATGCTTGGACTTGAACGAACACTAGTTGAACACGAGATACGTATCAAAACTAGAAGTAAACGTTTTCCCCAACCTCCACAACGATTCTTGACCAAAGTTCAGCTCAACATAAAAGACGAACTTGTTTGACTTTTAAAAGCTGGCTTTATTCGGACAGCTCGATTCGTCAAATGGTTGGCGAATATTGTCCCGGTCTTGAAGAAAAGTGGTGCTTTACGCATCTGCATCAATTTTTGTAATCTGAATTTGGCAACCCCTAAAGATGAATACCGATTGCCAATTTCAAATTTATTAATTGACGATGTAACAAACCATGAGATTTTATCTTTCATAGACGACCACACTGGTTACAATCAATTTTTTATCGCCTAGGCAGATGTCCATAAAACTGCTTTTCGATGCCCTAGAGCACTAGGGACCTATGAATAGGTCATCATGCCTTTCGGACTTAAGAATGCTGGTGCCACATATCAACGTGCCATGAATACCATTTTCTCATCAACATTCATTTTACTCCCCGACCAAGCTCAGCCGATGAGTTGGCATGCTCCGCATGCAATCGAAAGCTTATTAACTACTTGGCTTATATGCCACATTGTCTAGGTAGTTTTTAGGGTCAAGACATATAAAGGATGATCTTGGTCCTTTTTCTCAGTGTGGTTGGTTAACATTTATGTAGACTTGTCCCATTGAGAGTTGAATAACCTTTCTGAACACAAGAAAAGAGAAGATCACTTTCACATCGTGAATACGATGTCATCCAATACAGGTTAAGGTTATTGAGTCATTATATAAATCATCAGTGTTCATGCATGGATATTTAATGTCCATGCACAGATTAGGGTTTGATGCTAACAATCGTCAAATGGCCTACAACTTTGGGTCGAGCAAAACCGGAAAGGTTTCAATTTGAATTATCGGCGCTGGCGAGCGCAAGGAGCATGGGAACGGGGGTGCGACAGGGGGTTGAGCAACACTGGGGATGTTTCAATTGAAATTATGATTTGGTAATTAACTCATTCAATTAATCGGGTTTGCTGGTTTAGTACGTATTCTTGGATTTTAGTTGCCAACAAGAGTGGGCTTTTGTCGACCATGCCAGAAAGAAACTTTAGAGCTCTCCCTCCATATCTTTTACTTTTGGAAAATATTTGAGAGAGTAGCTGTTTCAGAAATTTTTTTTCTTAGGTAGACGATGGGGTGGGGTGGGGTGGGGGCTGGGGGTGTTGCTCAGGTGGATGGGGAAGAAGATGATAAACAGTCATCTTCTTTTATTGCATCACTGAAGCCCAACGAATAAGTCTGCAACCAAATCTTGAGGCATAAATCTTCAGAATACATTCCAAATGATTTAGTTTATGTTTCTATCAATTATTTTGCCCGATTCCAAATGGTACTTAGCTTAATGATTGAACTAAGAAGGCACAACACACAACACTCCATTACAAAATTGGAAAAAGAAAAGTGAAAAAAATTCAAGGAATCAATTCCAACTATTTCTGAATCATATCACACAACACAAAGCACACCACTCGATTCTAACTAAAATATTGAGCATTCAAGGAATCTGAACTCATACATGGTTACCAACTTATTTTCCACTTAGCCAAATATGACATTAAGCTGAAGATTAAGAATACATAGATGACATTAAATTGAAAGTCTAACTAATTAAGATGATCATAATAAACATGAGGCACTGTATGTACAATCTACAAATATAACAAGGTTGCAAACCAATTAGTAAAAGCACATTTTTATATGAAAATAAAAACAAAAAATTCAGTTAAATAAGCATCAGCATGTTGAATTGTAATCTTGTCTTGGCCCAAAGATAATTGGTCCGACCCAAACACAAAGAAAGATCCAAGCACATGCTAGAGAATTCTAGCAAAGTTCAAGTTGGTGGAAGAGTCTAGAAGAATGGTGAGGATTCCACCAACATACAAGATTAGTGTAGATAATTCTAGCTTAGGAAGGCAGTGGAATTATCTAGATATCTCTAGCATGATGTTTCCATGCTTCTCCAAGGTTCCATCCATGCCTATAAAAGGAGAAGGCATCCACACCATTTGTAACAACCAAGAGAGCAAGTAGTAAGAAGTGAGAGTGTCAAGTAAGAAGTAAGAAGAAGTAACAAAGCTTCTAAGAGTGTTTGAGTGTTTCCTTTTGTACTAAGTTTGTGAGTGAATAAAAACCTTGTGTAATACTTTGAGAATTCTTTCTTTCTCTTGTCTATCAATTTCGTTGCGTTACATTCTTCTTTGTGAGATAAACATCTCCAGAGTAGTGAAGCATTTTTAAACCCCAACAAAGTGGTACCAGAGCTATGGCTAACAATGCTATGGCAGCCTTCCAAGTTCCAATGCTCGACAACAACAACTTTGATAATTGGAGTATCAAAATGAAAGCCCTTTTGGGTGCACACGATGTCTAGGAAGTCGTGGAGAAAGGCTACACTGAGCCAGAAGATGAAGCTACTCTGTCTCAACCCCAGAATGAGAGTTTGAAAGATTCAAGAAAGAGAGACAAGAAGGCTCTCTACCTCATCTACCAAGCATTAGATGACAATGGTTTTGAGAAGGTCTCGAGTGCAACCTCTGCCAAGCAAGCATGGGAGAAGCTTCAAACCTCTTACAAAGGAGCCGAACAAATGAAAAAGGTTTGTCTTCAAGTATTAAGAGGTGAGTTCGAATCTCTACAAATGAAAGGGTCTGAATTAATCTCTAATTATTTCTCAAGAGTCTTAGCCATTTCCAATCAATTAAAAAGAAACGAAGAAAAGTTAGAAGATGTTGGAATTATGGAGAAGATACTACACTCGTTGGACCCCAAGTTCGAGCACATTGTCTTGACGATTGAAGAATTATGGAGAAGAAACTAAAAACTTGGAAGAAATTAGTATAGAGCAATTAATGGGTTCGTTACAAGCATATGAAGAGAAACATAAGAAGAGGCAAGGGAATGATGAGCAGCTCCTCAAGACGCATATCCAGCCAAAGAAGAAAGAAGAAAGCTTCAACAACGAGAGAAGCCAATACAGAAGAAGTCGTGGCCGAGGTCGCGAACGTGGACATGGGCGTGGATGTGGTTGGAACTTTAACAACCATAGCAACTATGAAAGAGGAGAAAGCTCAACAAAAGGTCATGGAAGAGGATGATCAAACTTGAGGTATGAAAAATCTCAAGTTCAATGCTATAATTGTCAAAAGTTTGGGCATTATGCTTGGAAATATAAAGCTCCGAATAGCAGACTTGATGAGAAGGTCAATTATGTGAAAGAAGAGAAATAAGAGAATGGTGTTACGCTACTAGCATGCAAAAACAATGATGGAGACCAAGACTATACATGGTACCTTGACACCGGTGCCAGCAACCACATGTGCGGAAAAAGAAGCATCTTCGTAGAGCTCAATGAATCAGTGAGTGGCAACGTTTCTTTTGGAGACGAATCCAAAATACCCATAAAAGGAAAAGGTAAAATCCTTATTCCCCTGGAAAATGGCGGTCACCAATTAATTTCAAATGTCTACTATGTGCCCAATATGAAAAGCAACATTTTGAGTTTGGGTCAACTCTTAGAAAAAGGTTATGATTTTCATACGAAAAATTATATCCTTTTTCTTAGAGATGACAAAGGAAGATTAATTGCAAGGCGAAAATGTCAAAGAATAGGATGTTTCCCATGAACATTCAAAACGATGTTGCAAAGTGTCTTAAGATATGTTACAAAGACATATCTTGGCTTTGGCATCTTCGTTTTGGGCATCTTAACTTTGGGCGATTGGAGTTATTATCTAAGAAGGAGATGGTGCGAGGTTTACCGTGCATCAACCACCCTGATCAAGTTTGTGAAGGATGTTTACTTGGGAAACAGTTCAGGAAAAGCTTTCCAAAGGAGTCGACCACAAGAGCCCAGAAGCCACTCGAGCTCATTCACATCGATGTGTGCGGTCCAATAAAACCAAGCTCTTTGGGTAAAAATAATTATTTCTTTCTCTTCATTGATGATTTTTCAAGGAAAACCTGGGTGTATTTCTTGAAGCAGAAATCAGAGGTATTTGGAGCATTTAGAAGTTCAAAGCTGCCGTAGAAAAAGAAAGTGGTTGCAAGATCAAAGCCATGAGATCTGATCGAGGAGGAGAATTCACTTCGAAGGAATTTCAAGAGTTTTGTGAAGCAAATGGAATTCGTCGACCTTTGACAGTTCCAAGATCCCCTCAACAAAATGGAGTGGTGGAAAGAAAAAATCGAACCATCCTCGACATGGCTCGAAGCGTGCTCAAAAGCAAGAAATTGCCTAAAGAATTGTGGGCAGAAGCTGTAGCATGTGCTGTCTACCTATCCAATTGGTCTCCAACAAGAAGTGTGTGGGGAAAAACTCCACAAGAAACATGGAGTGGAAGAATACCAGGTATTTCTCATCTAAGAGTTTTTGGAAGCATAGCCCATGTACATGTACCAAACGAGGGGAGAACCAAACTCAACGACAAAATTGAGAAGTTCATCTTCATCGGCTATGACACAAATTCAAAAGGCTATAAGTTGTATAATCTAAACAATAAGAAGACGGTGATCAGTCGAGACGTGACGTTCGATGAAGAAGGAGAATGGGATTTTGGCCCGTATGCAGGTGATCTTCACTTATTTCCTCAATTTGAAGAAGAGAATGAACAAGGGATGATGGAGCAAGCAAGAGAGGTTCAACAAGAATCCACTACTCCACCTGCTTCACCAACATCAACCAATCATGGTAATTCATCAGCATCAGCATTGTCAAGTGGGAGTCTAAATGAAAGAGAAGTACCACGCACAAGAAGTATACGAAATCTTTATGAGGTAGCTAAAGTACTTGATAATCCTACACTTTTCTATCTCTTTGCTGATTGTGAACCAGTCAACTTCCAAGAAGCAGTGCAAGATACTAAGTGGAGGAAAACAATGGATGAAGAAATTGAAGCAATCCAGAAGAATGATACATGGGAACTCGCTATTCTTTCGAAATGACACAAAGCCATCAGAGTCAAGTGGGTGTACAAGACAAAGAAAAATGCCAATGGAGAGGTCGAAAGATACAAGGCAAGACTAGTGGCGAAAGGCTATAGTCAAAATCGAATATGATGAGGTATTTGCACCCGTTGCTCGGTTGGAAACTATACGATTACTAATTTCTTTGGCAGCTCAAAACAGTTGGAAGATTCAACAAATGGATATGAAGTCCGTCTTCCTAAATGGAGTCCTTGAAGAAGAAGTCTACATTCAGCAACCGTCAGGCTATGAGATCAAAGGGCATGAAGACAAAGTTCTGAAGCTGAAGAAAGCCTTCTATGGGTTAAAACAAGCGCCATGAGCATGGAATAGTCGCATCGACAAGTACTTTCAAGAAAACAACTTCATTAAGTGCCCTCATGAGCATGCTCTCTACATTAAAGTCAAAGATGGAGATATTTTGATTGTGTGCTTATATGTGGATGATCTAATCTTCACTAGGAGTAATCCAAGCATGTTTGAAGAGTTCAAGAGAGTGATGACCAAAGAATTTGAGATGACCGACATTGGGTTGATGGAATATTACCTAGGCATTGAAGTCAAGTACAACAAAGAAGGAATTTTCATCTCCCAAGAAAGCTACACAAAGGAGATACTGAAAAAGTTCAAAATGGACGACTGCAAGCCCGTGAGCACGCCAATGGAGTGCGGAGTCAAACTAACCAAGTATGACAAAGGAGAAAGCGTAGATCCAACATTTTTCAAAAGTCTAGTTGGAAGCTTACGCTACTTGACTTGCACAAGACCAAATATTCTCTATGTTGTTGGATTAATCAATCGCCACATGGAGAATCCCACAACTACACATTTGAAAATGGCCAAAAGAATTCTTCGATACCTACTGTTAACTTTGGCTTGTTTTATTCAAGTTCTGATAACTACAAACTTGCTGGATATAGCGACAGTGATTGGGCAGGAGATTCCGACAATAGAAAAAGCATTACTGGATTTGTGTTCTTCATGGGAGACACTGCATTCACATGGATGTTGAAGAAGCAACCGATTGTCACTCTCTCTACCTGCGAAGCTGAATACGTAGCTGCTACTTCATGTGTCTGCCATGCAATCTGGCTGAGAAACTTGCTGAAAGAATTAAGAATGCGACAAGAAAAGCCAACAAAGATCTATGTCGACAACAAATCTGCAATAGCCCTAGCAAAGAATCCAGTATTCCATGACAAGAGCAAACACGTAGATACCCGTTATCATTTCTTAAGAAAGTGCATTGCAAGAAAGGATGTGCAAGTAGAATACGTGAAGTTTCAAGACCAAGTCGCTGACATATTCACCAAGCCACTCAAACAAGAAGACTTTGTCAGACTAAGAAACTCAATTGGCGTCACAAGACAAGATTAAGGGGGGATGTTGAATTGTAATCTTGTCTTGGCCCAAAGGTAATTGATCCGGCCCATACAAAAAGAAAGATCCATGCACATGCTAGAGAATTCTAGCAAAGTTCAAGTTGGTGGAAGAGTCTAGAAGAATAGTGAATTCCACCAACATACAAGATTAGTGTAGATAAATCTAGCTTAGAAGGTAGTGGAATTATCTAGATATCTCTAGCATAATGTTTCCATGCTTCTCCAAGGTTCCATCCATGCCTATAAAAGGAGAAGGCATCCACACCATTTGTAACAACCAAGAGAGCAAGTAGTAAGAAGTGAGAGTGTCAAGTAAGAAGTAAAAAGAAGCAACAAAGCTTCTAAGAGTGTTTGAGTGTTTCCTCTTGTACTAAGTTTGTGAGTGAATAAAACCTTGTGTAATACTTTGAGAATTCTTTCTTTCTCTTGCCTATCAATTCCGATGCGTTACATTCTTCTTTGTGAGATAAACATCTCTAGAGTAGTGAAGCATTTTTAAACCCCAACACAGCATGCACTCCATAATTGTCTCTCTCTATGTTTTTTATGTCAGTCTGTATGCAAATGAATTCGGAATTAATAGGAGTGCAAAATGGATAGAACCAAGAACTGAAATCAAGAGAAAACACACATCCAATTTGGTAATGGAAAATGAAGACATCAATACCTGCTCGAAACGGAATATTTCAGGGCTTCCACTTTGTAGTCTCAATCCTGTTCACGAATCTGCAAGGAACAAAGAAAATGAAAAGAGCGAAAAATCAGAACTGGACTTGGGGATTTTCCCTACCTCTATATCCTAAACCATTTCAAACTTCATTCATCCAAAATCATCCAATTTTTTTCAACATAGTGCTATGTCGGTTTCTTTTCTCTCATAACTGATGATTTATGAACCAATATGTATCAGGTTGTGCTGCCATACTTTAAGCCAAAAATGCATTCAATCTACAATAGAGAAAGGGAAGCCAGACTTATGGGGGACACGGTGATGAAAGATTTGATGATGCTGACATAATTGATAGATGAGAAGATGGTGTTGTTTCACGTGGAACTTTAGTTATGGTAATACCAGTTATGCATATTTCTATGGTTTAACGACAAATTAAGTCATTAAGTTCATAAATCTAGGACTGGAAAAGATAACCATAAAAAGTAATAGATGATAAGAAACACTTGCTGTGAAAAAGTAATATTGTTGGTCATCTTATGAATTCCCTGAAATTGTTGGTCATCTTATGAATTCCCTGAAATATCCCAAATTCATGAGAGCTATATAAAATTTGGAGCACCTGCACTTTGTAAAAACCAAATTGCCTGAATAAATAAGCACAGAAAAGGCAAAGTAGTAGCACAACTAATATGGAAACATGCAAGCTTGGAAACTCAAGTCCAAGTTGAATGAAACACAGAGTGACAGATGCCACCAAGTTTAGTTTACCTGGCAATTATGTGCCACCAAGTTCCTCATCAGCTTTAAGAGGAACTGTCGCTAACATTCAAAAATTAATATAAGAATCCTCATGTATAAAGGAACGGAAAATACATTAGATATAAATGTTTCCTTTTCAAAACCGATTACCAAAATCCTTCACAGTTCACACCACTACTTTCCTAGTAGTTGTTTCGTAATGTCCATCAATTCCGCCAAAGATTTATCGCCATTTCGTACAAACTCCAAAATCTACAACACACAATCACATTAGATAAAAACATATTATTTACAGAACCCTTTTCCAAAATCTGCTCAAAGTTTGTAAATTTAAACAAAATATCAAGTTTTGGCACAAGAGCACACAATACGGCATTTTTTCCCCTAAAAGTATGATCTCCTGCCACTTTTCTATTGATAATTAAGCATGGCATAGGTTTTGATTGAATTGATGATGGTAAAAATGGAAGATGAAGACATCAATACCCTCTCTAATTATTGGCAAGAGAGCTCCAATTTCATAACGGTATTTTTTAGAGCTTCCACTTTGTAGTCTCAATCCTTTTCACAAATCTGCAAGGAACAAAGAAAATGAAAAGAGTGAAAACTGGACTTGGGGATTTTCCCTAGCTCTATCATCATATCAGCCATTGCGTAAGATAGTCACCATTCCCAAATTAACGACAGAAACAAAAATAAAAAATAAAAAAATAAAAAAAAAACCAAAAGGTTTTTTAAATTCGGAAGTTGGGTACCGGGAGAAGATGATAACATCCAATATCTTAAATCACATAAAATAGGGGATTTGGTGGCCAGACCTGCAAATTGTAGTATTTTGTTGACCCTAATTCATCGTTTCCCCAAAAGCACCAAATTGAAAGGTGGATGAAGAAGAAGGCCAAAAAAAACAAAAAAAAAGTTGATTTGATAGAGAGGTTTGCGCAGTTGAGTTTGTTTCTCCCTTTTGTATGAACAGTGGGACTAAGTAACCTGTTGAAGCCTTTTGAACGTGTGGTAGTAGGGTGCAGTTTCCAAAGTGCAACGCTGCAACCGCTAGTGCTAGATGGGTAGTTTCCATCGTGCAAACTCTGGAACTGCTAGAGTTCGCTAGGTTTAAGGGAGTTCCAATTGTGCCTTTATATATATATATATATATAGAAAGAATGTATAATACAACGAAATTATACTGTGTGAATAAAATATGTACTCATTTGAACAATGACAATTTTCAATCACCAGATAAAAATATACACACTTAAAATTCATTGTGACCCTTAGATCAATCCTCCCACAAATACTGCATCACATTCTATCTTTCCACCAAAACCAAAATAACTCTCTTTCATCTTCTGCACAGACCTGTCATCTGCCTGTTTTTCCAGAGTTTCTTCTGCATCCACACTCAATTTACACAAATTCAGGTGATTTTTTTTTTTCATAATTTCTACCCTCCGATTAAGTAATATTACCCACATGAATCTGATTTTTCATTTGTTTTGTTTATTATTCTATATAATTTAATAAGGAAATTCGAATCATTGATGGCGTAGGATGGGATTGCTGGGCGTTCAAAATTGCTCAGTGATTAGTACTTAGTCGACCACACCGCTTATATTATTTAAACGTAATTATTTAAACGTAATTGTTTGGAGATTGCAAATTTGCATGAACACTTTTTCTTGATTACTTCATTAATTTCTGCGATTTGCAATTTGCCATATGGGTTTTTCTGGATTCCATTTCTTTTATTTATGTGATTTTAGTCAGTGGTAGTCAGCTGCATGCAATGAGAGACATTTGAGGCTTTAGCTAGGAATTTGGTTTCTCTTAAAAGTACTTCTGCAATTGGTCAGAATTTATTGGAGTTACTAAAATTACCCAATTACCAGTTTCTGTTTTACTGTAGTTGGTAATGATTTGTGAGCAGATTGTACATTGAAAATATGGGTAATGTGTGAATTGAATTTCGATGGCTAAACTAATACGACAAACTGGTAAAAATCCATCACTGAAAAAAGATAAAGCATCACAACCGTAGAGTTTTGCCGAATGAAGAATTAAAACCGCGACGTGGGATTCAATCACCCTCCACGTTCTGCAAACTACCACCCAGATTGACAAAGACTCTTCCTCTACAGAGAAGAGGGGAGGGAGAAACAAAGATACAGATTGACAAAGACTCTTCCTTTACATCGACTGATTCTTATTGCATGTAACTTTCAAACTTGATTCTCAATGTTCTATGTATTCCTTCCAGCATTTGTTCAAACTTTCAAACTTGACTCTACTCGCCATGATCAACAATTGCAGCTTCTTAAAACAGCCTTTCACTCACCATAAACGACAAGTGCAGCTTCTTTAGCAGTATGTGTTTATTAGTCTATTTTCAAATCAAATTCATTGCCATTAATTAACTGTTTCTCATCGATCATTCATTTCTGATCATATTTTCTGAAAATAATTTTCAATTTCCGTTCTCTTCCCATTTATACATCTTTTTCAATTGTATATGAATTATTTGCTTTGATGAAGCAGAATTAGATTTGCGTTCATATTCAATTCTAATTAATTGACGATGTGTTTCTGAATGCATGGAAGAGGAATTTTGGAATTTAGTTTTGTGCGGACAAAGTGTGGGCTTCGAGAGCAAGCCAAAACTATCTAGCGATTCAATAGAATTGGAGAAAGATTTTCTAGGGTGAACCATAGCCTGTACTCGACTATTGAGCCATATAGTTTCTGGTTTCTTAAGGTTTTGGATATCCACACAATCTATTAGGACCTGTCTGGAAATCCCCACGGACATGTGAGTTGCGATTCTTCTTCTTAATAAACGACTTAGTTTTTGCATTTTTTGTTCGAATTCAAAGTTTTTTATATACAAATTTGAAGCTTTTCTTCAAGCTTATTCACTATATAGCGTAATTCTCCAGTTATTAGAGATTCTGAAATTTTTAAATCCTCTCAAAGTAGTAGGGATTTGGAAATGAACTCTGCTAGAGAAGGCGGCTTGCGTAGAAATTACCATAATAACAGTGTTGGGTTGGGAATTTTTTACTGGTTTTTTATTTAATATGTTTTGAATCTTATCTTGCAGCCTGTCGTTTTTCTTCATGGGGTTCAGGAGGAGGAACTTCACCAAGTATTCAAAGTAATCAAAGATTCTTCAATCCCGAGTTTTACCTATCATTCTGTTTGATTAGGTTGCTACTTCACCCTTTATGATAAGTTATTAGATGCATTTTAGTGTGTCCTACATTTGATAACTGAGTTATTTCGTTATTGCTAGAAAGGTAAATTTTACGCTAGATTGCTATGCAAGGTATGTAACTAGATAGTTTGATGAGTCTGAATTATTTTTTTTATTAGGGCTGTTGCTACTTTTTTAATTACGCTTGACAATTAGACTGCTTGATCGGATATGTAATTATCAGAGAAATTACAAATCAATAGTATGATCGTTGTGAATGTCATATGATTGCAATGACAATATTTTATTGATTCAAGTGTAGATTAAACAAAGAAATAGATAAACAATTAAGAAAAAACCATGTTCATGCGCAAACCATGTCATTGTCATTGAAAAAACTACAGGTAACCCTCTAAAAATTAATAGACGAAGTCAATGGAATTGAGAGCTATGTAATCCAAGTCCCAGTTGCATATGTCATTGGTGCATTCAAGAGCTAGCTAATTGAGGAAGAAATTCAAGGGTTGGTGTAAGTTGTCTCAAAGCATCAGGGTTGAAGCCATTGTCAACCCTTCAGTTGACACACCCCGACCGAGTTCGGAGCGTGCTGGCCGTCACACAAAGGTGACGTAGCCATGTGCACGTGCGGAAGCTAATAAAGTAGTAATATAAAAGTTCGAATAATTAAAATCTAGCATACAAAGTACTAAAATAAGTGCTAGTATGTGAGATACAATTTCAGAGCAGGTCTAAAGCAGCCCAAACAAAAACGACAACAGTAGTACGCCCGAAGGAGATCCTACAATGTGGAGTGTCTGTCAGAACGCCGGAAAGCCCTCAAGGGAAACCACCGCAACGGCTAAGCAACTAGAACCTGGAAGGGCGCAAAACAAAAGCGTGAGTGGGCAAAAACAATTCTCTTTGAAAACCATTTAGCAAAATACATTCTAACCCCTCGCCGTAAAACCTGTACACTTCCCAGAAAAATAAACATATAAACGTATGTATAAATATGCCAAACATGCTCAAGGGTACATCATTCATGCTCAAGAATATGCCATGTCGGAAACTCATAATGAATGTAAGTACCCAGGTATCAATCATATCAACATCATAACATCTGGCAGCCGGAGTCACCTAACGTGACCTGTACGGCTGCATATAGAGCTCAAATCTCAATCTCAATAACTGAACCTGCCCACGAGTCGGAACCACTCAATGTGGTCTGTACGACAGGCCTGGGTGTAATATATATATACGCTCTAGTGCTACGATCACGTGAAGACTGTGCGAATAATCGCGAGTCACCTACGAGTCGGAACCACCTAATGTGGTCTGTACGACAGGCCTATGCACCTAACTTGAATCCAAGCTGAGCGTGTGGTGCGGGAGGTGAACATCACGTGAAGGACTGTGCCCTACTCTGGGCGGGAGCACTAACACCGGGGGTGCAGGTTATGAGCTCTCTAGGCGTCTCAAACCACTACTGAAACATAAACGTGAATGTCACTTACCTGGCACTCACCTGTGCGTCCACAGCACCCAATATGCATATGTATATGTATGCCACTAACAATGCATGCAATGATACGTAAACGATAATAATAAAGTGCATGGCATAATGTAATTAACCCTTTTTAATCTAATTCTGGGAATTTAAATGTATATAGGTATATACGGAAAACAAAAGCCCACTCACTGATACGTGGTAGGGTCGTAGCCCCCCTGCCTCGCATGACCACGCTCATCCTCGGGGTACGTGTCACCTATATGCGAAATAACTATAAAAACGTCAACTTTAAAGCACATAACCAACTTCTCGTAATAACTTCTCATACATTGCTCAAAGTGAACAAATGAATATACCAACGTGCTCTACACAACCTCAGGATCACAACCATATTTTTAAAATAATTTTTGGACCCCGCACGCGCCCCCACGCTCCAGGACAGGCACGGACCCACGCGCCCCCACGCGCGGCCACGTGCCAGGCACACTGACGGTGTCAACAGACGCCGTCAGGAATATTCCGTTAAACTGACGGAATATTCCGTTAAACTTAACCCCTGCCGTTAGGAATATTCCGTTAAACTTAACGGAATATTCCTGCTTCTTCTCCGGCCAGTCCCCGACGCCGGCGCCGTCGCCGTCGCCGGCACCGTCGCCGGAAAACCTGCAAATCGCCATAACTCGCTCGTTTTTCCACCTTTTTCCATGTTTCTTGCACCAAATTAAAGCCCTAAACTAGTAGAACACAACTATACACGTTTTAAGGTCTAAAACTCACTAGATTATACCTGTGCAAGCTCTCCAAAACCGGCCAACTCCACAACCAACGATCCTGACGTCCAAATTCAACCAACGAGCCACTCCCAAGCTCCTGGGAACCTCACAAACACAACTACAAGCTCAGAAATCCCAAAAACTCAACGTATAACTATTGCATGAACAGTACTCAAATCGGCCATCGTCGAAACAACGTGAAAACGATGTGTTTCTCACCTGAAAAGGGTATGGCTGAGCTTGCCTCGACCTCACGAGCTCATATGTGTCCTTGGTTTCCTCGATCTGTGATGATTTGGGTGGTTTTGATGTTTGTCCGTACGTCGAAGGAAGAAGAGGAAGAAAGGGAGAGAGAGAGACACGGGACAGGGACAGAGGAAGAGGGAGAGTGTGACAGTGTGTGTGTGTGTGTGTGGTCCAACACATGACACACCACACAAACAACCAAAAACGTGATAAAAACGAACTAGGGGCAATAATGTAATTTCACACGTACGTTTTAATAATCCCGGGACGGGATGTCACATCAGTTGCAGATTTGATTTATCAATTATTTGTTGGGTTTTACGGCTCAAAATTAGGATGATGCAAAGAATTAGGTTTATGTTACCTATTTGGTTTTGGTGTCCTATTTGAGTTTGGATTTTGACTTCTTAGTTGTTTTCCTTGGTGGAGAGATTTTGTTAATTACCTATTTGATTAGGATTTGTAGTTACTTTGTATTAGGATTTTTATTGTAACTTGAGTCTTATGCACTATAAATAGGACCTTAGGGTTAGTGTATTTTGTGTGGCAATTTGGTGAGAGTCAATTTGCGAGATTTGAGTTGTGAGAGTTTAAACACTCTTTTGTAATCTCCGTTTGTTTAATGAAATTCCTTGACGTTAATATTCGTACTTTGTTAGAATTCACTTCTGTTTCCACAGTTTATAAAATAATCACTTAAGGAATATAAGAATATTTAAAATAACACATCTTTGGGACGCATAGCGCCCGTAATACAAAAATGTCTCTCGCATGCACGTTAGTGCATGCAGAAAGGCTAGTATTTAATTAAACTTGTAGGACCCAAGTATGTGACACATCAGCACTTAACAGAAGTTTTGACAGAATTGTGACGGAGGAACCACATTGATTTGTGACATTCATTTTCAAGGACTACATTGATCAATTTTCAATTTTGAAGGACCATCTCGATGGGTTGGATCAATTTCAAATATTATTTGTGATAAAAACCTATTTCAAATGATTGAAAAATATCTAAACAAAACCCTAAAACAATGTAAACTGTCAAAGTGCAAGATTTATAAGCTAACAAATAGCAACAACCGCCACAAAGCAAAGAATAGAAAGTGGTACTTAAACAATTGGATTTAGAGCACATTTGAACGGCACAAAACAATGCTCGGAGCCAAAGTCCCTCCACGCCTCATTACCCGCCGAAACCCCTTTTCAAAAACCCCAACACGACTCAATCCCCCCAACCCAAACCAATCCCCCCTTCTCTTCGAAAATCTCTTACACCTCTTGAAACAATGTGCCTCCACCAAACAGTTGAAGCAAATCCACACCCAAATGCTCATAAACTCCGTCGACAAACCCAACTTCCTCCTCCCCAGAATCATTGACCTCAAAGACTTCACTTATGCCTCCCTCCTCTTCTCCCACATCCCCGAACCCAACGACTACGCCTTCAACGTCATGATCCGCGGCCTGACCACCACATGGCAGAAATATCAGCTTACTATTGAATTCTATTACCAAATGAAGTCTTTGTATTTGATGCCCAATAATTTTACTTACCCGTTTGTGTTCATCGCGTGTGCGAACTTGTTGGAGTTGAATCATGGGCGTGCAGCGCATTCGTCGGTGTTTAGGACTGGGTTGGATAAGGATGGACATGTGAGTCACTCGTTGATTACTATGTATGCAAGGTGTGGTGAGTTGGGTTTCGCACGGAAAGTGTTTGACGAAATTTCTGAGAGGGACTTGGTTTCGTGGAATTCAATGATTTCTGGGTATTGCAAGATGGGCTGTGCTGGGGAAGCTGTGCGGTTGTTTTGCGAAATGAGGACTGATGGGTTTGAGCCAGACGAAAGGACCTTGGTAACAGTTCTTGGGGCGTGCGGGGACCTGGGTGATTTGAGTTTGGGTAAGTGGGTGGAGGGTTTTGTAATTGAGAATAAGTTGGAGATGAATACATATGTGGGGTCTGCGTTGATTGGTATGTATGGAAAGTGTGGTGATTTGTCTTCAGCGAGGAGGGTCTTTGACAGCATGAAGAAAAAGGATCGGATAACCTGGAATGCCATGATTTCAGGGCAAGTAACTCTCCCTCAAGTATAGTTTTTATATATATATATATTTTTTTTTTTTTTTTTTTTAGTTTTTTGTTTATACTGCTCCCTGCAGGCCTGCAAATGCAATTTGAGGATAACGCAAAGGAAATAACTTTTTTTTATCAGTCTTAGAATGTTAGGTTTTGATGGTAAAAAATTAAATGGGAATATAACATACTTCTTAGATTCAATAGCAATGTGATTTGAACAGCAAAAGGTTATAACAATGTCCAGGGTAGAAAGAGACTAGGGTTACAGGAATGTTCTGTCTTAACAGGAAATGGAAGTACAGAACTGGGATTGATGTGATGAAGAAGGAGAATGAGAAAATGAAGCTTTTGAGCGCTTTTTCACATAGATGCCTTGCACCTTGGGTTAGATTATATCTCACATTTAGTAGATCATGAAACATAAGTATTGCGCTCAAATCTTTGTATTTTGAAAATCTCTTCAGATTATTAAAATAACAAAAACGGAAGGGTAATTTCTTTGACATAAATGAACTAGTAGCTACATTTGGTTGTAGCAAAGTGTGCCTATTACAACATTATACTAGATTAGTTTCTAATTACCCAAAACAAAGTCTGGTAAATTGTTTTGGGCACAGTTGCACCTACTTCTCTATGGAAAAATATCTATGTGAGAGGTTCCCTTTGGTTGAACTGAACATTTTCTTCCATGGGAGTGCAATTTTTTAGGAGGTGGCTGGGTTGCTTTATGAAAACTATTTTCATTTGCCTGCTGTTTGGTTTAACAATAAGCACATAAGAAAGAGCAATATATTTATGATGGTGTTCAACTTGGTACTCCCATACGTTCACACTTTGCACTACTTTGTACTTTTTATTGCTTACAGAAGTTTTCTTACGCATCTATTAAATATTTTCTGACTGTTATTGACCCTCAAGCCCCTTCAATATGTCCCTGGAAGAGGAATCTGGTAAAAACCTATGGTTATCAGATTCTAATGGGATGACTTCAATAAGTATGTCCAATTCGACAATCAGCAGTATACCATCAATATATATTTGTAAATCATCATTTTCATACATGACAGGTATGCACAAAATGGAATGTCTGATGAGGCAATGGTGCTCTTTGATGGTATGAAAGAGGCAGGTGTCAATCCTGATAAAATCACGTTGGTGGGAGTGCTGTCTGCATGCGCCTCAATTGGTGCCCTAGAATTGGGGAAATGGATTGACACATATGCAACTGAACGAGGCTTACAACATGACATTTACGTTGGTACTGCATTGATTGACATGTATGCTAAGTGTGGGAGCTTAGCCACTGCTCTAAGAGTTTTTGAAGACATGCCCCAGAAAAATGAGGTTTCTTGGAATGCCATGATATCTGCCCTTGCTTTCCATGGGAGAGCACATGAAGCAATATCCCTATTCAAGCGCATGACAGAAGGTTGTGCATCTGTTCGGCCAAATGACATCACATTTGTAGGATTACTTTCTGCATGTGTTCATGCTGGATTAGTCGACAAGGGTCGTCAGTTGTTTAATTTGATGAGCTCGTCATTTGGGCTTGTTCCAAAAATAGAGCATTACTCTTGCATGGTTGACCTGTTGTCGCGTGCAGGACTTGTACATGAAGTTTGGGACTTCATTCAGAAAATGCCTGAAAAACCAGATCAAGTTGTACTGGGGGCGTTGCTTGGTGCCTGTAGGAAGTGTAAAAATGTAGATGTCTCCGAGCAGGTGTTGCAGTTGCTTCTTGAATTAGAGCCTGCAAATTCTGGAAACTATGTTATCTCATCAAAGATATATGCAAATTTAGAAATGTGGGATGATTCAGCTAGGATGAGAATGTTGATGAGACAAAGAGGTGTCAGTAAGACTCCTGGTTGTAGCTGGATTGGGAATGAGGATCAACTTCATGAGTTTCACTCGGGTGAAGGCTCAACAGAGATTCTCGATGTAATTAAATTACTATATGAGGATCTGAAGATTGAAGGTTACATTCCAAACATTAATTCTGTCTAGAGAAACGAGGATGACGCCCTGCTATGCATCTGGATCTTATCAACAAAGCGACATGTTTATAATATTGTGATGCCAGGTTGGTGAATTAAAGTAATTTCTCTTTCTCTTCTGGCATATTTAGCAATGTTTTGGGGTGTAAAGTTGTGTGATTATTTTCTGGTTTGCAATTTATTTGTCCCTCCCTTTTCTGCATGAGTAGTTCATTGGGCAGCTAAAAGCTTTAGGGCCCGCTTGGTACCCTACTCAATAGTTTTCAATATTTTTATAAAACTCAAAAACTTGTTTGGTATGACACAAAATTGTTTTTGTCTTAGCAATTTTATTTTCAAAAAAAAAATAGCTCTTTGCCAGCAACTCCTTGTTGGAGCCGAAGGAGGGAGATCGAGATTGAGACCGGAAGAGATAGGGCAGAGAGCGGAAGAAAGGAGATAGAGAGAGAAAGAGATAAGGGAGAGGGGAGAGAGAGGGGAGAGAGAGAGAGAGAGAGAGAGAGAGAGAGAGAGGGGAGAGAGGATGAAGAAAAGAAGATCTGGAGAGAGAGAGAGGATAAGAGTGGGTTTTAGTTTTGAATTCAGTTTTTCAAAATAGTACTACGAACAAGAATTTAGGCTTGGGACTCAAAAACTGTTTTTGAGTTAAAAAAAATTAGATTCAAGTTGAAAACCAAACAGGTGCTCTTAGTTTTTAAGATGTGTAGTTTAGAGAATCAATAAAATTAAAGGGTTATTGCGCATCATAATTTTGTTTTTTTTCAGTGTGCATATTCAGAGAAATGGATATGACTGTAGCCATGGAAGAAGAAATTAAACTAAATTGCCATTGGATTGAACTTCAAAGGTCCAAAGGTGATGCACGATGCAGTCATTTTCTTGGAAATTATCGCTTCCAATATTATTTGTACCTCTTATGCAACCTTTGTTTAAAACGTGCAGGTTACCCTCACTGCTGCTGATTTAAAAGGCCGCGACTGGACGTAATGGTCCTTGTTGGCAGAAATCAGCAATTGATTGACTAGGATTTACATTTCATTGTCCTGCAACAATTGTACATAGCTCTCCCTACGTCTTCTCTTCCTTCATTTCTTTGTGTGTTGTTTTCCTGCTTTACTTTTTACATATATGGCTCCATAATTCTCTGGTGAGGTGTTCGTAGCGGTGATAAGAGATCACCATCATGCTGGTGTGATTTGCATTGTCATGCATGCCTCAAGTTTAATCACGAGGCCCGCGGAGAATAAGTTGACTTTAGATTTTAGAATCAACTTGAAAAATCGCCCGCACTACTGCAGGTTTTGAAACCATAAGACCATCTTCAATGGTGACCTAAAACCTAAAAATATTTAGCCTAGAAAATTTAGGTTTTAGCCTAGAAACAGCTTTTCTACTAAGGCTAAATTTTTTTTAAATTAACTTTTTTTAAAAAAAAAATTATGTAGATTATCCTAAATTTTGAAAAATCACTAAATCAATACATGAAAATCATAATAAACCACATAAACTTAATACAAACGACATTTAATAAACCCCATAAACTTAATACAAATGACAATTAATAAACCACATAAACTTAATACAATCAAAAACTCATAAACTACATAAACTTAATAATGAAATCCACCATCTTGACTTGGTGATGAACTTGGGTGATAATCTTGAGATGAATCATCATCTTGAAATATACTCCTTGTGGCATTCTTTCGTAAAATGTCCTTTTGCTTACCACATAAGTATTTCTTCCTCTCTGAAGTGTATTTGTCGAGGTCCTCCATCATCAAATTAACTTCAAAACTTTCTTGCTCCCTATCCCCTTCTTCCTTCATGGCCAAACGCATTTGGGCTGATTCTTCTTGCTGAGAGATATGGTTTTCATTCAATCTTACCATTTTGCTAGCAAATTGTGCACGTATCGGATCTTGGACTTCCTTTTTCTCTTTGCTTCCTTTTGCTTATCTCTACCCAGGGGCCTTGCAAAAGAAGAAGTTGGGGTCATTTGTTCGACACCTTCATTATCGGCAAAATTCACACCTTCATTGACATCATTTAGGGGTGGGGCTTCACTATGAAATAATCTTCCACATTGTCGGTTCGCATCGGTTCCCCACCTCGGACAATCATTGAGGATGTTCCAAGCATGATGCAACTTAAAAGCTTGATTTTTTGGTGTAGTTCTTGTCTTGTAAATTGTCATTGTTTTGTCACCCTAGCTATGCAACAAATACATAAAAACAATTAGTTGCAAAATACTATTATGTACATGACAACTAAAATATCAACAAAGAAACTCATAATTTTTGAGGCGCCCCTTCCACTAGGCATGTCAACCGTGGCTCTTTCCAAGCTTCCCTTCCACGAAGTGCACACTTTGTTGATAATCTTCCACCGATCATAAACACCACCAACTTCCCTTCGATCGGCGTTTGAGTCTTCATGGAAATTATCAATGATTTTACCCTACAAAACCTTTCTATTTTGATTCGTGCCGACGGCACCATCTTCACTAACAGAAATTCATGCCAAACATAAAACAATATCTTCGTCAAAAGTCCAATTACGACCTCTAACATGCTCTTTTGCCATCTTGAAAAATTTGGAAATGAGAAGAAATGGTAGAAAGAAAAATTGGAAGAATTGTAGGAGAAAAGTGAGTTTTGTGTGGATGTTTGAACAAATACATAGGTATTTATAGAGTTTTCTGTTGAATTTTAAGTTAAATAATCTTTTTTTAATTATTTTAGCCGTTGGATTTAAATTTGGACCGTTAGATCTTCTCTTTTTTTTACCGTTAGATTTGATTACATTCGATCTAAGCCGTTGGATTCAATAAATATATAAATATAAAACTAAAAAAATAATAATTTGAACCTAGACCGTTGGATTAACCAACAGCCCATTTAAACGTAGTCGTTGGGCTACTTGATGGTTTGACAATCGGGGGAACACCCCCACGTGGGCTCGTCCATATTTCGGCAAAGCCTAGCGCGTGCAACGCATAGGCGTGTAGGATTTGGGAAGTGGGCTTCACAGTCCTGGTTTCAGTCTCAGTTGGTGAGGTCCATTTTGCTTTGTGGCCTAAAATTGGGCCGGAATTTGACCCCCATTTGGGTTTTAGGTTTATTTTAGGTCATGGGTTGGAGTGGAGTTTTTTTTGTTGGGAGGGGGGGGGGGGAAGGGAAATTTTAAGTTTTAGCCCACCATTGGAGATAGTCTAATGTAAGACATGCATAAATAATTTCGACAGAAAGACGTACAAATTGTTGATGATGGCTTTGATCTTTCTCAGACTTATAAGTTTGTGTTGTGGAGGTTGGACATGCATTGGACATGCATTGGTCTCACAATTTGGGTAGGAAAAAAAAGGAAAGAGTGTTGATTTCCTACAACTAAAGCTAAAGTCTAAAGAAAAATAAAAGGCTTATTTTTAGCGACGCCTCCTGAAACTCGATTTTGGTCGCACTTTACACTTTGTAACTCAAAGGTCACCACTTAACTCTCTGAAACTCAAAATTCGTTTCATTTTGATTTGTGAAATCTCCCTGAAATTTAAGGGCTGATTTTTGGTACTCTACTAGAATTCAACTTTTTAAACTCAAAAACAATTTTCAAGTTTTATGCCTTAAAATCTTGTTTGGTAGAAATATTTTCAAAAACTAAATTCAAGACTAACTAAAATATATAGCATCTCTCTAAAAACACAAAAAGTGAGTTTTTAGGGTTTTTAAATTTAAAGCTCATTCATTTCTTCTCTCTCTCTCTCTATCTCTCTCTCTCTCTCCTCCCCTTTCACCCAAATCTCTCTCTTCCTCTTTTTTCTTCTTTCTATCTCCTCCTCCTTTTTTTTTTTTTTTAAATTTTAATTTTGATAGATGAAACTCAAGAAGGAGTAAATGTGAAGCTTAACCTTTGGAGAGAAGTGTTGGAATCTAAAGGTCTTTGCTTAAGTCGGTGAAAGACAGAGTATATGGAGTGTAAGTTCAGTGCAAATGAAGGCTCAAATGAGTTAGGGGTGAGGATTGGAGATTATGAGGTGCCAAAGAGCAACCGCTTTCGTTACCTAGGATCTATCTTGCAAAAAAATGGAGAGTTGGATGAAGACCTGTGGAATACAAGTTGAATGAAGGAAGTGGAAGAGTGCATCCAGGGTGTTGTGTGACCGTCGTATGCCACTAAACCTTAAGGAAAAATTTTATAGGATGGCAATAAGGCCAGCAATGTTTTATGGCACGAAATGTTGGGTAGGGAAGTATCAACACGTACATAAAGTAGGGATAGAGAAGATAAGAATGCTTTGTTGGATGTGTGGGCACACGAGAAAGGATAAGATTAGGAATGAGCATATCCGAGGTAAAGTAAGAGTAATCGAAATTGAAGGAAAGATGAGAGAAAATCGGTTACGGTGGTTTGGACATGTGAAACGAATGCCTACTGACTCTCTAGTTAGAAGATGCGATTATGGGACAAAGGTTCAGGGACGAAGGAGTAGAGGAAGACCTAGGAAGACTTTGGAAGAGGCTCTAAGAAAAGACTTAGAATACGTGGATCTAACGGAAAAAGTGACACATAATCAAGCGCAATAGCGTTCTACAATTCATATAACTGACCCCACTTAGTGGCAAAATGCTTTGTTGTTGTTGTTGTCTTTGTCTCTCCTCTAATTCGCTCTCTTCTTTCTCTTGTCTTGAGAAACTTTTTTCTTGTGCCCGTAATACAAGTGCTACACCATGTGTTGTTATATAAATTGTGGGAAAATTTATTTTTCATGTTATTAATATTTTAACACAAGAATCTCATCACTTGTACAAAGACATGGTGTACTATTCCGTGTTCCAGGTACATTAAAAAATCTTTACTTTCTCCCCTTCCTCTCTATCTCTTCCAATCCTCTCTCTCTCTCTCTTTCCTTTAGTCATCTGTTACTTTCTTTCCTCGCCTATCATCTTCCTCCCTCTCTTGCGACTCCCTCTCTTTGAATTTCTTTATTTAAGTTTTAAGATTTAAAATTTTTAAATCTCTTACCAAATAATTTTTTTAGTCTTAAAAAAAATTTCAAGAAATGTTCTTAAAAAATGATTTAAGGAATGATGAAATTTTTTGAATAGAATACCAAACTCTAAACGTCTCTCCGAGAACAGATGTAAGGTACACCACCCAATAAGAGTAAGCTACATGTGCTAATGTATTTGATGTTAAATCTCCACTATCCGTTAACATCAACAATCAGAAAATATTAAGTTTAGAGAATAAATTAAGAATTTGAAATTTTTTTTTTTTTTTTTTTTTGGGGTTTGCTATGATTGAGTTGCAGAGATAAAAAAAAAAAAAAAAACTTATTAGCCTAGTACCCAAATCAAACCCACATAAGGGGGTTAATAGAATTAAGACAACGTGGAGTGAACTTTGAGTTTTATGGGATAGAGGGGAATCAAAATCGAATTTCAGGTTGCAAAGTTGAGAGAATTTTGAGTTTCAAGAGTAAAATGACAATTTTTTATTTACATAGGATAAAGTAAGATTAAAATCAGTTCCAGAAAGCGTGGCTAAAAATAAAGCTGGAAAAAGTTTGAGTTTTATGGGGGTAGAGGGGAATCAAAATCGAATTCCAAATAACAAAGTTGAACTAATTTTGAGTTACAGGAGTAAAATGACGATTCCTATATATGGGTTTAACTGTTTGAACTTCGAATTTGTGTGTGGCCGGCTGAGATAAAGTAGTCTGACTATATGCCGCGTTTCGGCAGGAGATAAAGATTTTTTTCATATTTAAATTAAATAAAAATACAAATGCGATCGGCAATTGTGAAATTTTGGCGGATTGTTTTTTCTTGTGTATTGCTCAATCAACGACAAATGGAGCTGCATCTTTTTCATTTGTAGTGACTAAGCAGAAAGGGATTGTACATAAAAATACATTTGTCACTTTCAATTTCCATACGCAGATAAAAGTAAGTATAATTTCAAAGCAAAATGTCCTAATCTTCATGTCTAAACATGTTTACTAGGATGGAATGTGAATTAGTGCATTAATCCGATGGGGGTGTCGAATTGGACATGTGAACCTCGCATCAAAGACTTAACAATACATGCAGCAATAGCATGTACACATATAATATAAACGCTTATGCAAAAACTATCGAGAACCCTAAATGGCAATAGGTCATGGCCTCTGAACTTTGAGCTTTGGAAGCCAACCATAATTGGACTCTCACTTATCTACCTTCCGACAAGGAGTCCATTGAATGCAAGTGGGTTTACAAAATAAAGCACCATTCTGATGACACTATCGGCTACTACAATACCCATTTGATGGCCAAAGGTTACACTCAGCTTGAAGGGATCTATTATCATGATACTTTTCCCTCCGCTGCAAAGTTGGTCACATTTCAATGCCTTTTAGCCCTCACTGCTTCAAAAAAATTTGTCCCTTCATTAGTTGGACGTTAATAATGCTTTCTTCCATGACGATCTCTGTGAGGAAATTTATATGGTGCTGCCTCCTGGTCTTAAGTAATAGGGGGACAGGGGGAGCACATGGTGTGTCACCTGAATAAGTCTTTATATGACATAAACAAGCATCTTGTCAATGGTTGTTCAAGTTTTCTGAGGCCATTCCACTAGATATACTAAATCCAAGTAAAACTATTCCCTCTTCACAAATAAAAATGACAAATCCTTCACAGCGCTCCTCATTTATGTCGATGATATTTTGATTACTAGTCATGATCCGGTTGGTATCAAGAAGCTCAAAACGTTTTTAAATTCACATTTCTTGAAATAACAAAGCATCAGAAACAGCTAGAGGAGCATATCCCACCCAAACATGAAAATTCTCTAAACCAGGCCCACAAGAGCTGATGGCATTAGCTACAAAATTAGCATCCCTAAAAATAAGATTCCAAGAGAGAGATTCAAAAGAAGGGGCCAACCATTTAATGTCTTCAATGATAGCTCTAATACGCCAAGGAATGCTACACTTTCCCAAGATTGCCTTAATGATAATCTTTGAGTCCCCTTCAATTGACCTTCTTTAAACCTCGAGATTTGGCCATCTGAAGAGCATCCCTAGCTGCCAAGGCCTAAGCAACAATGATTGTGTTCTGACCCATTGCATCCTTTCCTGCCTCACTTAGCTACCCGCTGAGTCACCAAATATATTCGTCTATTGGCAAGAGAAAGGATTTTTACTCTCAAAAAGCTCATTATAACAAGGGGGATAAAGGTTCGTATCAAGACAACTAAGGGTGAATGTACCTTTAACTATTATGACCATGGGGTTAAGCTTCACTCTTTCAAAATGAAGGACTAGGTACTGAAGGAAATACTTTTACAAGAAGGCATACGCATTACAAATGTTTTGACCTTCAACCATTTAAGATCCTTTATAACAGCCATTCAGCAAATATTTAATGAAGAAGGAATTCAAACAACTTCGTTTGAGTCTTTTACATTCCTAGCATTTGAGCACTTGCTACACTGTGCCTCGGCAACTTGTCCTTATTCTCACCAACCAGGTGATGAAGGAACTCATCTTCGTATCACCAACCAAGTGATGAAGAGTACAACCTATACTCTAATATCCTTCAACAACTTGCCACTCTTTGCACCAACCAAGTGATGAAGGCGCTCATCTTTGTATCACCAACTAGGTGACAAAAAGTACAACCAGTACTCTAAGAAACAATTTTGAGTTTCGGTAACTTGCCACTCTTCTTATCAACCAGGTTATGAAGGAACTCACCTTCATTCCACCAACCAGGCGATGAAGAGCACAACCAGTACTCTAATAAACAATGTTGAGATTCGACAACTTGCCTTACCAACTAGGTGATGAAGGAACTCACGTTCGTATCACCAACCAAGTGATCAAGAGCACAACTAGTACTCTAATAAACAATGTTGAGATTTGGCAACTTGCCACTCTTCTTTCCAACTAGGTGATGAAGGAACTCACCTTTGTATCACCAACCAAGTGGTGAAAGATACAACTAGTACTTTAATAAACATTTTTTGCCTCAACAACTCACCACTCTTCTCACCAAACGGATGATGAAAGAACTTGCCTTCTTTTCACTAACTAGGTAAGAACAATACATCCTACACCTGTGGATTCTTAGCATTCATAAGCAGTTGAAAATTTTCAAGCCTTACAACTCGGAAAAAGCATATACAAACTCAACAAAGGCTTCCACACTCTTGCTCAAGAGTGTGGAAGCAAAATCTTGACCCGTATAATCGTAAACTAGCATGACGAATTTAGGGTATATATGGTTCAACAAACTTTCAACTACTACAACATGTAGATTGCCTTCCACACTCTTGCTCAAGAATGTGGAAGCAAAAACAATGTATGTGGTCTCTCCCACATTTCCTAGTCCCTAGTTCAAAAAACCAAAAAACAAAATAATAATAATAATAATAATAATAATCTGCCAAAAAAAATTCCGAAATTAATTAATTGTTAATTATTAATTAAGCAATTAATTAATTATGACATGTGGAGAAGGCCAACAAAGTTTCAACATATAAGAGATAACTACAACATGTAGATTGCCTTCTACACTCTTTCTCAAGAGTGCAAGCAAAATCAATTTATGGAGTCCTTTAAAATGCTTCACACACCCTTGAAGGGAGGGAGCTTCCCACGCCCAAGGGAGAAACCTTCCCACACCCTTGAAGGGAGAGATCTTCCCACATTTTGAGGGAAGGAAGCTTCCCACACCTTGAAGGGAGAGAGCTTCCCACACCCTTGAAGGAAGAGAGCTTCTCATACCCAAGGGAGAAAACTTCCCACACCCTTGAAGGGAAAGAGCTTCCCACACCCTTGAAAGTAAAAAGCCTTCACACACTTTGAGGGAGGAAGCCTCCCACACCTTGAAAGGAGGAAGTTTCACACTTTGCCTAATTCCAAAAAATTCAAAAGCTTCACCTACAAAGTTCAACCAAAAGGCTTCACCTACAAAGCTTCAACCACTCAAGCTATGTGCCCAAAGGAACAAGCTTCACCTACAAAGTTTCAACCAAAAAATTTCACCTACAAAACTTCAACAACTCAAGCTATGTGTCCAAAGGAAAAAGTTTCAACTATTCAAGCTATGTACACAAAGGAAAAGGTTTCAACCACTTTTTTTTTCCTCACCAAAAAGAAAGCAGGATTGGGCTTAAGAAAAAATACATATACTTGGGCTACATTCAAACAAAAAAAAAATAATAGGAGCGAATTTTTGAAGTCTTTTTCTAATCACTCAAGAATATCAAGCCACCTCCTTCGGCTATCCTCTTCGTTTGGAAACTTGGGGGACTCCTACTATATGCTACTACACTTCGGTACTCAGAAGTTTCATGATTACTCAATGACTTGGATTTTTCAAGTCCCCAACCGAGAAGCTTTCCTTACTCGGGAACTTAAGGAAGCACTGTTTGTACCATACTTGACCAACCATAAAACTACCAAGCACCGATCAACATCATACCTTCAAGGATCTATTGAGGGGTTCATGTTAAGGCACCCCTACCAAAGCACAAGAGTTTTCCTCCAACCAGGAGGCCAATCACAGTGCGACACATGTCAATGTCAGACTAAAGCTCATAAAGTCCCATATCGACTGCGGATAGAAGCTGGAGACTCTCCTCAACTATAAAAGGAGATCATTATCCTACAATGAATCCCGAATGTCATGATTGTACTTAAACTAGTCATTAGAACTCATTAATGATGATTATGCTTGAACCTATGTATTTGTGTAAACCCTTCACTATTAATGGAGCCAAACTTAAGGTGAACCACGTACATCTTGTGTTTACTTCCCTATCTCTATCTCTTTACATATTTATCCTCAATAGTGACCGGAGCAATCGAGTGAGGGTCACAAAATTGACACTTTACGTTGTTCCAAAGTCTTCACTGATTTTGTGCATCAACAGAGGTCAATATTCCAGTTTTTATCTATCATTACATCATTAACGTTAAGGTTCCAGTCAATAAGATGTTGATTTTGAGTGGCAATGATATTGAATAATAGGAAGGGAAGAACCCAGTTATGGGACCAAAACGCTATGTTTTGACCATTTCTCACAGTCCATCTCATTCCCATTTTAACAATATGTCTTGCTGCTAGAATACCTTTCCAAGCTGCTGGGTGATTTTGCCTACACTTCACATTCCAAATAGAATCATGTCTTAAATATTTTGCTTTAATAATCTTTGCCCACCATCTTTCATTATCATTAATAATTTTCCACACAAGCTTAGCTAAGAAAGCAAGATTGAACTTTTCAACTTTTTCTATACCAAGGCAACCTTCCGCCAAAAGGGTACGAACATCATCCCATGCTACAAGAGAGAAATTAGAATTTTTATTCCAGAGGAATTTTCTACTCTCCCTATCAGTTGTCTAAGTAATTTTTGTGGGGCATTTAAAACAAGCCATTATATGATTGGGCATGCTGGCTAGACTAGACTTAATAAGAGTAAGTCTTCCAGCCCTAGATAAGGAGTTGGCTTTCCAGCCTGCAAGTTTATTCTGAATTCTAAGTGTAAGTTCTTTTGCATTTACTGGGTCCTTCCAACATATAATATTATGAATACATAGATATTTACTAATTGTAGTTTTATGTTGAATTTCCAGAATGTTAACAATATTATTTCTTAAGTTTACAAGGGTGTTGTTTGAGAAGTAAAGCGAGGATTTATGAAAAGCAATTTTTTGACCTAAGACCTCCTCAAAAAGAGCGAGGGACGCAATCTTTCACACTGCAATCGGGGAGGCTCTGCTAAAAATAAGGCAATTATCCACAAACATTAAGTTAGCAACTCTATAACCCAAGGGGGATGAAAGAATACCAATATGATTACTTGAAGTCTTAGCTAAGTTATTAAAATGCCTTATTAGGGGCTCCATGCAGATGATAAAAATATATGGTGAGAGCGGGTCACCTTGCCTAATTCCTCTAGTTGGATAAAAATAGCCATTAGGCATTCCGTCAATTAAAATAGAGAAAGAACAAGACGAGATGCAATCCATAATTCTACTGATCTAGTCTTGGCTGAAACCAAATTTAATAAGAGTCATTTGTATGAATTTCCAATCTAAAAACCATAACCCTTCTCAAGATCAAGCTTAACAGCCATTTGACCCAATATACCTTTTTTGTTCTTGAAACTAGAGTTCATGAGCAATAAGGATATTGTCATGAATTGACCTACCAGGTGCAAAAGCACCTTGATTATGAGAAATGAGTTGATTAAGAATAGGTTTTAGTCTATTGACTATAATTTTTGTGATTATTTTGTAAATCACATTACAAAGGCTAATTGGACGAAAATTATCCACTAACTCTGGGTGGTCAATCTTGGGAATAAGTGCAATGTTAGTATGGTTAATTAGCCTTAGGCTAGAACCATTAACAAAGAAATCTTTAACCAAACTTATAACAGAATTTTTTACTGTACTCCAACATTTTTGGAAGAAAATAGCATGAAGACCATCAGGTCCAGGGGCTTTAAGGCCACCAATATTATTAACTGCGTCAAGAATTTCATGCTCTGTCACAGGTAACATTAGGGCCATAATCTGGTCATTTGTAACTACTGGTTGGATAACATTGAGAAAATCATTTGAGTTACTCTCATTTATTTGGTTTCCAGCCGAGAATCTCTGCTTAAATTTTTGAATGAAAACCTCCTCCATTCCTTTACCTCTTTTCCCACCAAATACCCTGGTCATCTTTAATTTTACAAATTTCATTTCTTTTCTTTCTTATGGTAGCCTTAGTATGAAAATATTTTGTGTTTTAGTCCCCAAGTTTGAGCATGTTTTCCTTAGCTCTTTGAGCCCACAGAAGTTCTTCCTCACTATAAAGTTTTAGTAAGTTCTCCTTTAGTTGTTGTTCTTTATCAATGTAGCTTATGTTGTCCGGATGATTCATGCAAAGATCTTGGATATTCTTAAGTTCCTCCTAAGAGATTTTAATTTGGTTAAGAATATTTCCAAAGTTCCTTTTACTCCAAATCTTAATCCTATTTTAATTTGGTTGAGAATAATTCCAAAGTTCCTTTTACTCCAAATCTTAATCCTATGTTTGAAAGTGTTAGCACACATTCTAAACCAATCATTTGGGTTACCAGTGAAATTACAGCTCTAGCTTTCCTTGACAATACTTATAAATTCAGGGTGATGAAGCCACAGCGCTTCAAACTTAAACTGATTTTGGAAATGCATATTTTGTTAATCTATCTATTCGCATTTATTATTTATTAGCATATATATAAATTTGTCATTGATTGTTGATAAATATCCTACAGCCGTTACCCCCTTCCCATGTTTATGACGGGTAGATTCTGATTAATTTTTTGTGTTGCTTGACCTGACCATTATATGCTACTATTCAGCCGCCAAAGAATACCAGGGAACAAAAAAAAGAATTCAAAAAATTTCTTCTGTGTTCTTTTTCAGTCACAAAACAATTAGGGATTGCTCGGGCCTTGGATTGCTGGTGGATGATGATAAATAATTGGCAATCCAAATGCACGATAATAGTTTTCAGTTTGTTCCTATAAATTATAATGGAGCACCATAAACTTGCTAAGTTCGCACTTTCGCTAGTGTAAATAGGTTACACTTGACCTTATTCAAGCTGTCATCTTTCACGAATCATGTAACTGAGTTTGTTTAATGGAATCATTTTGTTTCTGTAAAAACTAAAAATCTCAAAATACAAACTTAAAGGCTATATTTGTTTTTAAAATTTCAAATTCAAACCCATAATTATAAAAATAGCAATGAAACTACAAACTGGTAGTGAAACCAAGGCCTGTAAAATAGCTAACAAATGAATAGGTTGTGAGTCAACCAACTCAATCCCTGCTGTATTTGAGGAGAATCTTGGAGATTTTTGCCTAGCTACGAGTTCCATCTTCCATGTATTGATTTCATGTTAGAATCTCTGCTTTGTGTCCCAAGGGCAAGATTATACACAACCTGGAGCTAACTACTCTTTGACTAGAAATTCTAATTGAACAAATCCTTACACCACAACCACAACCAGTATATATTTTTGTGAAGATAATGCGCAATATGTGCAAAAATCTGATAACTGGAAACACCATTTTGTTTATTGTGATTTTGACTATATATCGTACTTAATTTGCTCATGAGGAAAAGTGAAAGACACACTTATCAATTTGTGTATGGAAAAAGATAAAGTAATAATCGCCAAAAACCCTAACCGCAATCTAGAGAAAAAAAAAAAAAAAAAAAAAAAAAAAAAACTAAAACCTAATATTTATGTGTGTATTTATTAATTTTTTTTATTTATATTCTACCTAATGATTATTAAATACAAGCTTGTGTGAATTACATTTTATCACTTTAATTTTGGATCACAAAACCAACTCATACTCAGGAGCTGAAAATAGAGCTCAAATCTCAGGACCACAAAGTCCAAAAAATATACATGTGCAGGTTTTCCGATGACCGTCCAAACATTTGGTGCAGCTCCCTTTTGTGCTTGCTAAATGTTTGATATAATGCATGCTAAGTATATCTCAACAGGTTGCATCGACAACACTTGACAAATCCTCTTTATATCACTCATCATATTCCTTCGACATATGCCGATATCTGTTGGCATATGCGCAACATGGTTTGGCTGACGACAATAAGCTCATTAAGTGTTCAGCGAAATGCAATGGATAAATGATTTTTTTTTTTTTTGTTCGCTTCCCACTCTATTTCTATCTAAAACTTGTATTTACCACTGGACCCCTAAAGTTGAAATCTTGAATCTGCCACTACTCATACCTTATCTTTTTAACATTGCAATGTCATACATTAACTTATGAATTCATTGCAATGTTAGACCTCTATTAGTCAATCCATCAAATTGGTTGTTAAGTGATAACTTGGCAAATGCAATACCATATTTTGCTGACATGACAATCTATAATGCTTCGCAGATAAAAAAATAAATTATAAAATAAATTCAAATAAAAATAAAATAAAATTCGTCAATTCTTGGTTTGGGAAGTTTCTTTCGCCACAACAACCTCCTTGACTCCAACCCCATCTGCATGTCCGTCTCCTCGACAATTTCATCAACGACATTCCAACAATTAATTGAATTGTGTTTATTGTTATATAAGGATTGAAGTTAATTCAAACTGATTCGCCAGGCGCATCAACCAAGAACAGTTGGTACGCTTGCTAAATTCGAGTCCATTGTCATCCTACCAAGTCAATATGTCATCTTCGCTCTATCTTAGTCCCACCCATCATCTTCGTCCACTTCTTGAGTGTAACAGTTACAAATGTATCTTTGTGGGGTATGGTACTAGTGAAAAAGGATATAGAGTATTTGATCATATCATTAAATGAATTATCTTGTCCAGAGATGTAGTATTTGATGAAAATGCTAGCTGGGATTGGAATGCAAGTTTTGAGAAGTATGTCAATGTACCAATTACTGTTGATATTGTAGAAGTTAAACCAACTCAAGGTTCAAGGGATCAAGAAAAGATTGTACTCCCTAAGATCACTTCTGAAACTCCACAGGAAGATTTGAATTCAAACATTGATGGTCCAAGTTCACAGGTAGACTTGAGCCTGTCACAGAGCTATGATTTTACTCCAAAGAAGTAGAGAGCATTGGATGAAGTGCTAGCTCAGTGTAATGTTTGCATTGTGGAACTTGAGAATTATGAAGAATCAACTATGGATGTATCTTGGAAGAAAGTTATACAAACTGAACTAGATATGATTGAAAAGAACAATACATGGATGCTGGTAGATAGACCATCTAGTAAACCTGTGATAGGTGTGAAATGGATATACAAGGCTAAACTGAATCTTGATGGAGCAGTACAAAAGAACAAAGCTAGGCTAGTTGCGAAAGGTTATTAACAGAAGCCAAAAATTGGCTTCAATAAGACCTTTGCACCAGTTGCTAGGCTTGATTCCATAAGAACCTTGATAGCTCTTGCAACTCAAAAAGGAATGGCATCTATTTCAATTGGATGTAAAGTCTGCTTTTCTCAATGGTGTACTCAAGAATGAGGTTTATGTTGATCAACCTCAAGGTTTTGTCATACAAGGCAAATAGGATAAGGTGTACAAGTTAAACAAGGCATTATATGGCCTTAAGCAAGCTCCAAGAGCTTGGTATGATGAAATTAACTCTTATTTCACTAAGTTTGGTTTTCAAAAAAGTTCCAATGAAGTCACCTTATATACCAAAGTTGAAAACTCAGGGATTCTCATTGTTTCTCTATATGTTGATGACATTGTGTAAACTGGAAGTAGTGTCACAATTCTTGAGGAGTTCAAAAATGACATGATGCGACACTATGAGATGACAGACTTGGGGATTGCTTCACCATTTCCTTGGTATGGGAGTCGTACAAACAAAGAAGAGCATCGTCAGTCATTAGAAGAAATATGCAATGAAGTAGTTGGAAAAATTTGGTCTAAAGGATTGTAAGTTTGTGGGAACACCACTTGCAACAAAGGAAAGACTAAGCAAGAATGATGGAAGTGAGGCTGCTGATGAGTCTAAATACAAGAAATTGGTTGGAAGTTTGTTGTATCTCACTGCCACTAGACCAAACATTATGTTTGGTTCTAGTCTCTTGGCAAGATTCATGCATGATCCAACTAAAAAGCATATGGGAACAACAAAAAGAGTGTTGGGATACATTCAAGATACTCTGGATTTTGGCATTGAATATGTAAAGAGAATATCAGTACTTCTTTATTGGTTATTGTGATAGTGATTGAGCTAGCAAAGAGGATGCCATCAGGAGTACATCAAGGTCAGCCTTTAATCTTGGCTCAAGTTTATTTTCTTAGGCCTCAATCAAGCAAAACACAGTGGCATTATCCACTGTAGAGGCTAAGTATGTGAGTGCAACAGAAGCTACATCTTAAGTCAAGTGGTTAAGGTTTGTTTTATAAGACTTTGGGGAAGAACAAGTTGAACCTACATTGCTAATGTGTGATAACACTTCAGTAATAGATATGGCCAAGAATCCAGTGTTTCACTAGAAAACAAGACATATCAACAGAAAAATTTCACTTCATTAGAAAAGCAATTCAAGAGAATGATATTGAACTTGTTTATTACAAATTCGAAGAACAAATGACTGATATTCTGACCAAGGCATATTACCAAAGGAGAAATTCAACTACTTTAGAAAGATGTTGGGAGTCAAATCAACTGCTAGCTTAGGAGGGAGTGTTGATGTTTAAGCATATGCAGCTGCCTTTGATCCAAGTTTCTCATTTCCTTTCGAATTCAAGTGTTTGTTCTTAGTTTGTAATTGCTAGATGTGTGCCACATGTCATAACAACTCACTTATAGGTGAGCATGTGTTGTGCACGTGAGAGTGTGTGAGGTGGATGAGTGAGTGCATGTGACATCCCACATCGCCCAGGGGAGTGATCATTAAATATATATTCTCATCCCTACCTAGCATGAGGCCTTTTGGGAGCTCACTGGCTTCGGGTTCTGTAGGAACTCCGAAGTTAAGCGAGAAGGGGGCTAGAGCAATCCCATGATGGGTGACCCGCTGGGAAGTTCCTCGTGAGTTCCCAAAAACAAAATCGTGAGGGAATGGTAAGCCCAAAGCGGACAATATCATGCTACGGTAGGGGAGTCGGGCTCGGGAAGTAGTCCCGCCCGGGCCGGGATGTGACAGTGCACTTTCAACAACTATATCTCACCCTCCATTTCATTTTCTTTCTATAAGCATCAATTCAATTATAGCTGAATCTAATCCAAGGAGTAACTTCTCCGATTTTCTCACATCTCCATTTCTTCATGCTCTTTGAGCAGCGATCATCATCTCATTGATTTTCTGCTTGATTATTTTGTGCTCTGATACCTCTAAAACCACACACAAATCATAAACTATAACACCTTCACCATATTTTTTCAATTTTTCATTTAGTTTTTCAGATTTTTTTAATTTTTTATAAATTTGAATGTTAATACACTTAGGGTGGGTTCGGTTTCATACACTTCGATTTTTTGCCAAAAATAAATTCAAACCGAAATTACTGTTTAATTTTGTTTCGGTTCAATTTTTTTATCTTGTTTCGGTCCGTGCAGTTTTTTTTTTTTTTTTTTAACAGAATCTGAAGATGATTATTAATATACAACGAACAAATACACAATTACAAAATACAAAAAAAAAAAAAAAAAAAAAAAAAGTTGATTGCAACTTTGTGGCTTTTGCTATTGAAAAGAAGAAGAAAAAAAAAAGCCAAGGTCGTAACTTCGTGGTGAATCTCCAACTTCAAGCTCGAACAAACTGTCAGACAAGAGTTTTATGATCAAGAAATAGCTAAAATGATGGGCAGTTCAGGCTTATCCCTCACTATATTCGTATGAAGGCCGAAAGCACAATTAGGTACAATGGAAAATGCAAGTACTGGCGTTGCACCAAACTCGGATTTTGAGGTGTCTTGCTCCTAAATTTTCAACGGAAATTTATCATATTACATATGTTTTAATTAGGGATTTTTGTTTTGATTCAGACCTTAGAATTAGAGCAAGAGAAGAGAAGGAGAGTGGTGGGCCGGGTTGGTGGAGGCAGCAAATTGATGAGAAGGAGATGAGAGAGAAAATAGGAAATACAGATAGAGATAAAGATTTTTTTTATGCAAGAAAAAATTATTAAAGAGAGAAACCACGAATACAACTATTTCCAGTAAAATCAAAGATAAGCATAGAAGAAGCAAAGCTTGGGATACAATACTCCCAAATATGACTACCAGAAATAGAAAGGCCCAGACGTGCAAACGCATCAGCCACAAAGTTAGCCTCTCTAAAAATGAAGAGAAACATAATGCACCAAGGTTTAGAGGAATGAGAGAATGGATGAGCTATAGAGGATAGGGGTGCAACTCGGCTGGGTTGGGCGGGTTAGAAGGTCAACCCAACCCTAACCCAACTTTTACAATTCGGGTTCGGGTTCAGGTTGGGTTTTAATCGAGTTCGTTCGGGTTCGGGTTTACTTGGGTTGGTTTCAGGTTGCCTAACTTTTTCAAGTTTTAATCGGGTTCATGCAAAGTTTGAATTAAAATACAAGAAATACCAAAGCTAGTACCAAAAGAAAAAAAAAGAAAAGAAAAAGGGGAACACTTCATTGTCCAAAGCTAGTACCCAACTCAAGTTTTGTCTTTTGAAGCTCCTACAGAAAAACAAAGCTAGTACCCAACTCAAGTCTTGTCCTTTGAAGCTCCTGTAGAAAAATCAAAGTGTGCCTGCCAGAAAAACAATTGCTTTCTGCAACTCCATGCACTTTTCTATCATAATCCATTAAAAGTCACTAGTGAATCCTCCACAAAGGTGCAAGGGTCATTGAGAAGCATGTTGCATAGCTCAACCTAATCGGGTTGGACAAATGATCAACTCAACCCAACCCAATCAATGAATGGGTTGAAATCAGATTGGGTTCGGGTGATTATAACTTAAAAAAACCTGCTTGTTCGGGTTTAAAGTCAGGTTGAACATGAACGGGTTCAGGTTGGCCCAACCCAAGTTGCATCCCTAATAAGAGATAGATGTGTTAGTATTTAGATTTGGGCTTTTATAAAAATTAAATGAAAAGGTTTATTATCTTGGGCTTATGCATGAGCCTTGTGTTAGTAATCTTATAAGAAAACTTGTAAAACGACATTGTTTTAAAATAATTTGATTTCACGTTCTTAAACCAATGAAATTTCACCAAAATATTTTGGTTGGTTCGAATTTTATAATTTAGTTAGTTTTTTTTTTTTTTGTTTGGTTCGATTTCTTCAACTTCAAAGGTTTTTTTACGATTTTTAGTTTGTTGAACTCACTCCTAAGTGCATTGTCAACTAATGGGACGATAATTCATTTTTTCATATTTTTTATTTTTTATTTTTTTAACATTTATTTTATTTTGATGTTTATTTTATAATATACTTTGTATCTACATGGTACAATTGATTGTCATGTTAGAAAATATGGGTCAATATTTGCCACTTCCTTAGTAGTAAAATTTGACGGATTGACTAACGGAGATATGACTTGTAACGAATTCGTAAATTTTTGTATAACATTGCAATCTATAAAAACTGATGTATGAGTTTATTAGGTGACCAATAGTTGAAGTGGCAAAATATATTTACTTTGGAATTGGATCCTCTCCTGAGCCCAAGGAGAGGATCCTCCTTACCAAGGATCTTGAACCGTTGGATGAAACTACAAATAGAGGGGTCCCCTTAAAGTTATAATAATTATAACCGTTGGATGAAAATCCAACGATCCTTGGTCAAGAGGATCCTTTCCTTAGACTCAGGAGATGATCTTTCATCCAACGGTCCAAGATCCTTGGTCAGAAAGATCCTCTCTTTGGACTCAGGAGAGGATCTTTCATCCAACGATCCAAGATCCTTGGTCAGAAAGATCCTCAGAAGAGGGTTTTTCATCCAACGGTCCAAGATCCTTGATCAGAATGATCCTCTCCCTAGGATCAGGATCCAATTCCATTTACTTTGTAGTTTTACTTTTATATATCTATTTAGTCAGATTAAATCTTAGCCGTAGGATCTCTCATCAGTTTTTAACACCTCGCTCTGTTACTTCCTGCGCTCTCTCGACTCTCGCCGTCGACGGCCTCCCCGATCCTTCTCCTCGAGCTCCTGAACCACTGCGACGCCTAAATCCTTCACTGAACCAGAATCCCTCTTTCGCTGGCCAACAATTCCCTCTTTCCCTGTCTAAAAATCCCAAAATTCGAAATTAAAAACCCAAACCCGGAACTCTGAAGGCTATATAAGAGAGTTGGAAGCTGAATCAAAGGTAATTATTCTGTGTATCTTTCTAATATCTATGTTATTGTTTGGAATTTTGAATTGAGGGTTTCCTGAAGTTAGGGTTTTATGACTCGAATTTAGGATTTTTAATTTTTTTTCTAAATTGGAGTTTTAAACTTCACTTTGTGTTTGCATGTGCGTTATAGATGTTGAATGTGAGGTTTTAAAACCGAATCTAGGGTTTGAAAATTTAGGGTTATTCTGAATCCAATTTAGGGGTTATTAGTTCTGTTTTAGAGGGTTGTTCTGAGAAGGAAATGTACTAATTTCTGTTTCAATTTAGGGGTTTTGAAGTTTCTGCTGCTGCTGAGTTGTTGCTGCTTGCTGAGGTATTGATCTTCAGCCCCGTATTATTTCGATTAAGAAAAATTGAAAATGTACTGAATTTATCTGTTCTGTTTATGTTCTTTGTGAGAAAGAAATAGTATCGTCAATAAAACAACAATGTCAGTTTGATGCAGATGAAATGTGGTTTGTAAGATGCGCCTACTTAGCTGATTGATTCTATTGATAAAATCTGAAATGCATGTAAATTAAAATTTTAGAAAGGAGGACGGATGACACTCATGTGAATTTGATGTATCTCTATCCTTTTTTCTCCCCCTTTCATTTCTTTAAAGAAGACAAGTTTAGCTCTCAATTATAGAAAAGAATAACGTAATGTAAGTAGTTCTAAACAAAAAGACAAGACTCAAGAAAACAGGACTGTTTAAGCATTGGTACGGCACGACATGGGTCAGTGCCAAGGACCAGAGGTCTTGACTATTTGAACATGAATTATGATACAGCACTACAAAACTGTCCTGATTTAGATAGGTTCGGTTCAGAGTGTTTTAAAAAACTAGCCTCTGGCCGCGCCTAGGTGCCCTTGGAGGCGGGGCTGCTGGGTTTTCACCTTTGTTTTGTGGAGGTAGGCGTAAGGCGGCGTTGGGACGCGCCTAGGCGGCTGAGGCGCGCCCAGGCGTTCAGTTGGGCGTTTTTTCCCTTCCAAATCCAGGTCTATTTCTGCCGTTCCTCTGTTTCTGCCATTCCTCTATGTGCCGTTCTAGTTTCAGGGAAGAAGAAGGAGAAAGTTTCTCTCTCCAAATCCTAGTCGCAAAGTCTAACTCTAACTTTTTTTTTTTTTTTTTTTTTTTTTTGTTAATTATTGCCCATTCAGATTCTGCCACCTAGCATTTTAATTAGCCAAGATTTATCTCTTGAAATTTCCTGTAACTACTCCACTGAGCCATTATTTCCTTTAAATTCCCTATAATAATTGCTCCACTCAATCTTTATTTCATCTTAAATTCCCTATAATAGCTCCACTTAGCCTTTATTTCCTTTTGAATTGCGTATAATTGCGACATTTTGTCTTTATTTTATTTCAAACTCCCTATAATTGTGGCCACTCAACCTTATTTCTCTTGAAGTTCACTATAATTGCGTACAATAAAATAAATAATTACAACATTTTAAGACTATATGACATAATTTCCAAGTACAACTACACTTAGTAATGAAGAAGAAGATATTATCTTTGGCTTATTTATAATTATATTTGTTTTACAAAGTATTATACTATGTATATAATTATATATGCAATATATATTAAGTTATTTAGATCCCGTTAGGCTTCGCCTCACACCTAGGCGGGGCTATCCATGGAACGTCTCGCCTACGCCTCCGCCTTTTAATACATTGATTCAGCTAGACACCATGAATTGAACACCCCTAAGATTATTAATTAACTGTTAGCAATGTGAAATTTTATAGGAGGAAGTGTGCATTTCACCTATCCGGACTAGGAATTGCTTGTTTCAGGGGTAAAATGACGATTTTTTGCTTACAGAGGATAAAGTCAGATTAAAATCAGTTCTGGAAAGCGTGGCTAAAAATAAAACTAGAAAAAGTTTTGTTTGAAAAAAAAAAAAAAAAAAAAAAAAAAAAGATCAAAAACGCCTACCATGGCGCTCGAACCCATGACCACAAGGTTAAGAGCCTTGCGCTCTACCAACTGAGCTAGACGGGCTGATGTTAATTACTGTAGCGTTTTCCGATACCAAAAGTTGTTCAAAATCTGCGATGCGAAATTTAACAACAGGAAAACAAAACCGCTTCAAATACCCAAATCAAAACTGATTTTTGTGTTGCCCGCGACGTCTGCTTGCTTGCTCGCTTTCTCTATTTCTCAGTTAATCAGTTCTCTCTCTTTCTCTCAAAAATTCAGTTTTCTAATTTTGAAAGAAAGCAAATACCCAGATTAATCAGATATTGATTCAGTCTTTTGATTTTTTATATTGTCCTTTGCCTGTTTTTGTGCTCTTTTTTCCCTTTTTCCAATTGGGAATATTTTGTATCTTTGAGGATTATCATAAATGTTTTTATCTTTTCTGTTTGATTCCTGAGAAAACGAACGAAAACAATTGTTTGTTAATGCTTATGATAATTTTCAGTCTTTAGTTTGATTTTTCATGATACAATGTCTTCTACTGTATTAGTCTTTTCATATTCTTTGCATCATCGCCAAGTTAGGTTATTGTTCGCTTGATTCGTTCAGTGGTTTGTGTGCCGAAGATTTTACAAACTACATTAGGAATGAACGGAAAAATGAAGTCGTGTGAAACCACACTTTGTTTTTATTTTATTTTATGTAGTACTGTCCTTGTTAGTGCTTACCCAATTTTTAAGCTTCGTTAGTATATTTGCTACTTATATTGTATCATTAGTTGCTTTAATATAACGACAACGAAAATGAATTTTTTGGACATGATTACACATTTTCATTATCTATGAATAAGTTTTGATATCGTTTTAGCTTCGTTTTTACATGGATTTACATGAGGATGATAATATGAGTGTGTTAATGGATGATGCGTTTGACAATGATCCATGAGATTCATATATGCACCTTCACAACAATTCATGCCCAATTTTGATTTCTGTTTGAATATTTTGTGCTCACTTTCTTCTTTATAAAAATACTTGCAAGTATTCAATTTTGACATTGTATGATCGTTATTTACAAATATTTATTTACAGAGATACAGTTATGGCCTTGAGAACAGTGACGAGGAAGTTAGGGCGTAAACTATTACACAGGTTTTCTCCTGCTGCTCTATTGCATTCACATGCTACAAGCTTTGGTTAGTCCTTTCCGCTTACTCTCACTTTGTGTGTGCATGAACATGTAGATTTCAATGTGTATTAATTTTATTGTTAAATAGGACGTTGTGGTTAGTGTGATGTGTACAGAATATGAATGCTCAACCTGTTAGAAACGTCGAATATTTTGGTGTATCACGGATAGTTTTATACAAATCATTAGCTTGGTTCATTTGGCTGATAAATTATAGTCGTTAAGTGTTTCTTGTGCAGGATTTAAAGAAGTAAGGGAAGAGGAAAAAAGTCAAATGGTTGGTAATGTCTTCAGCAATGTTGCCTCAAACTATGATCTAATGAATGATGTGATGAGTGCAGGATTACACAGATTATGGAAGGATAGGTAAACCTATTGAAGGTTTACTTTAATGCGTTATTTTTTTCCGTCTGTTTATTTTCTTTTATAGACGAGCGTATTGTTAGCACCTTGACTTTTTTCACTGCTCTATATAATGCCCGATCTCTTTTCAGATTAGTTTCCAAACTGAATCCTTTCCCTGGAATGAAGCATCTTGATGTGGCTGGTGGGACAGGTAAAGCTCGTGACATGCATTTACTGCAGTAAATTTGTCAAATATGTGGACCATAAGACTTTAGGACACATGTATGTACCTCATAGATTTATTGTCACATGAGATAATAATAAGTGGTATTTTTTTAAGAAGTAACAAGTGGTATCAATATTACCCATCTTATCTGGATTCAAATCATTTCAAGTGTAAGTTGTTGCCAAATTGTTTTAGAGAAACCCCGATTTAGGCTGATATGTGCACTTATCTCCTTGCGAAAGGAGGAGGTCCAAGTAGGTAACCCAGTTTGAATTTTTATACCATCCAACTTTTGTATACTGTTGGTTACCTGGACTCAGCATTGGGCATTTTAATAGAAAGGTACATGCCTATCATAAAGTATGAGATCCAGTTTGGGTTAGGAAGAGACCTGAAATCCCCATATGGAGTGGCTAGGAAGAAGTTAGCCAACAAAATAAAAAGGAGAATCATTATGCACAAGAATTATTTTTATAATTTGAGAATAAGAAGTTAGGCAAAATTTCCAAAGGCGAAAATGGACTAAAATTGCCGTTGGGTGCAAATGACACCATCCCATGATTCCCATCATATATTATGGAGTGGAAGGTGATCTTGCAGGTATGTTACCTGCTCATGTTGGAGTGAATCTGCCAGATGGAAAAATAAAATAAAATAACATAATTTCATAGGACAGTTTGTTTCCTTGTCTGAAACCATACAGAAATCAATTCTTCTAATTGTGTATGTCAATCTTACTGGTAATTTTATGTTGTCAGGTGATGTTGCCTTCAGAATACTAGACTCAGTAAACAGCATCAGACGTAGAGCTATGCAAGATGTTCTCGAAGATGATTTACAGGAAGAAACTAAGATTTATGTATGTGACATAAACCCTAACATGTTGAATGTTGGTAAAAAGCGGGCGTTGGAGAGAGGTCAGATAATGCTGTGACTTTGACTTAGGTTGCATTAGGCATTCTCCTTAGTTATTGGACAAACAAATTCTACTTTTGTTTATAAATATACAATCGTGTATTGAAATTTACAGGTATTGGAGAAGACAAATCCCTTCTATGGGTGGAGGGAGATGCAGAAGCCTTGTCTTTTGGAGATAATACAATGGATGGTTACACAATTGCATTTGGAATTAGGAATGTTACACACATAGAGAAAGTGCTGTCTGAAGCCTATCGGTAAGGTGGTCAAACCTCTGTACTGGTTAACAAATACTAACAGTTAATAATAATGCAGGGAAAATTATCATGATGGAAAATTGGTAAATGATCTCTCCAAATAGGCTATCAATCCTTAAATATGAAGAATTCAATGGCTATCACTCCGTGTATCAACTGTTGAATAAGTAACTTATTTCAATTAGTTTTAAGCACTTCACCTGTAGTATTTTTCATTTTTGTTTTTGCGTTGATAGTGCTAGAATACAGCTTGAGTAGTTAAATTGTCTATTTTGGTTTTCTCAAATTAGTTAGTCTCATGCGGAAGCTTTTAAGGCGGAGGAGAGGATTGTGAGACATAACCAATTTCCTCCTTACTGTCTCCGTCGGATGTTATAGGCAACAAGGCACACTTGCAAACATTTTTCCGACTCTATTCCCTGCTTTTCCATAAAGAATAATAGAAATATGTGAATTGTTTCCATTACCTTTTGTATATGGATGTGTTCCCTTCTAAACAATTATGTGGATGCGCTAAAACTACACACACGATGAACCAATATCCAGAGCTACAGTAGATAGAAAGAACCAGATGAAAACCTGAATAATTTTTTATTAGTGTGGGGCCGAAGCTCGTGACAGATAATGCTATTTATGTGCACATGCAATTCTAAAGAACCGACTTTGAACCTAAAAAGGTGATATCTGACTTAGGGGATTAACAGTAAGATGAAACTGTCAGTATATAACTTGACCAAAATGACACTATATAAGTGACTTCTACTGATGCCACTGATACATGTAGGAAAACCTGTGAAACAATGTTCTTCAAGGGCATTTCTACAGCTCAATCCATCTAAAAACTTATCTGCATTCATGATATAAGCTTTTGTGCCAATGTTAAGTTATTCTGGTCATTTTGATTATTAATAGGCTGTCGTGTATTTTTGCGGGAAGAGGCATTAAAGTAGTTTGTCAAATTATTACACTCATCATGTTTGCTCTTTATGATTTTGTTTATAGAGTGCTAAAGCGTGGAGGAAGGTTCCTGTGCCTTGAACTGAGCCATGTAGACATTCCTGTATTCAAAGAATTGTAAGTATTTGACACTTTTAGTTGGTTAAATTTGCAATTTCTAACCTACGAGGGAATCTCTTTTGAGTTATCACGGACATCATCATGTTTGTACGTGCAATATTATAGATTCATGGTCTGCGGCATAGGTATTTATTGTACAATTTTTTAAAATTTATTTTCGTATCTTGTCCTTCTGTTACGAAAGTTTAACGTTAATCCTGCTGCTTGCTCCAAATGTTATGTTGAAGTTCCTTATCCCAGGAAAAAAACAACGAAAGACAAATGCTCCATTGAATTTGACTTTAATTGGATTTTTCTGCTGTCATAAGCACCATACCGCTTCTAGGTGCACACTGGCATGAGCGTGTAGTGTCAAATGACATGCACACAAGTGTTACTGTGCACTCCAGCTTAGAGGAAAATCTTTTACTATAGAGATTTGAGTCATTGGCAAAGATTGTTATGGCGGGCAACGGTGCATGTGGGGCAATCACACAGCGCCACATTTGAATTTTAGCACAAAGCCACGTGACTGTGACACTCACACACTAGATTACTTATAAATGTTTTACTATGTTGCCATTGGATGGATTGCTTTCTTTCATGTGTATTTCTTTTAGTCATGTAATTAAGGTTTCCTCATTTCCTTGTGCAGCTATGATTTTTACTCATTCTCAGTCATTCCAGCCCTGGGAGAGCTCGTTGCAGGGGATAGAAAATCTTACCAGTACTTGGTGGAGAGTATTCGTCGTTTCCCCCCGCAGGTTTTGTTTTCAGATTCCATGCTTGAATACTCTATTTTAGTATTATCAGCATTTTGATTTGTCCTGCGCGTAGTTCTTTCTTGTAAATTTTCTTATATTCCCTTGCAATTCATCTTATGTACGCAGGAGAAGTTTGCTTCGATGATTGCGGATGCAGGATTCCAGCAGGTTGAATATGAGAACCTTGTTGGAGGTGTAGTTGCTATTCATTCGGGGTTGAAAGTTTAGTAGCGTTTATAAATAGTTGGATCCCGAAAATTCTCAAAAGCATCTGTTTGAACAATTTCGGCATTCAGCTTTTTGTTTTACCTCTCTGTAATCACCTTTAAGAAATTAAATAAGTGAAATAAGTAATGTTCTGTACGTAAAGTCTCAGATCAACTCATGCTCAAAACAATCAATGAGACTTATGTAACCCTCAAACTGACAAACGAATGCCGCGGCACAAGTGACAGCAACTACTGCCACGACAAAGGCGCGGCATTCAAGTGGCAGCAACTACTGCCGTGACAAAGGAACGCCGGTTGTCATTGAAACCAATGATCTCTACCATCCCCAGCTTAGTATTCTGGGGAATTTATTTCGTTTCTTTCTCTGTAGATTTGAAGTTTGTGATTTGTAAGAATTTTTTATTGATTGAAAAGAAATTTATTCAAAGAGAGAAACCTCAAGTACAATTATTTTCAGTACAATCACAGAGTAAAGCACTTCTAGCAATAGCGGGTAAGGACCTTTCCCATATTTAAGTATCATGAATTAAGTGTGCTCTGCTAGTAATGACATTAGCTGGAAAATTCGCCTCTTTAAAAAATATGAGTCCAAAATATAGAAGAAAAGGATTTTGCAAGTAATCTAATATCCTCAAGAATAGTCTTCAATCGTCAATGTGTCCTGCACTTGTTGAAAACAGAATCAATAATGAACTTGGAGTCACCTTCGACATTGAAAATTTTAAAACCTTTAACTTTTGCAAACGTCTCACGTAAAGCAAGTGCTTCAGTAGCAGATGTAGTATTTTCTCTAAAGTTGCTCCCCCCGGCCGAATCATAAGCAGCATCACGCGCACCACTTCCTCGTTCCGTTGTGTTGAACCATCTTTCCAAAATATTGACTTGTATGATTGTACCAAGAGTCGAAAGAAGAAATTGTTTCAAGTCATGTAATTATTGCAAGCTGTTAAGACCCGACTCGTCCTTAATGTTGCATTGCATGGAAATTAGTCCAGTATCAATGGTGGACCGGTTATTTTATTACAAAAATTTGGACCGGATATTTTAACAGTTGAATTTGTTATAAATAGGCGAAACAGAGGAGGGAACCTTTGCTAGAGGTTAAAGTGAAACGACATCAGAGTATCACATTGTATCTTTATTTGTTTTTGATATGGTATATGGATACGAAAGAGAGAGGGAAACCTTTGCTATAGGTTGAGGTGGAACGTATCACACTGTTTTGTTATCTTTATTTGTTTTCGATATAGGAGATGAATACAAAAGAAAAAAGGGTGAAGGAGACTCATAATTTCTTTCATTATTGTTTGTGCTTTTGTTGTTCACAAGAGGGAACTGAAGCTAAGTTCTCAATCGGCGTTTGGGGTCTCAAAGTTGACATTTATATCGGAAAGTTCACCGACTAAACATATACAACCTTGCATAGACATGAGCGAAAATTCTGTAGCTAAATGGTGAGAACTATTTACCCTATGCAACAATCTTCAATAAATAGGCGAAGACTCACATGGCATTCATAATTACAACAATCTTGAATAAATAGCGAAGATTTACATGACATCTATAATTACAACATTCCTCATTGGATGCCTATTATATCATCTTCTTTTGAACGAAATAGATATTTCTTAATGTCAAGAGACTGAATGACCATTGATGTGCTGAGTGGATAAGCTTTATCCATGCCAAAGCGCTTTGAGACTTTTTCAATGTAAGCTAATTGATGGACCAAAATCCCACTAGCACAATGCTCGATCTGCAAGTTAAGACACTATTTTGTGTTTCCAAGGCCTTCCATTGCAAATTAGCTTTTCAGATATTCAGTAATTTTGTTGAGCTCTTTAGCAGTTCCAACTAGCTTCATGTCATCGACATATATTGCCTTAAATTGCGTGCTCAACTCTTATAAAAACAGTGAGCAATTCTGACGGGTCAACATCACTAATCATAATACATAAGAAATTTAAACATCAAGCGCACATGCATGTACAAACTGTAAACGTGAAATGCAGATGTATGTACAAACCTTTAAAGGTGACAAATCAACCTATGAGACTGTTAATGGGTACACGCTAAGACCCATTTAATCTGAAATCAAACTAAATGGGTCTTAATGCGATCCATTAACAACCCAATAACTAATTTCACACCTCTGCTCATCTTAAACCCTAAACCCTAAAAATCCTTAAACCCCAAAAACCTCGATTTCCCCTCTCACTTTCACGTTAAGCCCGCAGGTCTCCTCCCAACGCGGTTGCACGAGCCCGCCTTCACCATCGCGAGCATAGGTTCAGCCACCGCGAGGCACACCGTAAGCTCCCAAACTCCGAATTTTCCCTTTTCTGATTTGAATTTGGTCATGGAACAAGAATTCTATAAATTTGTCAAAACTTAATTTTATCAGAGACTGATGGTGCAAAGTTGTAGCTGATAGGAAAAAACTGGATTTCTTTTTCGTTTTTATAGAATTAAAATTTGTTTGCTATGTTCTGCCTCATGCTTTGGCATTCTGTTTGACTATAAATTAAACGACCTCAGGCTTCAACTCCAACAAGCTCTTATCCTCCTCCGGTAGCTTTAACCGAAACCAAGTCTGTGCATTTGCTTCTGGCGCGAAATTTCCAGTGTTCTTTTTCTTCTCAACATGGGAAAACAATCTGGGAAAAACCTAGGTAAGTTTTTGTTTGGTTCCCTGCCCATGAATTGAATTAGCATGACTCAGAGGATGCGGATGATGATGAAGAAGGTAGAGCATTTATGTTTTATATTCAAATATTAGAAAACAATTTTGTTGTCGCTGCCCTCCTAATTGTTTTCCAGACAGTACTTGTGCATTTTCCATCGTAACGATACTGGCCTCCTGGGTTGAGGTTCGTATGGTCATATATCAATATTGTTATGGAAGGCATACACTACTGTAGTGACATGAATGCTTACTTTTGTTTTTATCTCCTATGTGATATTGGATTAAGATGTAGTCTTAATTCTTCATAAGCAGAGTCAAATTGATCTTTCTGCACTTTATATTTTTTAATTCATGCTCTATACTTGCATAGGAGTTGATGATGAAGACCCTGAAATGGCGGGAATTGAGGAGCATAGTGAAGATTCTGAAAATGAGGATGACCAGGAGCCCTCTGACTCGGATGACCGAGGGACTCATGATTCGGATGCAGAACAGGACCTGGGAACTGGTTCTCAATCTGCTGTTGAACCATCAATGTGCATGAGGTGCATTTACATGAAATATCTTGTTCATTTGGCTTTTGCATTTTTATTATACATTAACATTATTTCTGTATGCTGTGTTAAGCTCGATGTTAATCACCACTAGCTTTTATGTTTGTATGTCTTACCATTTTGGCATCTTTTTTAAATCAGATTGTATGCTTATGTACACTTCATTCCCCTATTATATTTTGTATTGTGCAGTTCCTATTATATTTTCTGTTCTGCTCCTTGATTCTTGTTGCTGATAATTGGCCTTTTTGTGCGGTTAAGGTGGACTTGAATGAAAACATGAAATCAGTGGATATGGTCTTTATTGATTTATGTTTTGACTTCATTGATTGAGAACCTATCGGGAATATGGGTCACACAACATTGAGACTCTGAATTGTTCTTTTTGTTTCCTGGTGTGATTTGAATATTTATTATGAATAAGTGGCTACCTAGAAAAAAATAATAATATATGTATCACTGTACTCAGTTTCTTCTTAAAGTGTAAGGAATTAGATTGATTCCTTAATTATGTTTCAGATCTGGAAATAACTTCTTCAGCTAATTCACTTTTTTACTTTTCAACCTTCCAGATTTATCAGCGGTTTGATGCAGACTCAATAGAACATTTTGAGGATGCTCGTTTTGAATATTTTACTACAAAGGTTTGTTCTGTTTCCAAGGAGTATCCTTAATTGCAAGAGACTTTATAGTTGGTTGTTATTAAACAATTATAATTTGATTTCTGAATTGCTATAGTTCAACTTATTAAAGAAGGTCTCTATAAATTATGGCTAGATACTTTGTTATTAATTTGATAGAACCATCTTGAAGAAGAATTCTTTAGGGCCTGTTTGGTATCCTTCTTGGATCCAATTTTTTGTTTTAAAAAATGATGAATGTAGCTAAATTAGTTAACACCATTAGTATCGATAACAAAAAGTTCGAAGAAGGATGGGAAACAACCCCTTAATATTTTTTTTGAAACATAAGTTTTAATTTTGAAGTTATAGTTCCTGAAGTTTTTGTTTTCAAATCTATGGAAACAAATACTTTTGTGCCAAAACTTTTAGGAAGATTGGGGCAATGTTTGTACTAGCTAAAACAACTTGCACTTGAAGTTGGAAGAGAATATGAAAAGTTGCTGATATAAATTCAGTTTTTTCGAAAGAAAAAATATTCCAATCTTAACCCAAACCCTACTCATGTCATTGAACTTGCTGTGTTTTAAGAATTTGAAATACACACTCTGTTCTTGACTGTTTTAGTTTAGCTTGATTTTTTTTTTTTTTTCATCTTTTTACTCACATTTTGAGATGTTTAGTGTTTTTTCTGTTTTCAGATCTTCCCAAAGATAAAGATTCTGTTGAGGTAATTATTTGAAGCCTAATGTTTTTAAAATTGCAATTATTAATAAATTTTTGTTTAAAGTGTCCTTGAATGATCCTGGGAATTTTTCATGATATCTTTACTTGGAAACTTTTGTTCAGGGCGGGATTATGATATTTATCAGTTCTTACTTTGAATATGTTCGAGTTCGGAATTTTTTGAAGTCACAGAGTGCATCCTTCTGTTTACTTCATGAGTAAGAACCTGTCCTATTTATGTTGTTATGATTGTGTGGTCATAAATTTACTGAGTGGAAAATTCTCAGATATTTTGTCTTTCCTCAGATATGCAGGACAAAGTGATATTTCTCATGCATGGGTTCGGTTCTTTGAAGGCAAGCGGAAGATAATGCTTTATACTGAGAAATCACACTTTCACCACAGATATAAGGTTCTTTAGACTGCTTTGAGCATGCTTTTCTTGTCCAAATGCTGATGTATTTTGTGCCTTTCCATGGCGTTCAGAATTTAATCACATATTCTCTGCCTAAGAGAAAGGAATTTTACCCTGAGGTGAGCTCGATACAAATTGTCATTCTCTTTAAGAAGCAATTGAAGAGCTACCAAATTTAAAAATAATAATAATGGAAGTGTCTTGTCTTTGATACTTTATATAATTCATTTTGAGATACAGTCATATTCTTCTTTTCGTAAACCAAAACGCTCTTTTTATTTAATTGCAGATTGCTAATATGCTTGATGGGTCCAATGACATGGTATGCACAGTGCTCTTTTCTCAATTTGATCTCCTTCGGGTAATGTTTTGTTCTCTTATAAGTGTGCTGGATCGTTCTTTGATTACGAGGATGAGATAGGGTAGTTGTTAACTTTGCTAGAAGTTTTGAATGTTTAACAACTTAGGATCCTTTATATTAGAAACTGGCACGGTTCTCATCAATTGAATAAAGAAACTGCCTAACATCAGAATTGTGTGAATCTCCTGTTGTCGTTTTACACAGCCTGATGTCGCGAATATGAATTAGATTCTGTATTTTGTTTGTTTGTTTGATTATCGGACCAATGAATACTGAAAAACTTGATATGCGTGTGTATTTTTATTTTTCGCTTATTGCATTTGAGCTCGAGAGAATTGTGGGATTGGCTTCAGCGAAGAGAATGTTGACATCGAAAATGAAAATGTTTTCTTTCTCCTGAAGACTTTAGAAATGCAGAACATGAGACGAGACATCGGTGACTTCAGCTAGTAGTTTCTCTTTGAAGGTGACTTGCTATTTCCCCTCTATATCTCAAACGCATTCAGCTAGTAGTTTCTCTTTGAAGGTGACTTGCTATTTCTTCTTTTAGATTCCACCATCTAGTTCTTGAACACTTCAAGGTCTTGTTCATCCTTTTATCTCTTTTCATATGTACATCCATCCCAACAGTTGATGTTGGTTAGCCAAGCTCTCTCCCAGTATAATTTTGCAATCCTTATGCGCTAATCACATTAATAAGTTCTTGTCCAATCACAACCTTGATTGCTATAATTCCACCCCTAACCCTCTTAACATCTACGACACTTTGTGTTAGAGTCTTATCGACGAGGATGCCAATACTGTTTTTCAATATGTTTGAGCCCTAATACAAAACTTGAAACCTAAGTTTCGATATCCTTTGTCTTAAAGAAAAGAAGAAAAAAAAAAAAGAAATGGAATTGTGGAAGATGACAGGGGCAAACTTGTCTTTGTAAATTATTAAGCGGCTGCTAGGGTTTTGGCATCGTATTCTACATATAGAGGAAAAACGCAGCATAAAGTGCGGTCTCAAAGCGCCAAACTCTTGTATACAGAAAGCTGCATTGGTGTTAGGGTTTTCGATTCGCCATGGGAGTGTTCACCTTCGTGTTGAGGACCTCCGGGGGAGAGTGGTCCGCCAAACAGCAGAATGGAGACCTTGAGGCCTCCGCTCCCTCCACATTCGAGCTCCAGAGGAAGCTCGTCCAGTCCGCTCTATCTTCCGAGTCCTCCGGCGGTGTCCAGACCTCGTACTCACCTGTCACTCCCACCTCTGCCGTTTTCCAGGTCCCTCTCTGTCCCTTATTGCTCCTTTGCCTTTGATTCTTCAGTCCTGTTTTTTTTCTTAGGGTTTCCATTTGAGATGGAAAATTGAAATCCGAGATTTGATTTGGTTTGTTATGTATTGTTTGTTGATCTTTATCTTTTAATTGGTTTTATTATGCTTTCCTTGAATTTGAATCGAATGTTGGAAAAAATAAAAAAATAATGATTGAAGAAAATGCAGGTAATAGTGGAAAATAGGCTCCAGAACCAGAACCCTAGTGTTTGGTTTTTTGTTTCAAATTAGTCAGCATTGTGTTGGCTCAAATTGTTTGGGGATGCATTTGTTACTATGCGGATTTGTAGGACTTGTTTCACATGTAAAATATGCTCCAGAACCCGTGTTAGGGGTTTTGCTTCAAGATAGTCAGAATTGTGTTTTTGCTCAATTGTTCATCGACGCATCTGTAGCCTTTTTATTTTCCTGTAAGGTCAGTTACAACGTCAAACCCCTTTGGAAGATATAATTTGTTTTCCGTGGTACCTTATGTTGAGAAAACGTTGAAAACCAAGCGTTGGGGTGCTGAATTCCTATGTTTAAACTTATTCGGTTCAGGTGATCATTGGTGGTGGTGGTGGTGGTGGCGGTGGTGCCTTCATTGGAGGTGGAGCTGCTGCTGCTGCTCCTGGAGGTGGTGCAGCGGCTGCTGCAGAGGCTCCCCCGGCTGAGGAGAAGAAGGAAGAGAAGGAGGAGAGCGACGATGACATGGGATTCTCTCTTTTTGATTAATCTAGTCATAACTCACTTGTTACCGAGTCATATATTATCTCGTAATCTTTACCAGTTTCTCTTTTCTTTTCTTTTTTAAATTGCATGTAGGGTTGGATGTTTGTGAATTGTTTGGATGAGAAATTATGTGAGCTGAAGAAATTTTTGTTGTGCACTCTTTAAATGGTTTGTGGTTATGTTGGAAGTCGTATCCTCTGTTTGGCTTTGTTTCTGCATTTTTCGATTTATTTTTACCTTCCTCGGAGGACGTTCTGTCGTTCTTAAAGACAGGTTTTCTTCGAATCAATCCACTAAACTTTTTCCCCGTTGGCCGTGGCTTACATATTGTTTGGTGGCGGTCGTAAGTTTGCATGAATGTGAAAATATGCTGCGAAGGATGGGGCACGAAACGTCGTGAAGTCACTGACGAATACTATGGACTAAATGAGACCACAACTCTTGATCCTGAAGTACCCAACAAGTCATAACTTAAATTTGTTGATCATTGGAGTCATATATGACTTCAATCGACTAATGATTGATTTAGAAATAGCATTCAATCTAAGAGAAGGGATGAAATTAGCAGTTTTTAATTAAGAAACATTTTTGCCCTTGAAGGGTGATCATGTGGATGGCATGTGGTGGCATACTAAACGGAAGATTGGATGAAAAGTCTGAAAATCCAACAAGGTGGAAATTGACTAATCATGAGAGTTTGAGGAGGAAAATTGGCCAGAATTAAAATTACGAGGAGAAATTGACTAATCCTTACAAGTTTAGCGGACAAACAAATAAACAAATACCTCTTGGAACAGAATAAAGTCTCTTTTCTCAAACTAGTTAAGGTTACAAGAGTGAATGAGATATCAATCCGTTGCCCGGCGAGATCTGTATAAAAACTGCTTTAAAAGCCAGTATTTTCGAGCACTAAAGGGAATGTAATGCCTTCGTAGACGCCTGTATAAACTGTAAAGAAAACATTAAGGCCATCACTCATAAATGACACAATATAGGCCTCGTGCAAGATCAAAATCGAGCCTTCCGTTTCCGAGCTGTGTATTTTGTGTCTGGGGGAACAACATTTCCTTTTTTTCTCATTTGGTCCTTCTTCTTTAGTATCCATTCTCTTCCCTTGCCTTTCTTACTTGTCTTCTGCTTTTTCCTCGGCCTGTGCCTGTCTGAGTTTGAAACCTGCTTCCCACAAATAAAATATAACAAATCAGCCACTTAGTACTACAGTCTAGTGGTATTCCCCTTCACTTGTAAGTGAGAGACCTTAGGTTCGATTCTCGCCAAAAGCGAATTTGAACCATATTATTATGTCTGGCCCATTGTGAGGCTTAGCACACTCCCCCACCCCCTTAGTTTGGATAATATTGTTTTTTTTAGAAAAAATATAACAAATTAGAATAGTAGAAAGGTTGAACAAAAAAGGCAATGGTAGTTGATCAAGAAAAACAAGACTATAGTAATGGTAAATGCATCCGTGAAGACTTACTGTCTGATTTTCTTCATCTTCACTACTCTCATCGTTAGAGGAACCCTCGCCATCTTCACCTTTTCCCTTGGGAGTAGAAGTGCTAATAGATGGTGGACCACAAGTGAGGACAAGGTATTCTTTTCGTTTCTTGGAACTGTAACAAGATTATTCCTTAAGTTAGAGGAACATACTACTTGAAGAATTTGGATATTAAAAACTCTGTGAAGTCGGAATCTGACGTTTTGCCCTATATTTCGTTCTATTTCCCTGACCCTACCACAACAGTTTGATATGTTGGGTAAGTTACACCAACACATTCCATTTTTTTCCGCACTCATTCATGTGAAGAAAATGTTAGATTGAAAGGGAGAAAAAAAGGTTTACTGAAAGATAAAATGATGCACGTACACAAGAAAATGTATAAAGCGTTGTACCATAAAAGAGGGAGCTAACAGCCTATGACACAAGATTGCATAATTGGTTTCTTGCATACCTGTTGGGATAATCAACAACAACACCCCCTGCAAATCCAGCACGCATAGCAGAACTCAAAATCAACTCGCGCTGGTCCAGGTTTTCAGGATAAAGTTGAAACGCTGCTCTTGCACCCCTTGCTAAGCATCTGTACAATGATCCAAAGAAAGCCCTGCAAAGGATTTAAGACAACACATTCATACTGCAATTAAAAAGGGATTGCAGGCTCATCCTATGCTTAATGTCGTAAAAAGACCAAGAATAAGAAGATCATGGCACATATATCACTGCGTTTCAAGCATAAACTGACAAAATTATGATGAGAAAATAAAAACCAACAAGAAACACAACATACTTCAATCGTAATCGTGGATTATGTGAGGACTTATCAGCATTGCACAACCACTGCATTTAAAACACAGTAAAGTAAAACGGGAGTAAGATTCATTTAGTAAACCGTATAAAAAACATAAGGAATGCACACGTGAAGTAATCTCAGGGGTTATGAAAATAAAGGAACAAATCAGTTACAACATGGTAATTATTTCAGAAAAGATATGAGATAGAGCGGAAATAATTGAATTTTGAGCTCTTCACTATTGGGGTATAAATACAAAAAAAAAAAAAACAAAAAAACTGACAAAACAAGGGACACAAGCTAAGATAGGCAAAAAAAAATCCAGCTATGTCCATTATCCATCATTGCAAGTATTAGTGAGTGAAAACAAAAGTAAACCTGAACGGCTGAGATGCTTATCGCTCCATCAATAACTCCTGAACGAAGTCCTAAGCCCTGAAACAAAATCCAATGATTACATACGCTGATAATAAAAACAATTTCAGGTTGAACAATATCATATTTCTATACATATTTTTTCTCCTTTCTTTGTCTTTTGGATGACAATGAAGAATCGCAAATAAGATAGAAAAATAACAAGGGACGTGCCAAAAAACTGAACCATGAGGCATTAAGAGTGATACCTGACCCATGTCCCCTAGCAGAAGGTCACCCTCAACCTCATTCTCCAATGCCACATCTCCAATCATCGAAGAAATGAAATTCCGATTTAGAACAAACCATGGAAGCAATCAAGAAGCTGAAAACCAAATCGAAAACGATACACAAAAGCCCAAAAATAAAAACACCTACCAAGCATCGACTGGGAAATATCCAAACCAATCCACTGATGCCCACTCTCCGACAATGTGTCTCCACTGAGCCCCGACCCACAACCTGCAGTGAAAACCTCAATCACTCACTCAGCTGTTTCACCATTTCGGTGAATAAAATCAAACCCCTTTGGGATTTTTTACGAAAAATTGAATTGAAAGATGGGGGAGTTGGGTTTTGAAATATTACCAATGTCGAGGAGCAGCCTGGGGACGCCATCGTCGGGGAGAGCAAGAAGCTCGAGGGCTCGGTGGGAGAGCTCCGACTGAATTTCCATGATTCGGGAATTGCGGGTGTACTTGCGAGCTTCGTCTTCATTGTAGAAAATCTCAGGTGGAGCTTGCAGCTCCGGCCGAGACATGGTTGTTTTTCTCTTGTGCGTTAAGCGAGAACCCAACGAAATGCAGGAGCGACAGGGGGAGAGATGAAAGCCAAGAGAGAGAGACAGAGAGAAAGAGAGAGAGAGAGAGGAGAGCTTAAACCCTAGCACCCGCAGGTTTTCCTTCGTGGGTTTTACAAGTTTTGGGCTCCATGGGCTTCGGTTTACGTCTCTAATGGTGCCAACTGTTAAGCCCATCTTCGGTTTACGTACTGAGCGACAAGGTGGATGAGAATCTCACATGCTGCTCTGCTCTTACGTCTCTCCCCAACTCGTTACGCAATTGACTTAGTAGACCTCTCGCATGATTGTTTCAATGGTGTATTCAATCATGACAAGAAAGATATGTCATAATAAAATAAGGTTACATGCACGTTGTCTTTTACTATAGTAGTGGAGAGGTGTCAAGCTTTTGCATAACGACGTAGGTTCAAACCTCGTCGATAACTAATCTAACACTCACTCTATCAAAATCTATCATTTGACAACAAAAATAAAAGGGAATTGTTATTGGCACTCTAAAAATCTCATTCTATACTCCAAACTTTCTAGGCGGGTTTAGGTTTGACTTCTGAGAAAGGCAAGTTTAGCGCAAATTATTGATGGCATCTCGCAATGGCGAATGCAGAATTTTAATATTGGTGATCCTAACCATGGTATGCTAAGTGCTAGTCGGATGGTGAGTTGGGATCTAGCACCTATGTGCATAGACCAGGCCTAGGTGGACTAGGCGGGTTTAAGTTAAGTAAATTCATTATATATTATATAAATAAGTATCTATTTACTCTTGAAAAAAAAAAAAAAACAATACTTCTATTAAGAAGTTGGGTTTATTTTTTCACATAGGTTTATTATTTAACATATACAATAACATACAAAAATATCAGAATTTTTGCTTTAGTATTTTAGTGGATTTGATGATATGAGATGAAGGTTCAAGTGATTACATGTTTTTAGTACTTTACAAAATATTTTTCAGGGATCGTATGAATTTATAGTGAATTTGAAAAAAAAAATGACGATGTCAAACATATATTCTAAATAGTATTTGTTAAGTAATACACTATACTTTTTTAATTAAAATGCCAAGTGACAAAATAATTGGCCAACAATTAAAATGAAAAAAGGAAGGAAAAAAAAAAAAGAGAGGTTGGTTACATGGAAAATGAAGAGAGAAAGTCTTTCTTCTCGTTGGAATCAAGATCTAAGAATAACATAATCATAATGGTCTTCCCTATGTTCCTTTTCGTTTGAAATTAAATATTTCTTCTTGGTTCAAAGCTTCTGTTACACAACATCTGCACAGCTATGGTGATCTCTCTTCCACCACCTGCCCAAATTGTTAAGCGGTCCTTGGAGGACTCTTCCGCATCCATGAATGGATCCACCCCTGACATCTTGTGTGGCTTAAACCCAAATTGTCTGCCCATTAGTGAAAATAATCATTATATTAGAAAGAAAAATTATCCCTCTTTTTAAGGATTATTTCTCATAAAAATGCACATGATCAGTATCTAATAAGCTTTAAAATGACACATCATGACCGAAATAACCTTCCAGCTAAGGGTAAATTGACAATAAAACCCCATCGTAAAGGTGACGAAATACTATCAATTTCCTTAGTTATAACTTCGTTATTAGGTTGATAGTATTTTGTCGCCTTTACAATGGGGTTTTATTGTAGTGTTGATCAGCACATTTCCACCCTTAGCTGGGAGGCCACCCGGGCAGAGTGTGTCAGTTCTCTTATCAATCCTTTAATTTTGAGTCCAAACATAAGATTGGATTAACTACATCCTACTTAAAGGCTTAAGTAAATCTAGTATCACATGTCAAGGTGGCATAAGATTATTACTTTCGCCTTTGGATGGCAAGCATAGACCCCTCAAACCCGCGGTGTCACATATTCACAATTGGATAATGCTAGGTACACCAAAACTTTAAACCAAATTGACAAATCAAACGATGTTAGCAACAGAAAATAAGCAAGTCAATCAACACTTCGTAATAATCCAATCATCAACATCTACATCATTCGGCTAATAAAATTTAATTTAGAAATTTAATCTCCTTAACATTAGCTTTCACAACTAGGCATGAATATCATCTTAAAACCTCACATTTGAAAGCCATCAAACATCGAGTTAGCTCAAGAGGGAGAGAGGTGAGCATACGCCACACTAACCCAAAGACTAGGGGCGTGCTTAATGTGACCTCGGCATAAGGTGATAAAGAATTTCTCCTCCTTGAGTTACATCTCCATACAACCTACCACTTTAATACCTGCTTATTTACAAACTCATGCTACAAGGCTCGGCAGATTGAGCCTTAAACATGTAGTTTGAACCAGCGAGACGTTTATTTAGAGGGGACCGTGTTGCAATTTTTCTACAGTCGTAAAAAAAAAAAAAAAAAAAAAAAAAAAAAAAAACACGCCTACAATTTATCACAAAAACCAACACATTTGCAGCAAATAATGTGCTAAATAGATTTACAGCATCAAGATTTTTCCTACCAATAACTACAATCACTGAATTGTACGGCAATCAAATCGTCCTATGAGTACGTAAGTATATACTTCTTCACCATAAAACATATATTTACTAGCAACTACCAACCGGACCGACTTACCTACCAACGAAACATCAACCCTCTCTTACTGATGGTCGAATTGCACATGAAGCCACATGACAACCTGGCTGCACGGCCAAGCCACAGCTCCCATGAACAGGGTGCCACAGTAAACCAATATCATGCTATTCTCTTCAATTTCCATGGGATACACATTCCCTGTATGCATTGACAAACCACAGATTCACTGAAGGTACTTTCTTCGATATTTTTCCTTCGTTCCCATCACGATCCTGATAGATTTTCTGCAGGCCAAAGAAAAACAAAGAGTATGGTCAAATGACGAATATACTTGCGAGATTGTCTTTGCAATGTTCGAAACTGTATGCCACTAGGAGGCACTAAAAATGTATTACCCTGTCATTTCCTCTTCCGATTATCCATTTCTTTTACCACATGATCAATTAAACAGTTCAAAAACCCAGTACTTCATAAAATACCCTTCTCAATTTGCAATGGACGAAGGGCGCCAAACGAATTTTCCATTTTATAACGAATTAGAACATAAAAGCGAGATTTCAAATGAAGTAGAGGCTACATCAACCACATTTTGGTCATTTCCACCTCTCCGTGTTAATATGAGGTTCAGCATGCATACTCCACATTTAATCGATGAAGCAGTAAACATTATACGGTATACCAAGAGTGATACAAAGTTTAAGAGTACACACCTTCTCCAAATAGCTGCTCAAACCGTGCTACAATGTGCTTCCCATAAGTGTACTTCTTCAATGCGTTTGTATGAGCCCTTATACGATTAATTAATAACACCCGTTGACTATCATTACAGATTTCAAGGGTCTTCTGCACCACATAATTTGCATATTGGTCCTTCATCATTACCTAAGACCAAAAAAAAAAAAAAAAAAAAAACCGAGATTAAGCAAGACAAGTACGAGCTTCAAATGCACTTGTACTGCTTTGTAAAATAAAAATTGGCATATGTGTGTGTTCGTGTACGTGTGTGCATATAAACATAAAGAACACAAGTAATGTATTTTTCCACTAGGACTAGAGGGCCAATGAAGAATTCTCCATACCAACAAATTATCATTTCCTTCATTATGCCCAACGATCTCCCTAATTAATAGTTCTCGTTCTGCAGCACCACCATATTCCAAACATTTCTCAACAACATTTGAAGCAAACTTGTGCTGGCTCAGAGGTACGAAATGACCTGACAACTTGTTAATAATTTTCCTTCTTTCATTAGGTTTTCCCCTCTCCAATACATGCTGTCAAGCATCAAAATTCATTAGCAAAACAAATGATGCAGATCAATCACATGTAGTATACAGACAATGAAATATGTAGTTGTAACTAGGAAGCATAAAGTACATCCAGAAATTTAGTTGGCAAAAAGTGTTGCACATATATAACACGGAATATACGTGTCAGCTTTCAACTATTAAGAAGGAAAAAAAGCTAAACATGTACATTGTAGACATACAGAATCATGAGGGTAGGAGAACCAAATAGGCATCAGAGAGGGGGTTTTTAAAACACCTTTCTCGTGTCATTCTACCGTGAAACATGTGTGCGTCAAACAGTGTAAGTATGTGTGTGGAAGGCAATTTCTGGTGTAGACAGTGACACACTGAACTACAAGCCCTCTTCTGTTACAAAACACTAGCTAGTCAACTTCTGGAGTCAATGCCCTTCTAAAAAAAATTATGCCATATGAGTTATTCTCACTACTGGATGCCTGTTTCTCCACCTCTGTCAAAGAAATTTCCGTCATCAATTAGCCACACCGTTTACTGCTTGAGCCAAACACCGAAGAGAACTTGAAGTGCTAGTAACCTATGGCCATCCTCTTCCTATAGGAGGGCAAATCTTATCATGAAATACATGTTCCTGTACTCCCTATACGTGATACCTCTGTACTAAGTATAACCACTAAGACATCGATTGAGTTTCCATTATGCATTAATTAAATCTTTAGCGAGGCATATTAGTTCTTCAATGTGAGACCAACTGTCATAATAGATAGTAATTAATACTTAAACTACAGAGTCCAATACAAACCTGTGTGACATAGTTGCCATACTGGTCCTGGGCAAGACCAGCAACAGACTCCAAGATCTCATCAACTATGAACTGGCATTGCAGCTCATCTGTACAATGTTCCAGAACTCTCTACAACAAACCAAAAACAAGGAAACAGGTGAATTCTTTGTATGATAACCGAAGGAAGAGTGGCAAAGAGGGAAGAAAAGTGTTCCAACCCCATAAGTTTATTGATACCTGTATAACACGACAGCCATAAGGATGGATAGAAAGTGTTGCAACTTGACCACGGAAAGCAGAGATTATAAACCTAATTTTTTCTGTTGGAATGCTCTCAATGCACTTTTGTATGACATGGTTTCCATTTTGATCACGAACACATCTCATAACATGCCCATCCAGCTCATGTACAAGCTGCACTTTCTGTTCAAGTTCAATAACCTCAAGTGCCTGCACCGGCCATAAACAATAAATGACATAGGCATAACATTATTGGACCAAAGAACACTAAGCTGGGGCAATTATGTACTACACACTGCTTCCAGTTGCAATTACACATTTTTGTTCGGCCAATACCAATTGCTTTTAAACGGAAAAAAAAAAAAAAAAGAAAAGAAAAAGATACAGACCATTTCATTATGAATATATTGTTAGCAGCTGGTCAATGGGTAAACTATTCTAAAAAGAATAAAAGCATCTACAGTCCTCAACCCCGTCTCAGAAAAATTAAAAAAGATGCAAGGAGAAAGAATTACAAGTCAGAGACAAGAACAAAGTGCAGCAACTCTCTCATGCGCCAATAATTACAATAAAAAGTTCCTATAAAACACAATACAATACAATGAAGGCAAATGCCATAATACTGCAGTTGCAAAATAGCAATATTGATAAATAAATATTTGATGTTGGAAAAGATAAAAAAACAATATAAACTAAAAATATCAGAAAGATAAGCAATTACACCCCCAAATATCTGCAACCAGTTTTGTAATTTTAATCACCACTGGTAATAGCACTTGATATCAAAAACCTATTCAGCACCTTCAAATACGTCTATATGAATAAGGGAAACAACTCAACAATATGGAGCTAAAATTTAGCATAACTTCCAGACAAGTCAAGATAAGCCACCAGTCAATTCAATCCATTTAGACACTTTTAAAACTGTTCTAGACTGCCTGAACCCACTAAAATAAATAAAGGAAAAGATGAGTTGTATTATAAAATTGCAAATCATCAAACATGAATGTGCCACATGAAGTTGATTAGCACGCAATTCAGCAACAACTTATCACACTTTCATACCTTTTGGATTACACGACAGCCATACATCTGCAAACTTAAAGGCAAAATTTGACCTGAAAGTTGATTGGCAAGTTCCTTTCTCTGCTGAGGGGTTCCATACTCAAAAAACTGAAATAACAAAGGAAGTGGAAATTAATAAAATGGCATGAACCCTGACATTTCTTTAGAAGGATGTATATAGAGAGAAAAGAAAAAACTTAGAAACATACCTTCTGAATCACATAGTTACCAAAAACATCAGTCATTAGTTTAGAAGCATGTGAGAGAACTTCTTTGAATACAGAAGCCTTCTCTTCAACACTACAGTTTTCCAACTTCTGCTGAATAAATCGACTCCCATGTTGATCAGCACTGGAGTTGAAAAATTCATGATGACTTACTCATTGCTAACAATTAATAACGAAATAACCAACTGAGCACAAAGAAAAGTACCTGAATTCAACAATATGTCCTGTGATATCAGATAGCTCAAATCTGCGGCCTTTCCCAGATTTCAACTCTTCAAGGAAATTATAAATCTTGGGGTCGTCATAACTCTCAAAACCCCTGTGCCTTGGCCATGCAGGATACAAGCCAGTATTTATACCTGAACCTATGAGGGGTACTGGAGAAACTGGACTAGTAAGGGGAGGGGTTGGATACTGCATCAAAATACCAACATTTGGTGCACTTCCAAGATAGTTAGGAGTCATTGACCCTCCTCTTTGTGGGTTCAAATTCCCCATGTTTCCAATTCTCTGATGTTGGCTTTTTTGTTCATCCAAATAAGAACCGTGACTGGACACTTTCTTTGAGTCAACACCACCTCTTGATGCCAATGGATCAAATTGTCTTGGACCACCATACAAGTCCACAAAAGGCCGCTGGTGGTATTGCATGTACATAGGTTCAGAAAAAGAAGTTTGCAGCGGATATCCAAGTTGACCATAGAACTTGCTTGAATGTTGCATATCAGCACCAGGTGAGAGGATGCCCCCAGTTGCAACCCCAGATGTTCGAGCATTAAAGCTTGGACCCACAGTTCCATCAACAACCACAGGAACAGCACCCGGAGGATGGTATCCACCAATATATGGAGAAAAAGCAGTGGGATTCAAAGTATATCCACTAAGATATGGTGGAGGGAGAAAGCCCGGTCCTTGAATATTTGAGTAATATGGATTAGCTGAATTCATGTAGGCTGCAGTTGCATATAGTGGAGGTGTAAACCCAGATGTCTGATGAACTGGTTGTACATCCGCTGCATACTTGGATGTATTATGAAGATACTGATCCATGCTAACATATGTACTGTCAGTTCCTTGAGAGGTTATTTGTGACTTGCCACTTTGAACTTGAAAAAAATTGTTTTGTTGCTGATGCTGCTGCAAGAAATGATTATGGCAACTGCGCTCCCATTGTTCTTGTTTCTTTTGATTCTCTATCAAGTCCGATATGTTAAGAGCCTTCATTTCAGATTCAATGACCGCAACACTTGCATCATTAACAGTTGTGCTCCTGGAAATTTCAGAGGCGGGCAAGGATTCGTCATTTAGTGAAAGCGCTGGAGCATCAGCAGTTTCTGCATCCACACTGGGCTTAATGGTAGTTGTCACATTAATAGCAGGACCATGAATGGAACTGGAATCAGTACTGTGATCATTGAATTCCTCAGGTACTTCCTTGCCTAATGTATGAGAGTGATTAGGGACAGGTGGCGAAGAGCCACCAAAATCTTCCTGGAAATAAAAAGATGATTTACATTTACAACTACGATATTGTAAGGAAAGCAAAAGCTAAAAACAACTGGTGATTACTTTATCGGCGACTCCTCCTGAGTTTTTCCAACAGTAATTTTTTCTGGGATTCAAAATATCGGTAAAAAAAAATAATTTCATTTGACCAATAGAAGCTATTTTAAGAGAGAAATTTCAAACATTAAAACCCAACAACAAATAAACAAGAATGAAATTCCAAAGGTATCATAGATAGGAATATATACACCTTGTTGAGTAAAATGTCAAGGTATCGAGTATGAACCTGTATTAAATCACCCACATTTTGGTGTTGGCCTACCAATGACGCAGCACCCTCTCCCAACCAAGCTTCACTTGTCTGATCTACCCAATCATTAGAAAAGAGTTGGGAAGACTGATCATCCTCAGATTCTTCCTTGTGTGTAGGAAGTGATCCTTGAGACATATGCAACAGAAAATTGCCACTCCCATCTACAGGTCCCCGACTCTGGCTGAAACTACCAATATTGTGTGCCAGACGTCGATTCTCCCATGAAATGAGTGGACGAGGAAGTCTAGGATTCAAATTGACATTGGCACAGTAATATGACAAATAAGCTGGATCAGCCCGTAATTGTTCCTCAGTCTCACACCTTTCAATAACACTACCTAGAGTCGCCAAGCTTCCATTCATGCTAGAGTCCTGCTGGGATAACAGGTTATCGATGGCCAAAAACGAACCCTCCATACTTGGGGGTGCACTCCCACTTCGATTGGGGGAAACATCCTGTCCGCTGCTTTGAAACTTATGGCCCCTAAGAAGCAATTTCAACTCCTCTGCTGCCATATTAGCAGATGAAGGTGCAAGTTTTGCAGTCTTCTTGCGAGGAGCCCATTTTCCACTAGTTTCTGACATTCTTATTGGACTTTCAGTCGCCATACTATCAGAAAATATAAGTCCCTCTGTAATATGATAGTATAAGCAACCTCACATACTCCTCTGGAAAACCAAGATATAATGGCACTTAAGTCAGAATATGGGGGAATATTGCAATAGACGATACAAATCCCCAATGGAAAAAACTATAAATGTGACAAGGAGACCCTAGTCCTTGATCAGCATATGTTTAGTGAAAAAGAAATCACTAATATTTATTATTTACCTCCTTAAACAGTTAATAACTTCATGCCAGGAAGTAAATTACTCTTTTATAAACTAATAACTATTTCTGGAATACGTGAACTAAAATGTCCAAGAAAATATGTTGTCCTACAGAAGCAGAGGTGCTAACAAATTCTCAATGGTATCAACGGCTCATCGGTTTTTATATCCACCTTTGCTCAAATTGTGCAAGACAAATAGACTATATGCTCAAAAGTAGTACACCCTTTATATTTTTTATTTTTCACTTCCAATTATCAGCTAAACAATAATAATTCTGAAACTTCATTGCAAGTGAGTGCTTAGACCAGTAGATAACATGAAAGTTCAACCCTTTGCCAATGAAAAGTTACGAAAAGCAAAAACAGTCAATTTTGAAACCTCAAAACAAAGATTTGAACTCAACCAACTAATGAAGTTCCTAAGTTTTCAGAAGAACCCAAAACAACCTATATCACAAAACTCAAAACTCTCTTATTTTCCCCCAAATTTCTATCCAACCAAAAGCAAAAGTCAATTACTTATCATACTAATCCAAAACAAAACATACATGATCAAAAGCAAAACTCCTATTAATATCATCAAAAGATCAAAGTCCCAGCAGCAAATTACCCAGCCAAAACCATAAAACACACAAACTTTACAGCAGCAACCATTCAAACACAGAGAAACGGAAGAGTAGAAAAAACCCAGTAGAATCCAAGCATTCAAATTCAGAAAAATGGTCAGAAAACAATACCAGAGAATTGGAGACTTCAGTAGGAAGAGAGAGAGAGAGAGTTTTGAAAACCCTAGGTGGACTTTCTCTGTGACAGGAAAGTTTTGAGTGAAACGTTAGAGATTCCCTTACCAGATATACCAGCAGACGGGAAAGGAAAAGATTCACTGTTGCAGACAAACCCTAGATTCTCTTCGGGGGTGGAAAGAGAAAGAGGGATATGGATTGGCCCCCTACTATTCTTATCTGATGGGTCTACTGAAAAATGACGGTGGTTTTGGCTCGTTTCAGCGGGTATTTCCTATTTAAAGCCCTCTTTCTTTTCTTTAATGAATAGATTTGAAAATTTTGAGTTTTAACGATAATAACAAAATAAAAAGTAAAGTGAATAGTACTAGGATTGACTTTTTAATGTAAAAATGCAATTTTTTGTTAAAATAAACATTACCAGGAGTTTTTTTTGTTAAAGTTCCCTTTCTTTAAAGCCAATAGAAATAGCAGATAAGCTTTTGCTAATTCCCATTTCAAAACATTTTTATTTTTGTTTCTTTTTCGTGTGCTATTTTTTCCCATTTTTCTCGTATCTGCATTTTGTAATAAAAATATGGTATAGCTGCTGATGATTAGATTATCATTTAAGTATTGATAACATGATTTGTAAATTTGGTCTAAAATGTTGATGTACATAGCATTACTCTTTCAGTGGTGAACAATTGATCACAAAAAGGTTGATAAAAGTACAAATAACATGATAGAGAGATTTACAAATGACTACTTGGAATGAGTCATTTATAATTCGCTATTACATAACTTTGTAATAATCATAGGATGTATTTTTCAATTCCTCTTATTTTGTTGTAAATAGTGGTTGGTAACTTGTGTGATTGTGTAAGCTAGAAGTATGAATTCAACAGCATTAAAAAGATCGAATTCTACAGCATTAAAAAGATTTTTTCTTGTACATTTTATATTACTTGTAGGACAAGTAAAACTCATCATAATTAGTATAAATAAAGACACTAGGCATGAGAAATTACGTACATAATTCCTCCCGCCCTTCTTTCTTTCTCTCCTCTTTAGCCAGCCACTCTATCTCTCTCTCAATGGTTAGTTTAACAACTTATCTAACTTTATGTGATCCATTTCGTTTTCAATTTTGCCTTAATGTCTTGGAATTTTAAAGTTCCTCACTCAAAACATACCATAAAGGAATGTCACAATCCTCATAAATGCTAGTAAGGGTCATTTTTCCGGTGTTACTGTCCTTTGGTATTGTTTCCAACCAAAAGAGGCAAGATCATTATCGATATAGTACTTTGTTGGTCTTAATTGCCCTAGGAGCTTTTCCTTGTAATCTTTTATTTTCATCTAAAAAAACTAGCAATATTTTTATTTTCATCTAAAAAAACTAGCAATATAGTATGAAAAGTCGACAAATGAAGATTTTTTTCCATTAAAATGTTTTTGTATAAAATTTATAGTTATTCGAGATTTTTTTATTTTGTATTTCAATTTAGTATTTTTATTACGTAATATAGGAGATAAGTGTGTGTGTGTGTGTGTGTGTGTGTGTATATATCTATCTCCTATTGTGCAGTATAGAGGTAACTAAAGTGAAACTACCAAGTCCTCGGAGATTATAAACTCTTTGTTAAGGACATTCAAGACCTTGCATAGTATTTCCCTAAAATTTCTTTCAAATATGATTTCATTGAAGCAAACTTTAAAGCAATAAACAAAAAAGAAGATTTTTTTAACTAAAATAGTTTTTGAAATTAGCATAACTCCTCACTTTATTCTCTGTGATTTAAATTCAACAAAAGTGGTTCTGGGATTGTCCATCTAAATCATTTTAGTCATTCTATAAAAAATTTCCGTTAAATTGAGGGTATTATTGTCAAATCAGCCCTTCCACTTGAAGGTCTCTTCAATTTGAACGGAAATTTTTCATAGAATGATCAAAATAATTAACGCTGAACAATTTTAATGACCATTTATATTGATTTTAAAGAAACCAACGGGAAGAATTATGCCAATTTTAAAGACAAAAAACCTAAAAAGAAAGGGAAAACACTACAAGTATTGGTGGGCCTATAAGCGTTAGGGTTTTTGGCTGACTTGGTAAATGGGACAAACAAAGATGTATTCTGATTACGTAGCGTCCTGTTTTGTATATGCTACCTTACGTATCTCAGCGGGAAAAAGGAGAAAAATATCAGTCTTTGCGTTTTCTAATGAAGTAACGTCTTGCATAATCGAATATGTACAAGTTAAGTCTAGATTATTATTATAACTATTACATTTAGCTAACGTATTTTCATAGAAAATTCAAAAGAAACAAGTATGAAATAAACAACCTTCTCTATTAGAACTACTCCAACCCTCGGAGTAAAACTCAAATTTTACTTTATAAACTTACCCCCAACTAGTTCCAATCCTTGAGACAAATATGAGTTTTAACCCAAAACTCATTTCTCGAGCAAATTTAGGTCAAAATTTCCCCTGGGTTAATGGGGTTGGCCCACATATATGTGTATCTTTTTAGTTTTATATTTATAAATTCATTGAATTCAACGGTTAAAATTTAATATAATCAGATCAAACGGTAAAAAAAAAAAAAGATTTAATAGTTCAAATTTAAATCCAACAGCTAAAGTAATTAAAAAAAAAATTCTTTTATGTGTTTCATATTCTTTTGTAGTGTTTCATGAGTTTCATAGTGTCGTTTAGTGATTTTTCAGTATTTATTGGAATCTAAATATTTTTAGGATAAAATGTTCATAAAATTAAATTGGGATAATCTACATAATTTTTTTTTTTTTAAAGTTACTTTAAGAAAAAAAATATCTAAATTCATTCTTTCATAATCTCGGGCTAACAATTTAACCCAAAAAGGTTAGAGGATAAAATTTATTTCTGAGTTAAAACCTAAATTTTCTATTTCTTAAAAAATTTAGATTTTAACCTAAGAGTTAAAAAATGTTTTAAGGAGATCTCTTTATTTTTAGGTATAGATACATGAATAGAAATGATCACATTTCTTCCCACTTTATATTTCTTATGGGATACTTTCATTTTCCGGCTCATGCCATTTATAAATGTTTTCTAACCAAATAATAAACAGTCACTCACTTTCGGATATGATCTAAAGATTATAGAGAAGAGCAGATGACACTTTACAGCAATGGAAAAGTAATTATGTCTATGTACTTCCCTAGTATGGGTTCGATCCATACATACTTCTCCCCCCTAACAGCTAACTATTTAGGTCATCGCTAATCAGGTCAGCTAAAGGGCTATAGGCCAAAACATGGCCAATTTTTGACACAAAACCCCTCTTCAATGGAGGGTTGGGCCAAAAAAAATTTGCGACCCACTAGGCCAAAATCTAGCCTATGGCCAGCCCATGCAGTGGGCCCATCTAGAATTTTTTTTTTCTAAGACGAAATTAACCTATAAATATCTAAGACATTTCTACATCATTTCTCATATCCTTTTCACATTTCCTCATTTTATTTCAATTCTTCACATTCTATTCACCTCATACACTTTTTTCATACAGATATCTCTCTTACCTCTTCCAACAATCTTTCCTTTAACTTTTTTTTTCAATAATTTTCAAATGGCCACATCTTCAAGTGGCTCTCAAAATATGTCTGGAAACTTTATTTTAATATAGTAGTTTAATTCAATTAACTAATAAAATTAAAGAACAAACTTAAAATAATATATTATTGAGGGGGCTAAAAAATAGCCCCATTCAGTTGGAGATGATACATAAATATGGCCCACATTGTTCATTTAAAAATAATTTCTTGCAAGGCTATAATCTGGACAATGGCTAAACATAGCCCCTTCGGTTGGAGATGGCCTTAGCGCACTAAGACCATCTCCAACAGGGCCATCCATAAGGCCATAAGCTAAAGGATAGCCCTTTTTGACACAAAACGCATCTCCAATGGAGGTCTGGGCCAAAAAGCCTTGGGACCCACTTGCCAAAATCTAGCCATATGGCTAACGAGTTGGGCAAGCATAGCCAGCCAGCCAGCTCGTTTAGTTGGGCCCAGCCGGCACATCAACGATAACATGACGTCATTAGCCGTTTGAATTCTTTTTTCAAAGACAAAATTTTAAAAATTCTAATTTTTTTTCCTATAAATACCTAAGCCATTTCTACAACATTTCTCACAATTCATAATTGGATGAAGACGCCCAGTTGGAATGCGAAGAGGATCCAAAGTTGAAAGTCATTGCAAACTTTAATTGAAATGACAAATTTTAGACAATGACAAGACATAATGATGAGGGAAAAGATGAAGGTGTGCAAATCCTACCCCAATATCCAGCCAATTTATTATGGTGAAGTGCCAATTTAGCACCTGAATTATCATCTGAGTGAAAATTAGGTCCATAAACTATTTTTTTCAGAAAAAATCAGTCATTGAATCATAAAAATCTGCCAATTACATCCCTAATATTAGATTCAAAGCTACTATATTCAATTTTTCGTCAATTTAAGTCACGTTACTCGCATGTGATCAGTTTTCTAAAAATTGACCTAGGCTCCTGCCTAGGCGCTCGGCGATGGTGTTTTGATCCGATTTAGGCCAAAACATTCAGAAAATTGAGGAGGATTTAGGTGGTTGCTAGGCGCTTTAGGCGACTCCAGGTGGCTCTAGGTGGCAGTCTAGGCAGTGTGAACAGCGTATACATTTAGCAGAAGCATCAACTTGCCATTGAACAACTTGCAACGGCTTGCTTTGCTTATTGTAACTCTCGAAATGATGTACACCAGTGGTTTAGAGATCGACGGATAGGGTCGGATTTCAAGCTTAATGAAAGTCAAAATCAACCAAAAGTAGATGATGAGCGCATATTTTATCACTTATTGTACTCCAAAAACTACAATTTCTTAGATGCAATTTTGGACTTAAATGAAAGAAATGACATGTTTTGTTATTTTTAAGATTAGATTAATGATATGGAAAATTATGCTATCTTCTTGTGGTTTTCATATTAGTCTGATGGTGTCTAATCATGTTTGGGAAAATGGTGTTTAGACGACTATTTGTATTTACCATTTGTTTGTCAACTTTGACTTGATCCCAGTTGGGTCCCCGTGTAAACTCATTTCCTATATTAATTTTTATGCAAGTTACCTATTTCACACTAAAGAGATGCCCATCACGTGACCGCTTCAACAAAACAAAGGATGCCCTTATCCTTATATTTGCATCGACATAAAAGAAAGGATTGTTTCTCTCCTCCAATTTCCAGGAGCAAGCGGGCGCACAACTTATCAAAATTGAAGAGGGATGAAAATCCATATTTCTATTCCACTCTCCAGTTTGTTGGTTTGCGTTGGAAGCATGAATTAGGCATTTTTTTATCTTAATTTTCATCAATTGCAATGGATATTTGGGTACTTTCAAATTTGGTTGATATATCACTTTGGAGATGAAATTTCTAGCTGGAATCTAGAAGGGTAGAAAAGGACAATACGGAGGCCTCGTTGCAAGTTGATCAACATGAGTGTGATTTAGGCATTCCATTCTTTCAAGCTTTGATAAGGGTGTCTAAACGCACGAAGTCTCTGGCAAGGAGTTAAAAGGTTTCTTCCGTTTCTTATCTTCTAATGTTTTCAATAAATGGGCTTTTAAGCCATTGTTGGTTACTAAAAAGGGAAATGAAAACCGAAGAGCAAAAACAAAACAAAAGAGAACTAATCCAATTTTCTGGAAGCAGAGACAGATGAAAGAAGGCAGTGGAAAAGCAAGAGATTTTTTCAAACCTTAGTTTTCTTTTAATTTTATGAATTCAATAATATTTTTTATTATGTTTCGGAACTAATTTTCCTCAGCTCAGGCTACGATGTAGTCATGACTATGAATGCTTAAATTCTGAATTGAATTATTTTCAAGTTTTCAATTTTCATTGAGTATCGTTTGTTGTGCTTATATGCTTGTTTTAGTTAGTAAATGTGATGCAAGTTGTGCAGGTGCCATGTTTTCAACTTGCGTGATAGCTTCTTGCAAATAGATACCATAAATTACCTAGTAGCAGATGCCATACTCTAGGATTTGTGTAGTCTTTATATAAATTTTCACTGATTGTAATGAGTTTCACCATGTTAAACTAATTCAGATGCTATGGAAGGTTACATAGTGGAATATAAGTAATAGTCTAGATGTCATAGATATTACATGAATTAGGGAAATATGACTATCAATGAGATTGAGTACTTGTTAATAATTTGTTGCAGGAAATAACTAGGATTGGTTATGGTGAGTCGGACGCTCTAGTGTTTTACTCGATTGAATTACAACTTGTTTTCTTGGCTGCCACTTTTTACATTGTGATCACACGTTCTTGTTTTCATTTGTTTTGTTTTACTTTTAGTATCAACTCTCAAAACCATCATTATTTATTAATCTTTGTTAAATTTCACTACGTTACAATTGGATTTAAGTTAGTTGTTTAGAATTAGATTAATTTCTGTGGAACGATATTAAGTGCTTGCTTTCTAATTATTGAACGATTCGTAAGCTCGTGAGCATAGAATTTGGAACTAAGTTGGACTAATTTCATTTAGTTTAAATTTCACAACAAGTTTTTGACGCTGCAACCCAGGATTGAAATTTATTTCTATCTCTTTCTTAATTTGATTGCTACGTGTTTTTGTTTTATTTTAATTTTTGTTTTCTTTCGTTTCTAGGTGTTCTTGTGAAGTTCATGCATGGTTGTCATTCTTAAGGTCTTGAGGTTGTGCCTACAATCCCGAAATTGATTGAATGTTTCAACACCTACTAAGGAAGCAAAAGAAGCAAGAACCAATTGAAAGAATGGCACTTCAAGACCTAAATGAAAATCGTGCCCTTATGGATTATTTGGCTGCTACTGTTGGAGCCACATTGTCTTGTATTGTGCGCCTAGAAATTACGGCTAATCAATTTAAGTTGAAGCCGCCGTTCATCCAGATGTTGCCATCATTTTATGGTCTTAATACTGAAGATCCAAATTTACATATTAGTGACTTTGTCGAGATATGTGAAACTTTGAAGATCCATGAGGCAACTAATGATGCTATCAGATTGCGGTTGTTTCCGTTTTCACTCAAGGACAAGGGAAAATCTTGGTTTAACTCTCTGCCTGCTAAATTCTATAACAACTTGGGATGAGTTGGCAAATCAATTCCTTCAAAGATTCTTTTCTCCTTCGAAGACTTCTAAGTTGTGGAATGAAATCATGACTTTTGCCCAATTTGATTATGAAGCTTTTTATGACAGTTGGGAGAGGTTCCGAGAATTATTGATGAAGTGTCCTCATCATGGCTTACCAGAATGGTTGCAGTTACAATCATTTTATCAAGGATTGACTCTCGAAAACAAAAGAATGATTGATGCCGCTAGTGGAGGAGCTCTAATGACAAAGACAGTTGCCAAGGCATCCGAACTCTTCAAGACATTAACTACTCATTCTCAACAATGGGGAGTGGAAAGAAGACCATCCAAACGTGCTAGAGTGCACGAGATTGACACCATGGCTACAAAAACTTCTAACTTAAACAAAAAGTTTGATAATTTGATGGCCGTTCAATCTATGAAGTCTTTTGATGTAGTTTGTGACATATGTGCAGGTATACATGCAAGTGTTGAGTGCCCGAACATTGGTTCATTTCCGGAGTATATACAAAAGCAAGCAAATCAAGCGAACAATTTTTCTCGTCAACGGAATAACCCATATTCGAACACTTACAATTCAGGTTGGCGTTTTCATCCAAATCTTCAATGGAATAACAATCTGAATGTTATGAATCCTCTAGCTAGGCCGCCTCCTATGAATTTCTAACCATAATAAAAGAAGACACCAGTGGAAGACTTGATAACTCAACTTGCTATAAACACAAATAACTTCATTCAAGCAACTCAAACAACACTCCAAAATCAGCAAGCTTCCATTGGTAAGCTGGAAGTTCAAGTTGGTCAGATTGCTAGTGCATTGAATGAAAGAAAGATCGAGAAATTTCCAAGTCAGCTGGAAGTGAATTCGAAGAACCAAGAGCACATTAAGGCTATCACATTAAGGAGTGGCAAGACCGTAGAAACCGAGGGTGCAAAGAAAGAAAAGAAGCTTGAAGAACCTGAGAATGATTCACTCACATTGCCAAATGAGAAGCTAGCACAAGAAAAGATTTATTCGCCACCAGTTCCATATCCTTAGTGTTTGCAAATGGCTTAGAAAGACAAGAACTTATATGAAATTTTAGATTTATTTAAAAAGGTACATATTAACATTCCTTTACTTGATGCAGTGAAACAAATTCTGAGTTATGCAAAATTCTTGGAGGACATATGCACCAAGAAGAAGAGGTTTGTGGAACACGAAAAAGTGTAGTGCTGTTTTACAGCAAAAGTTGCCCCCGAAGTTAAACGATCCAGGGAGTTTTACTATTCCTTGTACAATTGGTAAATTTTCCTTTTGAAAAAGCTTTGTATGATTTAGGAGCCAGTGTTAATTTGATGCCATTTACTATTTTTAAACAGCTTGGTCTTGGTGAAATGAAGTCAACTTCAGTATCGTTACAACTCGCTGATCGTTCGGTTACATATCCAAGAGAAATCATTGAAGATGTTCTCGTTCAAGTTGATCAATTCATTCTACTGACTGATTTCTTAGTACTTGACATGGAGGAAGATCAAGAAATTCCAATCATTTTGGGCCGTCCATTTATGGCTACCACTGAAACTCTTATCGACGTCTAAAACGATCTTCTCACTTTGAGAGTTCAAGGCAAGGAAGTGGTGTTCAAGGTTTTTGAGGTTATGAAATATCCAAGTGATTTTGAAATATGCTTTCGAGTCGAAGCATTGGAAGAGCTAGTGAATCTGACATATATAGAGCAACTTCCGGATGATCCTTTGAAGGTATGCTTGGTGCATTCTGATTTGAGCAGTGGAACAAACGAAGATGTAGTTGCTATTTGAGCGATTTTGAATTCTGCCCCTGTACACAATCAGCATTGGAGACAGTTTTTTGAGGCTTTGGGACTAGCTCCAAAGAAAATTCAACCATCTATTGAAGTTGCACCCAAGTTCGACTTAAAGCAATTGCCACAAAATCTGAAGTATGCTTATTTAGGGGTTGCCAAGACCCTACTTGTCATAATTGCTGCAAGTTTAAGTCAAGTTGGAGAGGAAAAATTACTTCGAGTACTCAGAGAGTATAAAATGGCGCTGGGATGGACTATAGCTAATACAAAGGGAATCAGCCCAACAGTTTGCATGCATAGAATTTTGCTTGAAGAAAACAGCAAGCCTACCATTGAGGCTTAAAGGAGACTCAACCCGCTTGTGAAGGAAGTTGTTCATGAAGTTCTTAAGCTTTTCACTACAAGAAAACATGGCTTATATGACGACAAAAGTTCGTCACATAAAGTGAAAATGCGTCACATTTGATAATATGTGACGAATTTCCAACGTCACTACCAGTGTCACCTATAAGGCGTCATCGAAAGTATATATGACAAATTTTACACTCGTCACATATTTTATGTATATGTGACGCTGCCTTCGCCACCTATAATTGATTAGAGTACCGGGTTCAAGGAGATATGTGACGAAGTAAGCATCACAAAACACTAAATTCAGTGACCTATAAATTCGTCACATATCATATATGTGAGTGACATTGAAATCATCACTTATTCCTTTGATATGTGGTGTAGCGTGCATCACATATGTCAAAATCCAATACCTATTTGCTTCTAGTATGTGATGAACCAACTACCACATAATCCTTGTTCATAATTTGGAATTAGAATTCATAACAAAATGTAATGTAATACTTCAGTTAATCACAATTTCATTAATCAAGAATTTAATCTTATAAGTTGAATACATACACTAAGTGAAGTCTAAAAATAACATAAACATCACAGATGCTAACAAGTCGAATACCCTTATGGTGTCTCATCTCAACTTAACAGCAATTGGAAACCTCTAGATATATTGCGGTGCTAACCAAAAAGTCTACCTTGTGCATTTTGTCTACCCCTGACTTGCAGCTAAAAAACCTTCAATTGTGGATAACATCTTCATTCTCCTTTTGCAAACCTACTGAGCTCTCAACTCTCCATTCTTCTTTTGCACAAGTCGTACATGACATACAAAAGAAAAGTTAGTTAAATAGCTGTCCAATTTGGTTTTGAAACATCTCATGCATCAAGTGATGGATAAGTGGAAGAAAGATAGTGAAAAGATATTCAATCGAGGATGAATGATCAATAAACCATATGGAGAGAGTATGTATACTACAATGACAAAGGTAGAAAGATAGTGAAAACATATTCAATTAAGGATGAATAATCAATAAAACATATGGAGAGAGTTTGTATACTAGAATGACAGAGGTAGGAGGACTTAACCTATAGGTTCAAGTTTCACAAAAGATGAGCTAGTCTTTAGGAATTGCAAGACCAATGCAATAGCAATACCTAGTCAAAAAGCAACATTAAGGTACATAATTTTAGAGTAGAAAATTTCAATTCTTCAACAACTCATACACAACATAGATAAGCATTTCGTACAACACAAAGAAGAATAAAATTGAACTTTCTCAATAGGAAAACAAACACATCCATCAGATTTCTCTTTGGTGACTACACTAATCAACCTTCATGCCATTCAGTGACACACATAAAGGACGAATTCCTGCCATTCAGAGTGTCTTTCCGACAACTGAGCATAGAATGTGTTGGAGACATTTATACAACAACTTTAAGGCATCACACACTCCGGACTTGCATTAAAGAATACACGGTGAGCCTTAGCTACATCCACTAGTATTTCACGGTTTGAAGCAGAGCTTATTTTGGAAAAGATGAAATAACAAAATAAAAAAGCTTAGGAATGGGTTCAGAGAAGGCCTCTAAAAAATTGGAGTCGAATTTATTCCATGGTTTAAAGCATAGCTTGTTTTGGATTTATGGTGTATGTCATGCTAAGGATGACTATTAGAAGAATGCAGCTAGGGGTTGGAAACATCAAGTTGGACCTCAAATCCCATGCGCCCACATTATTTCCTGCATTTTTTACATGGATGAAAATGTGTATTACTATGCCATGATTGCTATAAGTAGGAGACTTACTTGAAATCATATGATCCCATTGTTCATCCAGTTCCATCCATGGATCAGTGGAAGAAGAATGGTTTGCCTGCAATTAGCGTCCTCTGTACACGAAGCAACCTGGAAGGCCAAAAATGTTAGGAATTAAAGAGGTAGGTGAAGTTCAAGCACCTGCTGCACCTCCTCCAATCCCCATACCACCATATTACATTCCACTCCTGCAAAACTAAAAAAAATACTAAAAAAAATGTATGCAAAAGTAAAACTGGTATAATATTGTTTTCCAATACCAATAACTACAAGTCTAATCTTCCTCAACTGCAGTAAAGATAATCAACCTTGAATTCACTTACGGTATTTTCAATTGTTTCCAATAGGAAATAAAAAAAAATAAAAAATAAAAAACTTAGTTTTCTTTTAATTTTATGAATTCAATAATATTTTCAATTATGTTTCTAAACTAATTTTCCTTAGCTAGGGCTACGATGTAGCCATGACTATGAATGCTTAAATTCTTAATTGAATTATTTTCAAGTTTTCAATTTTCATTGAGTATCGTTTGCTGTGCTTATATGCTTGGTTTTAGTCTTGGTGATTAGCTATCATCTTGACTTTTACTTAGTAAATGTGATGCAAGTTGTGTAGATGTCATGTTTTCAACTTGAGTGATAGCTTCTTGCAAATAGATACCATAAATTACCTAGTAATAGATGCCATACTCTAGGATTTGTGTAGTCTTTATATATATTTCCACTGATCGTAATGAGTTTCATTATGTTAAACTAATCCAGATGCCATGGATGGTTGCATAGTGGAATATACGTAATAGTCTAGATGCCATAGATATTACATGAATTAGGAAAATTTGACTATCAATGAGATTGAGTACTTGTTAATAATTTGCAGGATTGGTTATGGTGAGTCAGACGCTCTAGTGTTTTACTTGATTGAATTACAACTTGTTTTCTTGGCTACCACTTTTTACATTGTGATCACACGTTCTTGTTTTCATTTGTTTTGTTTTACTTTTAGTATCAACTCTCAAAACCATCATTATTTATTAATCTTTGTTAAATTTCACTACGTTGCAATTGGATTTAAGTTAGTTGTTTAGAATTAGATTAATTTTTGTGGGACGATATTAAGTGCTTGCTTTCTATACTATCGAATGATTGGTACGCTTGCAAGCATAACATTTGGAACTAAGTTGGACTAATTTCAGTTAGTTTAAATTTCGCAACACTAGAAAAATCAAAGCTAAACCACCTCCAACGGGCTGAGTTGCAGACCTTCGCGAGGAAGAAGAAGCCTCTGAACTCCTTCGTTTTTTTTTTTAAGAGACGACGTCGTTTGGGTAGTTAGTAAAGTGAAGTGTGTTTGGGGAAAAACACCAAACGATAAGCATGTTTGGTGTTTATGTGGCATTCCCTAATTCCTAGAATTCTATTATTTTATAATTACAAGAAAAAATTTAAAAAATAAAATTATTCCTATAATCCTAATACCACAAAATCCGCATAAAACAAAACTGTTAATAAAAATTATTCAAAAACTCATAATATTTAGTACGTACTATATTTTGTAATTAAATATATGTAACATATATTCTTTTTAGTTCTATATTTCTTAGATGAGTTATATATGGTTTTTAGTATAATGATATAACCTCACTCTTATGCGAAATATATTATTTTCTAATTATAAGTGTGCACTTATTTATTTTATATATAATAAATTACCTTAAACGTCCTAGTCTGCCTAGACTCAGCCTAGGCGCCTAGGCGTTAGGCCTTAGCCCACCGCCCGACTAGTGCCTAACGTTTTTTAGAACATGCATGTGATACACATTGGAGGGTAGATTGGTAATTTTTCATAAAAAATAGTGTTTGGAGGGTAAATTAGACATTAGATTCGTAACTTATATGAAATGTTAAAGGCTTATACACGAAAAATGACAATATTATTCTCTAAAGTGTGTCAAGTGACTTAAGTTGACGAAAAATTGGATAATAGAGCTTTGAAAATAATAGTAGGGATGAAATTAGCAATTTTTAATGATGTAGAGACTTATTTTACCGAAAAAATAATTCAGGGACCTAATTTTCACTGAGGTGATAGTTCAGTGATTGAATCAGCACTTCACCCAATTTATTAACATAGGATGTGACAGCCCGTCTCGAATTATTTTTATCGCAGGTGTGAAAAGACGAAATTGCCCTTGGACGTTTTGTGTTGTGTGGTTTTGTTTGTTGTGATTGGATGCCCAAATTTGGACCACACACTCACACCATCTCTTTCACTCCCGTTGACTCTCTCTCCTCCCTCTTGGATTTTTCTGCATTTCCATACAAGTCGTACAGACATTACCTAAATCAGCCATTTTTCTTCACGAATCGGGGTTTTCAATGTCATATTCGTATCCTTTGTAACCATACGATCTCATCTATACCATTTTTAGGACGTGAAGCCGTCGGAAAACCCAAGAACCATAACCTTCGATTCGAGGTATTGTTCATGCACATGTAAATGTGAAGTTTTTGGAAGATTCTAAGCTTATAGGAAGCTTTAGAACACTCTCACGAAGCTCGAAGAAGAAAAACGAGGTGCTTTGGACGTCGGGAAGTCGAGTTGGCGAGTTTGAAATTTTGGCCAGATTATCGAGGGTTCTCCTGCGAGTTTCCGGGGATTTTAGGGCTTGAAATTGGTAAGAATGTGTTCTTCTCATCCTAAGCTTTATTTTGGTGAAAATTTCATGAATGTTGGTTGAAAATCGAGTGAGATATGAAACTTTGAATATTTTTCCAGTTTCCAGCGACGGCAACGGCGGCCGATGGTTCACCGGAGAAGAAAAGAGAATATTCCGTCAAAGTTGACGAAATATTCCTAATGGCAGCTAACGGCGTCAAGTTAGTTTTAACATAATATTCCTTACGGCGTTAACTTTTCCATTAGGCGTGCCACGTACGTGGCCGCGCGTGGGAAAGCTTCTAGCAGTGCCTTGGCCGGCGCATGGGTGATTGGAAAATTTTTCTAAAATTATGGGGATGTTTCTGAGGTTGTGTAGATCATAGTGGTATATTCAAACACCCCATTTGAGCATTGTATAAGAAGTTATTAGCTAGTTTCGTTTATGTGCTTTAAATTAATGTTTATATAGTTGTTTCACATATAGGTGAGACCTATCCTCAGGACGAGTGCAGTCAATCGAGGCTTGGGGCCTACGACCCTTCCACATACCAGTGAGTGGGCTTTTGGTTTTCCGTATATACCTATATACTTGAGATTTTTCCCAGAAAATCGATTTAACTGAAATTATGATTGAAATGCCATGCCTATTGATTTATGCTTAGACTATAAATTTGTATGATATGTGCATATTGTGATTTGACACGGTGGACGCTCAGTTAAGTACCAGGTGAGTTGTAGATTTTATGTGAATTGATGATTATGTGAGATGTGTTGAGAGCTCATGAACCTGCACCCTGGTGTTAGTGCTCTGCCCAGAGTTAGGGCACAGTCTTTCATGTGATGTTCACCTCCCACACCATACGCTTACCTTAGATCCAAGTTAGGTGAACAGTCCTATCGTACAGACCACTATAGGTGGTTCCGACTCGTAGGTGACCCGCGATTATTCGCACAGTCTTCACGTGATTGTAGCACTTGAGCGTATTTATTTACACCCAGTCCTGTCGTACAAACCACTTTAGGTAGTTTCGATTCATGTGCAGGTATATTTGTTGAGATGTGGATTTGAGTCGTACAGGTCACGTTAGGTGACTCCGGCTAGATGGATGAGCTTTAGATTCAATCGTATAGGTCGCGTTAGGTGACTCCGGCTTACAGATCATTTGCATTGATTTATATCACCTGATTTACATATTTTATTGCTGAGATATTCAACATGGCATATTTGTGAATTTTGCTATTCTGAGCATGGTTGTGGTATATATATGTATTCTATTTTCTGAAAAATTATACAATCCTTGATAAATGAAATGGTTTTGAAAAGCTTTGTTTTTGCCCACTCACACTTTTTGTTTTGCCCTCCATGTTCTAGTTAGGAGTGCTTTTGGTGGCTTGCGAGGAATCCACGGCAGCTCTGACAGATTATCACCATTGTAGAATTACCTTTGGTGTTGTATAATTAGTATTCGTCCTACTGGACTGCACTTAGGTTACTTATGCTCTGATTATGAATTCACACTTATTTCATTTTGCACCTTAACTTATCTAGTGCTTTAGTTAGTTTGGATTTTAATTATTCGCATTTCTTATATTATTATTGCTTCCACATCATGCACATGGCTACGTCACCTTCACTTGACGACCAGCACGCCTTGATTTCGGTTGGGATGTGTTAGTTTGGTATTAGAGCCTAGGTTTGGCAGTCTTGCATATTTGGTGAATATTCTAATTATTTTGGTGTCTTCTATCAGAACTATACTGCTTCGTAGAGAGCCATGTAGTTCAGCTAAGCCTAGTTTCCCTGATATAGTTAAGTTGGGGGAAGCTATAGCTCATGCTATTCAGTCTTCGCTTCGCCAGCCTCAGAGGACTCCCTTGGAGACTATGTATAACTTAAAGTTGGATAAGTTTGAGGGTCATGAAGAACATGAAGGGGCAAAGCGGTGGCTCGAGCATCTTGAAAAGACTTTTTAAGTGATGCAAAGCCAAAGGAATATTCCTTCTGAAAGGTAGGCTGAGATGACTACATGGTTCTTAGGTCAAGAATCAGCATCCTGGTGGGAACATGAGGCTTATCATTTGACCCCAGAGGAAATTGTTGACTGGGAAGTGTTTAAACGGTTGTTTCAGAAAAGGTTTATTCCCCCTGAGTATATTGATCACAAGAAGCAAGAATTTACTCAATTGAGACAGGGGAAGATGATGGCGAATGAGTATTATAAGAGATTCACTGACTTGTCTCGTTATCATCTGGATGTTGCTGCTAATCCGGTTGAGATACTCCGTCGTTTCAGATTGGGTACTAAGAATAAATGGCGTTCTATGGCGACCACTACTCCTTATGCTTCTTACCAGGAGTTCTATGAGATTTTGTTGAAGATTGAGGATTAAGAAAATATGCCTAGTGAGAGTGAGGAAGAAGAAAATGACGGCAATCAGAAGAAAGATGATAAAGGTAAAGGTCAATCATCTCAAGGACCTCGCAAGACTCAGAGCTTTAAGCGAAGTGGAGCTAGTTCCAGTTCTTCCAGCGGGGGTTTTAGTGCCACTGGTCAGGGAAAAGGTGGTAGATTTTCTGGGGGTCATAGATTCCAAAGGCAGAGAGATGCTAATAAGGAAGGGCTCCGTTGTGCCGCAGATGTAACAATAGACATTTTGGAGAGTGTAGGTGAGGTAGCAGCGGATGTTTTACTTGTGAGCAGATGGGACATAGAGCTATAAATTGTCCTCAGAATCAGCAGAGGCCCCAGCAGCCTTCCTTGCCACCACCAGCGCCGATCCAGCAAGTTCCAAGGTCTGGTAGTTATGGTTAGATGGGTCATGGTGGTGCTTACCATTATTAGGGTGACGTCGTTCCTTATGCTTCAGGGCAGTATCAGTATTCCCCAGATCCTTATTATCAGACTAGGTATCTTCAATATTCTAGAGGTTATACGCCGTATCTTCCCATTTCAGCTAGTGGATCTCAGTGGTATCAGGGAGGACAACCCCATTAATGAGAGATTGCTTCCAGTAGTGCATGATCTTTGAGGCAACTTGGTCAGCCAAGTTAGGGCAGTGGTGTACAGGGGTGAAATGATCAAGCTAGTAGAGGTCATGGGGGACGACAACAAGCCCAGGGACGTGTTAACAATATCCCTCTACAGGATGCGTAGAATTATATGGACTTGATCATGAGTACGTTAAAATTTTTTGGTCACTTTGCTAGAGTTTTAATTGATTGTGGTGCTACACATTCTGTCATTTCTCATACATTTGCTCAAGTGACGCAATCTCATCCTACATCTGTAGGGTTTAATTTAGAGTTTGCTATGCCTAGAGGGGAGAGATGTTATGTTGATTGTATATATCCAAGATGTTATGTTGATTGTATATATCCAAGATGTCTAGTGATGGTGGAGGATATAGTTATGCAAGCTAACCTTATCCCGTTAAATATTGTTGATTTTGATGTGATTTTGGGCACATATTGGTTGCATTATAATCGTGCCAATATAGATTGCTATGGGAAAATAGTTACTTTCCATCGTCCTGGATTACCTGTGGTTACTTTTGTGGGTGAGCAGAGTTGGGTGAGGCATGACGTTATTTCCGCTGTGAGAGCAAAACAATTATTATCAAAAGGTTGCTAGGGATATTTAGCTCATGTGGTGTTGAATGATGTTGCTCCTAGTAGTGTGGAGGATGTGAAAGTAGTCAGACATTTTCCTGATGTATTCCCTGATGATTTACCTGGATTACCGCCAGATTGAGATGTGGAATTCACTATTGATTTGCTTCCAGGTACGGATCCTATATCTTTGACTCCTTATCGAATGACTCCTGCTGAATTGAGGGAATTGAAGATTCAGTTGTAGGAATTAGTTGATAAAGGTTTTATTCGGCCTAGTACTTCACCCTGGGGAGCTCCAGTGTTATTTGTGAGGAAGAAAAACAGAACTTTAAGGCTTTGCATTGATTATAGGCAATTGAATTGGGTAATAATTAAAAACCGTTATCCATTGTCGCGTATAGATGATTTATTTGATCAGCTTCGAGGCGCCTGCTTATTTTCTAAGATTGATTTGAGGTCTAGTTTTTACCAGTTAAAGATCAAAAGTGAGGATGTTCCTAAGACGGCTTTTAGGACTCGATATGGTCATTATGAGTTTCTTGTGATGCCATTCGGGTTAACTAATGCACTTGCAGCTTTTATGGATTTAATCAATCGAGTATTCCAGCCATATTTAGACAGGTTTGTCATTGTCTTTATTGACGATATTCTGGTATACTCTATGTCTAAATTTGAGCATGTTCAACATCTCACTTTGGTGTTGAAGAGATTGAGGGAACACCAATTGTATGCTAAGTTTAGCAAATGCCAATTTTGGTTAGATCAAGTGGCATTTTTGGGATGATAATTGTGAGCGGAACTTCCAGCAATTGAAGTATTGTCTCACTCGTGCACCTGTTTTGGCGCTTCCGGATGATATCGGTGATTTCGAGATCTATAGTGACGCTTCCTTGAATGGTTTGGGATGTGTGTTGATGCAACATGGTAGGGTGATTGTTTATGCTTCGCGACAATTAAAGCCTCATGAGATGAATTACCCTACTCATGATCTGGAATTAGCAGCCATTATCTTTGCTTTGAAGATTTGAAGACATTATCTTTATGGTGAAAAATGTAGGATTTATACGGATCATAAAAGTCTTCAATATCTTTTTACTCAGAGGGATCTTAATCTTCGGCAGCAAAGGTGGATTGAGTTGTTAAGTGATTATGATTGCACGATTGAGTATCACCCTGGTCGTGCAAATGTGGTAGCTGATGCACTTAGTAGGAAGACTCCAGTTAGACTTAACACTTTATATGCTTGTCATATTCTTCTTCTCGCTGATTTAAGGTCCACTAGAGTGAAGTTAGGGGTGGAAGCTCGAGAAGAAGCTTTACTTGCTAATTTCCAAGTTAGACTAATTTTAATTGATCGTGTGCTTGAGGCTCAGATGATTGATGAAGAAATCCAGGAGTTAATTGAAGTAAGAAGTTAGGGGAAAAAGAAAGATCTTAGAGTTTGGGAGACTGATGACATGTTTATGTAGGAGAACAGAATGTACGTGCCAAATAATGCAGAATTAAAGAAAGAAATTTTGGATGAAGCGCACTGTTCGGCTTATGCAATGCATCCTGGAGGTACTAAAATGTATCATACCATTCGACCATTTTATTACTGGTCAGGTATGAGAAGAGAAATTGCTAAGTATGTGAGTAGGTATGCCATTTGTCAGCAGGTTAAAGCTGAAAGGAAGAAGCCATTTGGATTGATGCAGCCATTTCCCATTCCACAGTGGAAATGGGAAAACATTACTATGGACTTTGTGTATAAGCTTCCTCGTACACATAATGGTTATGACATCATTTGGGAGAAGTATTCTTTAAGCCGATTAGCTAAATTATTTATATCAAAGATTGTGAAGTATCATGGAGTTCCAGTTAGTATTGTCTCGGATCGTGATCCTAGATTTACTTCTAAGTTCTGGGTAGCATTCCAAGAAGCTCTTAGTTTGAGATTACTTTACAGTACGGCATATCATCCTCAGACAAATGGACAATCAGATAGGACTATTCAGACATTAGAGGATATGCTGAGATCTTCAGCTTTACAGTTTGGTGACGCTTGGAATAAGTGGTTGGATTTGATGGAATATGCCTATAACAATAGTTTTCATTCAAGTATTAGTATGGCACCATTTAAAGCACTTTATGGTAGGTTTTGTCGTACACCTTTGTGTTGGTCAGAGGTAGGCAAGAGTTTTAGAGGGCCCTGAGATAGTGGAGGAGACTACTCAGAATATTCACGTGATTAAGTCTAACCTGAAAACGGCCCTGGATCGATAGAAGAGCTTAGCAGATAAACATGCCACTGACAGAGTGTATAAAGTGGGTGATTGGGTAGTTTTAAAGTTTTCACCGTGGAGAGGTGTGGTACGGTTTGGAAAGAAAGGTAAGCTAAGTCCTAGGTACATCGGACCATATATGATCACCGAGAGAGTCGGTGAAGTTGCTTACAGGCTTGAGTTGCCTCCAGAGTTGTCTAAAGTGCATGATGTGTTCCATGTTTCCATGCTTCGTCATTATGTTTCAGATCCGTCACATGTGATACCTCATCAACCTTTGGAAATTAATCCAGATTTGACTTATGATGAGGAGCCAATGACTAAAGATAAGAATCTAAGAAATAAGACAGTGCGTTTGGTGAAAGTTTTGTGGAGGAATCACTCAGTGGAAGAGGCTACTTAGGAGACGGAGGACCGGATGAGAGATTTGTATCCACGCCTATTTTATGATTATTGGTGGTTTGTTTGTTGTTGTTGTGTAATTTCGGGGACGAAATTTTCTTGAGGGGTAGTTTATGATATCCCGTCCCGAATTATTTTTATCGTATTTGTGAAAAGATGAAATTACCCTTGGACGTTTTGTGTGGTTGTGTGGTTTTGTTTGTTGTGATTGGATGCCCAAATTTGGACCACACACTCACACCCTCTCTTTCACTCCCGTTGACTCTCTCTCTTCCCTTTCGGATTTTTTTGCATTTCCGTACAAGTTGTACGGACATCACCCAAATCAGCCATTTTTCTTCACGGATCGAGGTTTTTGATGTCATATTCGTATTCCTTGTAACCATATGATCTCATCAATACCATTTTTAGGACATGAAGCCGTCGGAAAACCCGAGAACCATAACCTCCGATTTGAGGTACTGTTCATGCACACGTAAATATGAAGTTTTTGGAAGATTCTAAGCTTATAGGAAGCTTTAGGACACTTTCACGAAGCTCGGAGAAGAAAAACGAGGTGTTTTGGACGTCAGGAAGTCGAGTTGGCGAGTTTGAAATTTTGGCCGGATTATCAAGGGTTCTCCAGCGAGTTTCCGGTGATTTTAGGGCGTGAAATTGGTAAGAATGTGTTCTTCTCATCCTAAGCTTCATTTTGGTGAAAATTTCATGAATGTTGGTTGAAAATCGAGTGAGATATGAATCTTTGAATATTTTTCCAGTTTCCGGCGACGACGATGGCGGCCGATGGTTCACCGGAGAAGAAAAGAGAATATTCCATCAAAGTTGACGGAATATTCCTAATGGCAGCTAACGGCGTCAGGTTAGTTTTAACGGAATATTCCTTATGGCGTTAACTTTTCCGTTAGGCATGCCACGCATGTGGTGGCGCATCTAGCCTTGCCTTGGCCGGCGCGTGGGTGATCAGTAAATTTTTCTAAAATTATGGGGATGTTCCTAAGGTTGTGTAGATCATAATGGTATATTCAAACACCCTATTTGAGCATTGTATGAGAAGTTATTAGCTAGTTTCGTTTATGTGCTTTAAATTAACGTTTATATAGTTGTTTCGCATATAGGTGAAACATATCCTCAGGACGAGCGTAGTCAATCGAGGCTTGGGGGCTACGACCCTTCCACATAGCAATGAGTGGGCTTTTGGTTTTCCGTATATACCTATATACTTGAGATTTTCCCCAGAAAATTGATTTAACTGAAATTATAATTGAAATGCCATGCCTATTGATTTATGCTTAGACTATAAATTTGTATGATATGTGCATATTGTGATTTGACGCGGTGGACGCTCAGGTAAGTACTAGGTGAGTTGTAGATTGTTTACGTGAATTGATGATTATGTGAGATGTGTTGAGAGCTCATAAACCTACACCCCGGTGTTAGTGCTCCCGCCCATAATTAGGGCACAGTCCTTCACGTGATATTCACCTCCCACACCATACGCTCACCTTGGATCCAAGTTAGGTGCACAGTCTTATCGTACATACCACTATAGGTGGTTCCAACTCGTAGGTGACCCACGATTATTCGCACAGTCTTCACGTGATTGTAGCACTTGAGCATATTTATTTACACCCAGTCCTGTCGTACAGACCACTTTAGGTGTTGCCGATTCGTGTGCAGGTATATTTGTTGAGATGTGGATTTGAGCCGTACAAGTCATGTTAGGTGACTTTGACTAGATGGATGAGCTTTAGATTTAGCCGTACAGGTCGCGTTAGGTGACTCCGGCTGATAGATCATTGATTTATATCACCTGACTTACATATTTTATTGCTGAGATATTCGACATGGCATATTTGTGAATTTTGCTATTCTGAGCATGGTTGTGGTATAGATATGTATTCTATTTTCTGGGAAATTATACAGGTTTTACGGTGAGGGGTTACAATCTTTGATAAATGAATGGTTTTGAAAAGCTTTGTTTTTGCCCACTCACACTTTTTGTTTTGTGCCCCTCCAGGTTCTAGTTAGGAGTGTCTTTGGTGGCTTGCGAGGAATCCACGGCAGCTCTAACAGATTATCACCATTGTAGGATTACCTTTGGTGTTGTATAATTAGTATTCGTCATGCTGGACTGCACTTAGGCTACTTATGCCCTGATTGTGAATTCACACTTATTTCGTCTTGCCCCTTAACTTATCTAGTGCTCTAGTTAGTTTGGTTTTTAATTATTCGCATTTCTTATATTATTATTGCTTCCACACCGTGCACATGGCTACGTCACCTTCACGTGATGGCCAGCACGCCTTGATTTCGGTCGGGGTGTGTCATAGGAAGCTGAAGATAAGGAGTGTCACGTAGATAAGAATCCTATTCGAAATTTGCGTAACCAATTACATCTCAACATGTGGCACTTAAAAATCCTATCCGAAAATTATTAAAATTACATAAAGATAAAAAATATGGAGAGTTACTCACTTTAGCGACACATGTCACTCGAAATCCCATCCAAAATATTATCGAGATTATATAAAGATAAGAAATCTGGTGGGTTATTCATTTTGCGACAATGACACTCAAAATATGTTCGAAAACCTTATTTTAATATAGTAGTTTAATTCAATTAACCAATAAAATTAAAGAACAAAATTAAAATAATAAATTATTGAGGGGGCTAAAAATAGCCCCCTTCGATTGGAGATAGTATATAAATATGGTTTGGCACTGTTACTAAAAAAGATTATTAAGAATATATGTACTTTTTCATCGAAAAAGACAATTCATTAAATATAATGACCGTGATCACATAGGACACACCCAGATCTGGAATGTACATCTCGACTCTGAATCGAGCTGTGCTGGTTGACACCCGAAACATGACGAAGCAATAAAGTGTAGTGAGGTGGAAAATGTGAATAAATTTAAACCTAAAAGTGCCTAAGTGCAAGAGTGTGCATGTGAGCGGGAATGAACCCATTTAACACGTGATGTTAGAGCATAAGTAAAGTACAATAAAAGTAGAATGAGAATTATACTATTGATGGTATTCTCCTATTCCAATATTTTCCAAGAATCCTCGTCGACACAAAAGTTCTACCACTAAAACCTGGAGGGACGAAAAACAAGGGTGAGTGGGCCTAAAAAGAAAGCTTTGTAAAACCTTTTTCAAAAACGTATAACCCCTCATCGTAAAACAAGTATAGTTTCCAAATATATATACTACATATAGAGTGAAAACACTTACTGTAAATTGTAAAACTTCAGAAATACGATAAGTCACAGTATTTCACATATAAAACATATAATATCCAATAATCACACTATCTCGCGTGAATGAATATATAATATCGAGTGTTCAACAACATATGTTGACACACAAGCTCATGCAGAGATATTCTGACATGAACATCTAATAAAACATGTAAAACATATAAAACATATTCTAACACAAGTTCCTGTAGAAATACGGTAAGTTACAATATTTCACATATAAAACATATAACATCCAATAATCACACTATCTCATGTAAACGAACATATAATATCGGGTGCTCATCAACATATGCTGACACACGAGCTCATGCAGAGATATTTTGAAATGAACAGGACTTGGTGTAATAATGATTTACGCTTTAGTACTACAATCACTTGAAGACTGGCACTAAGCGTGTCACATACGAGTCATAATTGCCTATAGCAATCTAGGACAAGATTGGCATCTACAATGGATCCAAAGTGAGCGTACGGTGTGATGTGAAAACACATATGAAGACTAGCCCTGGCCCCGGCGAGTACTAACACCAGTGCAGCACATGATGAATAGATAACGTAAATATGATCATGTAACGGTAGATCGATAATTTGATAATTCTAATCAATGAAATACTATTCATGACCATAAATACAATTAGAGCATTCATAATAATATGCATACATGTGCATCCTGTATGACATAGCATAATTTCATAAATTACGTCTATATACTAATTCTTATAAACGTTAATCTAATCTAGGCGGAATGTAGAAAATTCTTGATCAAATATATAAGTGGAAACCAAATAAATATATAATATTTATAAGCAAAGACCCACTCACAATTACTTGCGATGTCACATTCGTTCGAGCTAGGAAAGCCAGAGTCTCTGATAATAATCCCACCTAAGTTTAATATCGGGACCCATTAGTAAAACTTAACTAAAACGATTAAATTTGGGAAACAAAGCGCATATTTGGAATCAGGACGTTGAAATATGCTAAGAAGGGTCCCAAGCAATTTTCATAAAAAGTCAACGAAAAATCAACAATTAACTAAAAAGTCAATTAAGACATCGAGCTGTTCAACTACGTTAAAACTTCATAATTTCATTAAATGAATGTCAAAAAGGGACTCTAGCCATCGAAATTAGCTTATAAGGATTTCCGAGAAAGTTTTGAAAAAGTCAACACCAGGAATATTTTAGGAATATTCTAGATCCATTTCGAAATTGGGTCGAGTCGAATCCTGCTTTTGAATCCAAGTTTTGGATTTTTTTTTTATCTGGGTCGAGTCAACTCGTTTGGGCTTGCGAATTGCACCCACCGGACGCTATAAAGAGATGATCAATTTTTGAGAATTTTGGACCTTCGTCGACTCCGTTTAGCTTCGAATCTTAACCAAAACTCGCCATTTACATACCAAAATGAAGCTAGGTGAGTAAGGATTCAAATTATACCATTTTGGTTCTCCACCATGGTCGGAAAATGGTCGAAAAACACTTGTAACTCGCGGGTCCTTTGCCAGAAAACTGGTGAGAAGAAAGACATACACGAGTAGGGTTAAAACCCTTGATTTTCAGCTAAAAAACCACCCAGATAACGAGAAAATGTCATTAAAAACAGAGATAATTCCTATTCAAGTCAAGCTCACCTCGGTTTCATTGGGTTCCAAGTTAACTCACCGAAGAAAGTGGCGGCTCCGCCTCGTCTGCGTTGCTACGGGGTTGACAGGGAAGTGTGAAAGGAACTTGAGGTGGTGATCTGGTGATTAGTCAGCCTCTTGAGGCTCGGTTACGGAGGAAATTGAAAAGGAAGTATGAGAGAAAGTTTGAGGGAAAAGAGGGAGAGAGATGAGAGAAATGAAAGGGTTAAATAGGGAAGATAGAGAGATAGAGAGAGAATCCAAAATTTCTGGAGGGAAGGGACACGTGACAAGGCAGAAGTAGGGGTATGGGCCCCACGTGGCTCACAAAACAAAATATCTCTCCAAAATGAAATTACCAATTTGTCCTCGGTATTCGGTGTTTCGTAAGATTTTAACTGTAACTCCAATTTAGATTCTGATTGCGCCCACGCGTTTGTAGTAGCGAGTACTACACGAATATGGTAAAATAGTAGCCCATACACGTCACGAGATAACGGTCAACGAAAGTCAACAATCTGAACTCTAGGAGCATTTTCATCAATTCACCATTTTAGAACTAAAATATTGTAAAATCAGGGACGGGTCCTAACAACATTCAATTCCCATACAATCAAATAAGAAGGCTTTTTAGCTGAAGAAAGCAACGATCTATCCCATACATGAAGAATATTAAACTGGAATCACGTACTAGTAATCGTATTTGCTAGGAAATTTGTCTCTCTAAAAACAGAAGTCCATAAATGAGATCAACAGAAGCCGTCAACCATTTGATGCTGTCAATAACAGTTTTTAAACGCCATAGAACGTTGCATGTACCCGTGACTGCATCAATCACTAATTTGGAGTATCCACCCTTACAAACCCTCTTAAATACTCAATTGAAGAAATATTTAAGGGTTTTTTTTATTGGCATGAAAAATTTATCAAACAAGAGTGGTGGGGCTTTAGATTTTTAATGAAAAATTTAGTATTAAGATGCATATATCATAGGAACACAACTTGTTTACGAGCTTTAAGTTCATAACTCAACTATTACCATGAGATTTTCCTTTCAACATAATTGAATCTTCCTCTAAATTACACAGACTTTGTGTTATATGAACTGAACAAAACAGAAATTAGGTTTTATATGGTAAAACAGAAGACTAATTATAAGGTTGGGTGAACTGCCAATTTAGTCCCTAAATTATCAACTAAGTGAAAATTAGGTCCTTAAACTATTTTTCAGAAAAATCAGTCACTGAATTATAAAAATCTACCAATTACATCCCTGATACTATATTCAAAGCTACTATATTCAAATTTCCGTCAATTTAAGTCACGTTAGTTGCATGTGATACACATTAGAGGGTATATTGATAATTTTACATAAAGAATAGTGTATGGAGTTAGCTTTGGAGGGTAAATGAAACGTTAGATTCGCAACCTATATGAACTGTTAAGGGTTGTAGGCGAGAAAAGAACCGTATTACACTTTAAAGTATGTCAAGTCACTCAAGTTGACGAAAAAGTGGATAAAATAGCATTGAACATAATAATAAGGATGAAATTAGCATTTTTTTAATGAATTTAGGGACTTATTTTACCAAAAAAATAATTCAAAGACCTAATTTTCGCTGAAGTGATAGTTTAGGGACTAAATAGCACTTCACCCTATAAGGTTTATAGACCTTGTTTGATATAAACAGAACAAAAAAAGAATTAATTTTTGTATGGTAAAATAGAAGGCTTAGTAAAATTTCAGGATAGGCCTAGGCCTAACCTGGCCTCCATGTGGCTCCGCCACTGCTTTTAGCCATCCAAAATGTAACTCTCAAAGCTACTCCTTTAGCCATAAAAATTGTATTCCCCCCAAGCACCGAGCACCAACAACAATTGTATTCCCCCCAAGCACCGAACCTTCTTCATCCTTGTCGATAAAGACAACAGTCGTCTTGGAGTTCACAAAAAAGCCATCAAAGTTAATCTTGAGGATCCCCATTTCTGGAGGGTTCCATTTAATGTTTCTTTGTAATTTCCCAGATTTCTTGCTAGTATTATTTGCTTTAAGATAATCTTCACCCATGCTTGGAGCTAACATAAACACCTTATTGGGCATTGCTTTTCCATTTGTAAAACTATTTGATTCATTTCTCTCAAAACTTGCCAGCAAACTAGAAGAGCCAAACTCAAATTGGACAAATTATCATTATCAATGCTACCAAGGGTATTAAACCGGTCTAATAGACCAAGGGGATTATTAGCTTCAGTTGGATTTAATCTAGGAATAGTGCTCTAAACCTATTTAGCAAAATTACAATTAATGAAAAGATGATTCTGATTCTCAACATCAACATTACACATGGGGCAATTAGCACAAATAGTATTGATATGTTTATGTAATCTTTCTCCAATTTGTAATTTATTAAGAATAAAAAACCAGCTAAAAACTTTAACCTTGTGCAGAATATTCAATTTCCACATTTTGTTTAATAGCGAAGTCCTTGGGTTACTATTTGTCATACTATTTTGTATCCAAGTTGTTGGCTTAACTATGAAAACCCCATTAACATTAAGACCCTAGCAAATAGAGTTGTTGTCACAACCCGTCCCGGAATTTTAATTCCGAGGACGTGAAGTTATGAAAATGCCCTTAAACGGGACTAAGGGGCGTAAAATATGTTGTAACTTGATGATTTGGGGATTGGGTAGGATCCCACCTCCCTCAAATCTCTCCCCCATTTCTGCATTTTGTCTCTCTCTCTCTCCTCCCTCACAAACCTCTCATTCTCTGAGAGTTCTCTCTCTCTCCTTCGAACTCACACAGACCACCCACAAACCACCCCAAAACTATACCAACGAAGGATCTAAGACCACCATCGTACTCCTGAAGACCACACGAACACGATGGTACCAATTTCAGGTGAGTTTCACTTCGGAAAACTTGGATTTCAATTTCACTGTGCGTGTGCACTGTTCATGCACACGTAAAACTTGATGTTTTCTGGGGTTTTGAAGCTTGTAGGAAGCTTGGTGAGGTCCTAAGGAAGCTCGGAGTGCTTCGTTTGAAGGATTTGGACATCGGGATCACAAACTGTAAGTTCGGCCGAATTTTCGTATTTTTGGAAAAGTTTGATTCCGTTGTTTTTAGGCCCTAAAACTAGTCCAACGTGGTAGATTATGATTAGGGCTTCATTTTGGTATAAATTACGTGAAAAATGGACGTAGGAACACGGAGAACGATAAGTTCAAAGTTTGGCCGGAGCTGTCGGGGCTTTTTCCGGCGAAACCACGGCGAGTTAGGGGTCGAGACAGGTATGGATGTGTTCGTCTCGTCAATACCTTCATTTTGATATATAGTACGTTGAAAATGGTTAAGAAATGAAGAAGTTATGACACTTTGAAATTTACCCAGAAATTCCGGCAAAACACCATCTCCGGCGAAACCAGTCCGGCGACGCGAGGAAGAAGACGCGCGCGTGGGCAGCGCGTGAACAGGGCGCGTGGGGGCGCGTGCAAGCTCCAAATTGAGTTCTGAAAATTGTCACGCGTTCGTGACGTCGTGTAGATCACCGTGGTATATTCATACACCCAAATTGAGTAACGTATGAAAAAGTTATGGACGAATGTTTGGTGTATGCGCGTTAAATAACGTCAATTTGGTTACTTTTTGTATAGGTGAAAATATTACAGAGGAAGAATGTAACCAAGCTAGGGGAGGTTCAGGGACCTATGAGACGTCGATGTGATCAGTGAGTGGGCAGTTATTTTTCAGTATATATATATATATATATATACGTATGCTTGACGTATTTCCCAGAAACGTATTTTAAAAGAAATACGAATTAATTATCCTGTCATATATGCATCATATTTGAATATGTGCATTACTATAATTATGCATACTGTTGCATGGTGCTGAGGAGGCCCAGGTAAGCTACGATTGAAATACTATCATCACATGCATTAGTAGTGGCATACATTTATATATGTGTATTGGTGCTGTGGACGCACAGGTAAGTGCCAGGTAAGTGGTATTCATGTTGTTATGCAGTAGTAGTTTGAGAGGATTAGAGAACTCATAATCTGCACCCCCGGTGTTAGTGCTCCCGTCCAGGGCCAGGGCACAGCCTTCACGTGTATGTTCACCAGCACCGCATGCTCGTCTTGGATCCAAGTTAGGTGCAAGCCTGTCGTGGAGACCACATTAGGTGGTTCCGACTTGTAGGTGACCCGCGATTTATCGCACAGCTTCACGTGATCGTAGCACTAGAGCATACATATATATTACACCCAGCTTGTCGTGCAGACCACGTTAGGTGGTTCCGACTCGTGTGCAGATTCAGTGATTGAGTTGAGCGTGGAGCTCTAGGTGCAGCGGTACATGTCACGTTAGGTGACTCCCGGCTGCCAGATTATATATTGTGATGTGATTACGCTTGAGCATTTACATTTATTATGAGATTCTATTGTGGCATATTCTCAAGCATGAATGGCATATTGTGAGCATGAATGGCATATCATGGAACATGATTGACATATCTATACATACGTATATATGTTTATTTTCTGGGAAATTATACTTGTTTTACGGCGAGGGGTTACAAAGTTTTGAGAAGTGTTTGGAATCGGAAAAGAATTGTTTTACTGACCCACTCAACTTTGTTTTGCGCCCCTCCAGGTTCAAGAATTGCAAAGGTGTGGTGACTACGAGGAAATTCAACGGTGTTCTGACAGAATGGACCAAATAAGGACTCACCTTCGGGTGTTGCATTTTAGAAGTAGTATATTTTTAAAGCTTCCGAACTGTGCAAATGGTTACGTCACTCTCACGTGACGGCCAGCATACCCTCCTTCGGGACGGGGTGTGTCAGTTGGTATCAGAGCCTAGTTTCAATCTTGGACATCTTGAGAAGTTCTAGTGAATTCTGTCAGAACTACACCGCCTCGTAGCAAACCACGTAGTTAGAGGAACTTAGTCTCCCTGATTTAGCTGTTAGGGGGAAACTATTATTTTGGTGATTCAGTATATTATCAAAAAGGGACATTTTAAGATGGGTTATGAGTGGAATTTGAATCACCTTATGGAAAAATGATGGACCTAAGGGAGCAAAGCGATGGCTTAATCATTTGGAAAAAATGTTTTAGATTATGCAAGTCAAAGGAATCTTCCTTTTGACAGAAGGGTTGAGACGATTACCTGGTTTGAGTTATGAACTTGTATCCTGGTGGAAACAAGAGTATAATTCGTTGTCACCGGAGGAAACAGCCGATTGAGAATTGTTTAAGGATTTGTTTAAAGAAAAGAATTATTTCCTTTGGCATCTTATGATGGTAGAAAGCAAGAGTTTGCAAATGTGAGACAAGGAAAGCTGACGATCAATGAGTATTATAGAAAGTTCTCAGACTTGCCTCGTCCCATTTGAATATTGCTGCTATTTTGATTGAAGTGTTATATTGTTTTAGGCTGGGTGGCATAAGGCAGTGGTATTTTGGGTGACCACTATCCATTGTAATTCTTACCAGGAATATACAAGATGTTGTTGAGCCTTGAAGACTCTGAGAACATGTTCAGCGAGAGTAAAGAAAAATGATAAAAGAATGGGAATCAAAAGAGGACGATAAAGTTAATGATTCGTCATATCAAGAATATAGAAAGATTCGGAACTTCAAAAGAAGTGAAGCTAATTCTAGTTCTTTTGGCAAAGGTTTTAATGCCATTGATCAGAGGTGAAGTGATAGATGTATTGGTAATCTCAGATCTCAGAGACAAGGTGATTTTGGTAAGGGAAATGTACATTTGTGCTGTAGGTACAATAATGGACACCTTTGAGAATGTAGGCAAGAAAGCATTGGACGCTTTACAAGTGGATAGATGGGACATAGAACTGCAAATTATGTCCAAAGCCAACAGAGGCCCTAGCAGTCTTCTTTGCCACAACTGGCGCCGATCCAGCAAGTTCCTGGATCTATTAATTGTGGTCAGTTAGGCCGTGGTGTACATGAAAGAAGTATTTACACTAATAGAGGTTGTGGGAGACAACAACAAGCCCAGGGATGTGTTAACTACACATCACTGCAAGATACTCCGAATTATTTGGATTTGATTAGGGGTACGATAATTATTCTTAATGACTTAGCTAGAGTCTATTTGTTAATAATGTAGAAATTTTACGTTATTATTGTTATTGCCTTGAAAGTAGTATTTAAATGCGGTTGAGACATGTGTATGTATTTCCTAATGAGTGGCAAAATAGTAATATTACACCCTCGAGAGTTGTTGCTTACTTATCGAGACAACGATGATTTATCAGTATTGCGGGCTGCAGACCGTAATATTAATAACTTATTCGTGGATTCGTTAAGCAAGTAAACCGATAGGTTATTCTATGTTAGTATCGTACTATTCAGAGTGCTCAGTATTAGTAGAGTATGTATTGTTGCTAGCTACTTTTGTTCCATTAGATTGTGGATTTCGATGTTATTCTAGAGCATATTATGTTATATACAGTGATGAGTTGCAGACCACGCGAGGTGGTACTGAATGTGTGCAAGATATACATGATACGATGAGTTAATTATGAGTTATATATGCAGCCGAGGGCTGAGTTGATTAGAATGAAAGAGTATGAGCTATGTTTATAGCTGAATGTTGACTTGATTATATGTTATTTTCCATCGGTCTGGATGACTAGAGATTACTTTTGTAAGTATGCAAAGTGGAGTGAGGCAGGCCGTTATTTATGCTGTGAGAGCAAAGAGATTATTATCAAAAGGCTGCCAAGGATATTTATATCATGTGGTGCTAAGTGATGTCACTTCTAGTAGTGTGGAAGAAGTGGGAGTAGCCAAACATTTACATGACGTTTTCCTTGAGAATTTACCTGGATTGCCGCCAGTTGAAGATGTAGAGTTCACTATTGATTTATCTCCAGGTACAAACCTTATATTATAGAATGTTGCCTTTTGAACTAAGAGAATTGGAAATTGGTTGATAAAAGTTTTTATTCAACCTAGTACATTACGTTGGGGGAACCCCAGTGTATTGGTGAGAAAGAAAATGGACGTAAAGGCTGTGCTTTGATTATAAGCAGTTGAATCGAGTAACAAGTGAAAACCGTTATCCGTTACCTCACATTGATGGTTGTTTGATCAGCTTTGAGGTGGTTGTATATTTTCTAAGTTTGACTTGAGGTCTGGATATTATTAGTTGAAGATTATCGATGAGGATGCCCTTATGATAACTTTCAGGACTCATTAAGGTCATTTCAAGTTTTGGTGATGCCATTCGGAGTGACGAATGCATCTACTACTTTATGAATTTGATGAATGAAGTATTCCAATGATATCTAGACCGATTTGTTGTTGTTGCTATTGAAAAGATTGATAAGACTAGAGAAAAGTATGCTAAACATCTTAAATTGGTATTGCAAAGATCGAGGGAACATCGATTGTATGCTAAGTTTAGCAAATGCCAATGTTGGATAAATCAAGTAGCATTTTTGAGATATGTTATGTCTGCTTCAGGTATTCAAGTGAATTCATAAAAGGTAGCAGAAATTGAGAATTTAGAACAACCACGAATCGTGATTGGGATTCGGAGTTATCCTAGCTTAACAAGCTATCAGGGACGGTTCGTGAAAGATTTTTCAGTCATTGCTTTGCAATTGACGAGAAAAGAGGTTAAGTTTGAGTGGGATGATATTTATGAGTAAAGAATTCAACAACTGAAGTATTTCCTCACTCATGCACGTATTTTAGTATTCCCAGAGAATAGTGGTAATCATAAATTTTAATGATGTTACTTGAATGGTATTGGATGCATGTTGATGCAAATATTAGGGTGATTACATACGTTTCACGACAAAAGGAACCTCATGAAATGAATTACCCTACTGGTGATTTGGAAGTCATGATTATCATCCTTGCTGTGAAGTTATGAAGACATTATATTTGGTAAGAATGCAAGATTTTTACGAATCCAAAAAGTCTCCAATATCCATTACTTGGAAGGATTTTGATATAAGGCAGGGAAGGTGGATTGAATTGTTTAATGAACATGATTGTACGACCAGGGTGATCGTAAAATTGTTCTAGCTGATGCACTTGGTGAAAAGACTGTGGTAAGAATTAATGTCTGGCACGCTTGCCAAGATTGTCTTCTTGTGGATTGGAAATCAATTGAAGTAAAGTTGAGAATGGAAGTTTGAGAAGAAGTTGTAATTGCTAATTTTCAAGTTAAGTCTTTTTAGTAAGGTCGTACTCAAGACTCAAATGGTTAACGAAGAAAATTAAGAATTAACCAAGGCAAAGAAAGAAGGGAAAAAGAAAGATTGCTGAGTTCAAGAATAGGATGGTTATGATTGAACTTGAGGTGATAGTTGATCAATGTACCAAGTTAGTACATTTACTCCAGTGTTGAGTAACAACCACAGTACAACAGTACTTATAAGTTTTATGGAGAAGAGATTTGGGTTACGGAACTGCTGAGTTTCTTAAGTATGTTGGTTGCACAGTTTCCAAAGTAACGCCATAAGGACCATGAAATGTGTCGATTTTTGTTGATTTGTGGAAGAAATACTTTTGGATAGAGAAGATTCGATCACGAAAGAGTTTTGGTAGGCCCTGAAACTATGGATGAGTCTTCTCAAAGTATTCAGGTGATTAAGTATAACCTGAGAGTAGCCAGGAATGGCAAAAGAGATTAATAGTTGAACATGTCACTAATCGAGTGTTTAACGTAGACGATCTTATAATTTTGAAGTTTTTACTTTAGAAAAGTAAGATTCGGCTGGGAAAGGAAAGCAAATTAAGTCCTAAGTACATCGGACTTTATGTGATCATCGAAGAGTAAGTGAAGTTGCTTGATTTACTTCCAGAGTTATTGTAAGAGCATGATGTGTTTCATGATTTAACATTTTTAGAATTTTCATCACGAAAAGAAATAGTAAGATTTGGAAAGGAGACAAAATAAGTCTTAAACACATCAGACCGTTTTTGACCACTAAAGGAATCGATGAAGTTGCATACAAGTGGTGATGTCTTCAGAATTTGCTAAGGTGCATAATGTATTATATTTCGATGCGTTGTCACTAGGTGGCAGATTCGTCACATGGAGTTCCGGTGCAACTATTGAGAATTAATCCGGATTAAACTGGTTGAGGAACCAAGGACGACTTTGGATTGGAAAAAGAATGTATTGAGAATTAAGACAGTGTAATTGGTAAAGAATTTGTGAAGAAAGCAGTCAGTGGAAGAAATTACGTGGGAGAAGGAGAATCGGATGAGAGAGATTTATCCGAAGCTATTGTATGAGTTTAGATGATTAAGTTGGTTGTTGGAATTTCGGGGACGAAATTCTATAAGGAGGGAAGGTTGTCACAACCCGTCCCGGAATTTTAATTCCGAGGACGTGAAGTTATGAAAATGCCCTTAAACGGGACTAAGGGGCGTAAAATATGTTGTAACTTGATGATTTGGGGATTGGGTAGGATCCCACCTCCCTCAAATCTCTCCCCCATTTCTGCATTTTGTCTCTCTCTCTCTCCTCCCTCACAAACCTCTCATTCTCTGAGAGTTCTCTCTCTCTCCTTCGAACTCACACAGACCACCCACAAACCACCCCAAAACTATACCAACGAAGGATCTAAGACCACCATCGTACTCCTGAAGACCACACGAACACGATGGTACCAATTTCAGGTGAGTTTCACTTCGGAAAACTTGGATTTCAATTTCACTGTGCGTGTGCACTGTTCATGCACACGTAAAACTTGATGTTTTCTGGGGTTTTGAAGCTTGTAGGAAGCTTGGTGAGGTCCTAAGGAAGCTCGGAGTGCTTCGTTTGAAGGATTTGGACATCGGGATCACAAACTGTAAGTTCGGCCGAATTTTCGTATTTTTGGAAAAGTTTGATTCCGTTGTTTTTAGGCCCTAAAACTAGTCCAACGTGGTAGATTATGATTAGGGCTTCATTTTGGTATAAATTACGTGAAAAATGGACGTAGGAACACGGAGAACGATAAGTTCAAAGTTTGGCCGGAGCTGTCGGGGCTTTTTCCGGCGAAACCACGGCGAGTTAGGGGTCGAGACAGGTATGGATGTGTTCGTCTCGTCAATACCTTCATTTTGATATATAGTACGTTGAAAATGGTTAAGAAATGAAGAAGTTATGACACTTTGAAATTTACCCAGAAATTCCGGCAAAACACCATCTCCGGCGAAACCAGTCCGGCGACGCGAGGAAGAAGACGCGCGCGTGGGCAGCGCGTGAACAGGGCGCGTGGGGGCGCGTGCAAGCTCCAAATTGAGTTCTGAAAATTGTCACGCGTTCGTGACGTCGTGTAGATCACCGTGGTATATTCATACACCCAAATTGAGTAACGTATGAAAAAGTTATGGACGAATGTTTGGTGTATGCGCGTTAAATAACGTCAATTTGGTTACTTTTTGTATAGGTGAAAATATTACAGAGGAAGAATGTAACCAAGCTAGGGGAGGTTCAGGGACCTATGAGACGTCGATGTGATCAGTGAGTGGGCAGTTATTTTTCAGTATATATATATATATATATACGTATGCTTGACGTATTTCCCAGAAACGTATTTTAAAAGAAATACGAATTAATTATCCTGTCATATATGCATCATATTTGAATATGTGCATTACTATAATTATGCATACTGTTGCATGGTGCTGAGGAGGCCCAGGTAAGCTACGATTGAAATACTATCATCACATGCATTAGTAGTGGCATACATTTATATATGTGTATTGGTGCTGTGGACGCACAGGTAAGTGCCAGGTAAGTGGTATTCATGTTGTTATGCAGTAGTAGTTTGAGAGGATTAGAGAACTCATAATCTGCACCCCCGGTGTTAGTGCTCCCGTCCAGGGCCAGGGCACAGCCTTCACGTGTATGTTCACCAGCACCGCATGCTCGTCTTGGATCCAAGTTAGGTGCAAGCCTGTCGTGGAGACCACATTAGGTGGTTCCGACTTGTAGGTGACCCGCGATTTATCGCACAGCTTCACGTGATCGTAGCACTAGAGCATACATATATATTACACCCAGCTTGTCGTGCAGACCACGTTAGGTGGTTCCGACTCGTGTGCAGATTCAGTGATTGAGTTGAGCGTGGAGCTCTAGGTGCAGCGGTACATGTCACGTTAGGTGACTCCCGGCTGCCAGATTATATATTGTGATGTGATTACGCTTGAGCATTTACATTTATTATGAGATTCTATTGTGGCATATTCTCAAGCATGAATGGCATATTGTGAGCATGAATGGCATATCATGGAACATGATTGACATATCTATACATACGTATATATGTTTATTTTCTGGGAAATTATACTTGTTTTACGGCGAGGGGTTACAAAGTTTTGAGAAGTGTTTGGAATCGGAAAAGAATTGTTTTACTGACCCACTCAACTTTGTTTTGCGCCCCTCCAGGTTCAAGAATTGCAAAGGTGTGGTGACTACGAGGAAATTCAACGGTGTTCTGACAGAATGGACCAAATAAGGACTCACCTTCGGGTGTTGCATTTTAGAAGTAGTATATTTTTAAAGCTTCCGAACTGTGCAAATGGTTACGTCACTCTCACGTGACGGCCAGCATACCCTCCTTCGGGACGGGGTGTGTCAGTTATCCTTATCAATCATAAGCAGAGGGATACTACAAATTTTGTTAACAATATCCACACTCATAAAATGTAAAAATAAAGTCATGTTCCAACAGTTATTAGAAATAAAATGACTCACTTTCAAATTTCAATCTAAACTATTCAATTGGTCTTCCTATACAAGATGGAAAAGGAAAAAGCCAGTTATGGTCTAGAAAGATATACTTTGACCATTTCCCACCGTCCATCACATACCCTGAATAACCTTTCTCGCATTGTTGAGGACTCATTTCCATGCAGTAGAATGGTTTTGTTTAACTTTTGTTTCCATTGTCTTCAGTATTTTTTTTTCCTTACAATTTGCACCAACCAGCTATGATCATCAGTACGAGCTTTCCAACCAAGTTTGGGCAGACAAGTGTTTTGTTTAATCTTTGTTTCGAAAAAGGTTTCTTGTCTTGAGTATTTTTGCCTTGCAATTTGCACCCACTTGTTATGATCATCAATAAGTTTCCAACCAAGCTTCGTGGGAAAAGCATTATTAAAGTGTTCACTTTTCCTAATACCCAGAACCCAACACTCTTTGGTTGACAAACTTTGTCCCAATCTATTGGACTCAATTTGTTTGTTTTATTTTTATTTTTTTTTTCGAGAGAGGAATAATCTATTTTCTTTATTAATAGTCTTGATAAGGGCGTCGGGGCATTTAAGGTGAGCCATAATGTGATTTAGCATGCCCATGAGGTTGGATTTAATCAAAGTCAATCTATCTGCCTTGGACATAGTATTTGCTTTCCAACTTACTGGCTTCTTTTTCATTTTGAGCATAAGCTCTTTTTCATTTCGAGCATAATCTTTTTTTATTTGCAGGGTCTTTTACATAAAATGATGTTATGAATCCCCATGTATTTTTCAATAGTGGTTTTATGTTGGCTTGTAAGAGATTGACCACATCATTTCTAACTTGATTACTTGTATTATTTGGAAAGTTGAGAAAAGACTTACTGAAATTTACCTTTTGCCTGAAACTAATGCAAAATCATTCTTGTATCTGATTACTCACTAAAAGCACAACAGTTTCCTAATGACATCTCATCAAGCGCGTGCCCACTAGCTGGAAGCAAATGTTAAGTGCTTCATGAAGCCCAATTAGCCGATATTCACATGGGGGTGGAGGCATGGGTGAGAAATCCAAGCCCATAAATAGTGGTAGAATCAAGCCCGTAAAGCGTGATCCCTTGGCGCTTAAGACCCAAAACTTCGAAAATAAAAGACATTCTCAAACCCCAACCCTGCAAAATCTACTTCCATTTGAGAGAAGAGATTATTGGTCGTGTACCTATTTGTGTCCCTACCAATGTTGTTGAGGAGTACCATTCCCGAAATCAACTTGTGAGACTAAATTTGCTCTATCTAACACATTTGGTAGAGAAAAATTTTGACATGGAATGGCCATGATGGCTGAATCTCCCTAGCAAAATTTGGTTAACTCTGTGAATGATTCCTTAAGTTCCCAGATATAAGTATGGTGAATTGTTTTAGTTTTGGATAATGTTATGGATATTGTCCTCAAATATGAGTTGATTGAATCATGTTTTTATATACTTGTGACCGAATTCAATTATCATGTCATTAGGTATAAATATGAGAAAGTTGGTTGTCTAGATGAATGTACTACTACGCACACTAACTTTATACCTAATCACCCTTCTAACAACGAATTCAAGTCTATTCAGCCCAATTAAGGGTATTGACACCGTTCTTTGTTGTATATATGGTACTAAATTACCATTAAAGAGGCCTTATATTCTCCCTATTACGGAAGAACGTCGTTGAGTTTTAAGAATATCTGATAGCACAATGGTCAAGACTGAAGCTACTAGAGTGGAACATCTTTGCATCCCCTCCTAATAAATATGGATCAATACTTATTTTGGAGCCAATGGGCCACACCCTGAATGGATGTGCGCCTTTAAAGGATGGTTTGTCGTCCCTAATAACGCATGACGCACCTGTATGGACAATATGGTACAAAAGACGGCTAGCCAATCATCTGTCTTCGGCTAAAATTGACTAATCAAACAGTTCGTAGGATTCACTTCCCTAATAGAAAAAAAATATGTCACAAATGAATCATTACTCGATCATTGTCTCAACCATTTCATCTTATGAGATTAATCTAGATTATCTTGAGACTTAAAGTTCTTGGTTCAGTAAACTAGTTTGGGTGAGATAAAATTGGAATGAGATTATCATCGATGATATTTCACTTATATGGTTGCTACCAACATAAATGAAAAACAACATTATGGAATTGTGTTCAATTAATAGTGACAAAGTAGTAATGATTGGTCAAAGGACAACTAATGTTGAATTAGATTCCTTATCAAAGTATGTTTGGGACCTATCTTACCTACATCTGCCAAGGAAACCTTCTCGTGTTTGAAGTGAGAAAGGAAGCGTAATGGAATGAATGAAATAGTGCGATGCAATGCACATTTTATGGCGTAAGACTTCTCTCAAACGCTTCATGATTCATTGCAGCTTATGAATGTGGTTATAGCATATCTCTATGGAGATCATGATACAAAGGTTTACATGTAATTTCTCAAAGAATTACATGGACTGATCCAAATAGTTCTAGACCAAAACACCTTCTCAACTTATATGAGTCACTTTACGAATTGAAACAATCTGAGTACATGTTGTATACCCTTCTAAGTGATTACTTGACCAATCAAGGATATGTGAGTAAATTATGCCCTTTGCGTGTTAACTAAGAAGTATTCTGAAATTGCTAGAGTTGCAATGCATGTTGATGACATGAATCTCGGTAAGATTCTCAAAAAAATTGAGAAAATTGCCTAGCACCTGAAGACGAAATATTAGATGATGGATCTTGGGAAAACTCATCCATTTCGTGACCTATCGAGTATTGTTCTGACGGTATTTTGGTCCATTAGTCAAAATACAGCCAAAAAGTGTTGTTTCTGAGTACACCTATAATCATCGATATACTAGATGCAAATGAAACCTTTGTAGAAATTTTGGAACCTGAAGTTCTACTTCTGCATTAGGCAAGATATCTCTATCGATTGATATGTTGGTATTTACTAGCCTTTGCACACCATATGGAGGAAATGGCATTATCGGTGGAAGGATGATTTGGTGATAGTTTATGAAACTTACAGAGGACAAACATCTGTGATGTTGATAGAATTGTGCTCGGTGAGTAATGGTGAGGCTTATGGAAGAAGGAAATCCATGATGACAACACGAGTTCGGTAAGCGTTGATGAGGGTCACAGAGGAAGACATCCACGACGCTTATAGAAACTTTGTAAACATTGACGAAGCTAACACCAAAGTATATCTATGGCATCAAATATGTGTTTGGAAGGTGGTGATGAGACTCGCGGACAAGATGCAGAAAATCAAGAAGCCAAAATCTCTCACTGTCTTTACAAATGCAAGGCAATAGTGGCTACATTAATTGCCATTCAGATGAATAGTATTGCTAGTGCATAAGGAGAATTCACCATAATCTCTCTTTATAAAGGATGCGGAAAAATAATTTGTAATCAACTCAATTATGGGATACTTTTACCCATTTGGCTTGGAGGAAAAGATTGTATAAAATAATTAAGCTGATTGTAAAAAATTCTCTGACCCAATGCAACAAAAACAATTGCTTGCATGTGAAGTGCTACATAATTAAGAAATCAGTTACTAATATGTGCATGGAATATGAAACTCATTTACCATATAAGATTACCAAATTTGTCCAACTTTATGATTTGGTTGACAGATGCATTCACATGTGTGATTATACCATGTGAATATATATGATTGGGAGATAGTCCGGTTGTATCAAAGCCGACATTGTGAAGCTTAATTTGGTGCAAATATTTAAAGAGCACGTGTTCATGTTCCCAACAAAAACAAAAAGTGGGGTCCACTTAAAATCATGCATGAAACAACATGTCAATTAAAGGAAATTTCTTCTGCCAAGGTCAAGTATGTCCAAGAAAATGTCAATTGCAACATGCATGGGCGTAGGACAGCCTATCATAAAAGTGACTTCAAGCCACACCTTTTACTTGTGACACGCACATGTTTATACCCTGCTTTGAAGTGGGAGCATTTGTAGACATCAAAACTTCAACGACCAATAATTCAAAGTTTGACCACCTGACTAGTCGAAAACGACTATGCCAATTCATGGGTCCTACAAAATACATGTGGCACATGACAAATTGAGCAATAAAAAAAGACACATGTCCACATATGAGACTTCCGTCAAACATATGAAATCAAGTCCAAAAAGGACAAATTAACTCTAATTTGATCAAATTATATCAATGAGGGCTTAATTTCCTAAATCCAAGATTATGATTCAATTAAGGACTAAATTAAATCAATTAGTCTAAATTAAATCAAAATTTTAAATCTGATCCCACAAATTACGGGATTGAAATTTGGTCTTCCAAACCAAGCCCAATTCTTTGCCTATAAATACTAGGCACTCATTCATAAGCAGGGACTTTAGACAAACGAAGCAAGTCCAAAGCCCTCCCGAACATCCAGAAATCCCTTAGATGCACAAACATCCAAATACTCGTGTTCTTCTTTAAGCTCGTGGAGGATAATAAGCACAACAAACACATGTTGATCCCTACTACTCGTGAAACTCCTTGTGGTCCCAATTTGTTCAAAATCAAGCCTCGATTACCCTTGATGAAACTTCTAGCCCGATTCAAGATCAAGTGTTCATTGCCTTTGAATCGAATTCTATGACTTGAGTGAAAGAAGCAAGTCCAAACCTTTGAAGAAACTATAAAGTCCTTCACCAATTTTGTTATGAACCACCAAGCACCACCTACACGTGCCGGTTCCTCCCATGTCACAATCCAAATTCTTGCGGCGTTCATTGACCAAGATCAAGTCTCTATGACACTTGGACCAACCACACACAAACCTCATCGGAGATCGAATATAAGGATCGAATTTCAGAGAATGTAGCCCTAAATTTTCATGAATACAAACTTTACTTTGTACAGGTGTTCTTGTAATCATTTGTCATAGGAATTTCCTTGTTTACATGGGTTTTACAGGTTTTATGGAAGATTACACTCTCGTCGCGATAAAGTCTTGTTTCAGCTTGCCCACTACTTCCCCTTCTTGCTTGTCTGTCTTACTTCAAGTTTTCCGATGTTTCCTTACGAGTAGATTTCAATCTCACCTACCTTGACTCTGATATCAAATTTTTCTCCATCTCTGCAAATCTCTAATTTATTTTTATCCATCTATATGAATTTCTTGTAAGGAAAAAAACCATCATGATTAATACAAATAAAGCATTAGACATGAAAAATTACACACTAATTTCTCAAACCCTTATCTCATTCTCTCTAGGCTGGTTTGGGGTTGCTTAAAATTTTTTAAAAGCAAGTTCTTAAAAAATTTGGGCCTTAATTATGTTTGGTAAATGAGAAAAAGTGTTTTTATTTATTTTAAATCATGGGTCCAAAACAAAAGAAAGTAAAAGCAGCTTTGCATATACTTCTTAAAAAAGTCCTTTTTTTCATTGGAGATAGGTGAACAATACCAATTAATAAAACTTTCATATTAACAATCCTATCCCCTATATATATATATATATATATTTTTTTTTTTCTTCCTAAAAGCACTTTTTGCATTATAGTATACCAAACACATCTACAGTTTATTTTCACAACGCAACAAAAACAATTTTAGAAAAAAACCCAGCAACCCCAAACCAGTCGTCTATCTCTCTCAAATAGTTAGTTTTACAACACCAACAATGTTAGCACCAAAGACTCAGCAACCCTTTCTCAACTTGCAAGTTACCAGATAACAATGGAGGAAGAGAAGGGAAGAGACAGAGAGAGAAATGTTTTTGTAATTTTGTATTGAATGTTCCCAAAATATCTATTCTGCTCAACCCCACCAAATTGATTACATATATGATTCCACTAACACCAAATGCCAGCTGGCCATATGACTACCACAACTTGATTACTACTTATTACAGTACTATTAAGCTACTAATTGCAAACAGATAACCACAATCGTAACATTGCCCATTCCTTCAGATAAACTTTGTCCACAAGGTTGTAATCACAGAGGAAAATCTGGGAATTTCTCAGCCAACTCATCATAATCTTCCCATGTAGCATATTCTTCCTTGCTGCCCTTCCAGTGAACAAGCAGTTGCACTCCCGCCCTTTTACCTTTTTTGTAAACTCGCCTTTGCAGAATTGACATTGGTTATAGAGACTTCAACTCATCTTCTGTCACCACTGGTAGAACTGTTAAAGGACTAACCCCTGGGCCCAAATGTTTCTTCAAACAGCTAACATGGAAGACATGATGTATCTTGGAATCTGTAGGAAGCTTAAGTTTGTAAGCTACACTCCCAATCCTCTCCAAAACTTCATAAGGGCCATAAAACCTGGGATGTAACTTATGATAAGCATGTGCAGCCAAGGATTGCAATTGATAGGGTACCAATTTCAAATAAACTAAGTTTATAACTTCAAACACTTTTTCCCTTCTGTGCTTATCAACTTGAGCTTTCATTCTATTTTGAGCCACCAACAGATTAGTCTTGAGCATAGCTAATAGATTATCCCTAGCCAACAATCCTTGCTCCACTATATCTAGCTTGGCAGTGCCCTTTTCATAAGAAGCAATATATAGAGGGGGAAATCCATAAACAACTTCAAAGGGAGAGAACTTGGATGAACTGTGAACTAAAGAATTATAACTCCATTCAGCCCATGGGAGCCAATAGAGCCACTTTTTGGGTTGGCAACTTGTGAAGCACCTAAGATAGGTTTCTAAGCCTCGGTTAACCACCTCAGTCTGTCCATCACTCTGAGGATGGTATCCCGAACTCATACACAGCTTAGACCCACTCTGTTTGAAAAATTCTTTCCAAAAGGTACTGAGGAATACGGTGTCTTTATCACTCACTATAGTTGATGGCATGCCATGCAGCTTGAACACATGTTCTACAAACTCCTGAGCTACCATAGTTGCGGTGTAAGGGTGTCCAAGAGCAATGAAGTGAGCATATTTTGATAACCTATCCACAACCACCAGAATAAGAGACTTGCGTTTGCAGTTGGGTAAGCCACTAATAAAATCCATACTAATGTCCCTCCACACATGTTCAGGTATTGGTAGTGGCTGGAGTAAACCTGGTGGTGACAAGGTCTCATACTTATTCTGTTGGCACACCCTGCATTCAGCTACCCAAGACTTAATGTCTTTTTTCATTCCCACCCAATAAAAACTTCTTTTCAATCTGTGGTAGGTTTTTTTGAACACCTTCATGCCTAGGCATAGGAGTGCAATGATGCTCTTCAAAAATCTTGTGTCTCCAAGTTGAATCAGGACCAATCACAATCCTATTTTTATATTTTAAGAACCCATTATCAATGTGGAACTTTGATAAATGGGTAGTGACAATGTTGCCATGGGTGGCAACCCTCAGTTCTTCCTTCTTTTGCTTTACCCACTCATCTTTTTCCAATTGTCTTCTCAAATCATCCAACCACCCAAAGTAAGGGTATGTGATAGTGACACATTCCACTAACTCTTCACTGTGGGTTGTATGCAATGTAGGGGCACTAGGTACCCTTGATAAAGCATCTACCACCACATTTTCCACACCTTGTTTATATTGGATCTCATAATCATATCCCAATAGCTTTGAAACCCACTTTTGTTGAAATGGAGTAGTAGCTTTTTGATTTAAAAAATATTTCAGATTATTGTGATCTGTTTTGATGATGAAATGTTGCCCCTGGAAGTAATTTTGCCATTTCTTGATAGCATGCACCACAGCTATGAGTTCTCTTTCATAAGTGGACAGAGCCTAGTTCTTAGGGCCCAAAGCTTTGCTGGAGAAAGCAATAGGTTTTCCTTGTTGCTGTAAGACTGCTCCTATCCCATTTGCAGAAGCATCACATTATATAACAAATGGAATCGAGAAATCAGGAAGAGCTAACACCTTGGGAGATGTCATGACCTTTTTTAATTCTTGAAAAGCTGACTCTGCTGCCTCAGACCATATGAACCTATCTTTTTTAGTGAGTTGGTACAGAGGCTGACAAATCTTGCCATAGTTTTGTACAAACTTTCTATAATAACCTGTCAACCCCAAAAAACCCCTCAGGTCCTTCACATTCCTAGGGACTGGCCAATTCAAAATGGCTTGGATCTTAGTGGGATCAGCTGCCACTCCATCACTTGAAACTATGTGACCCAAATATTCAACTTGTGGTTGACCAAAAAAGCATTTAGACTTCTTGACATATAATTGGTGTTGCAACAACAACTCCAAAGTCTGGTGTATATGAGATAGGTGCTCATCTCATGTTTTACTATAGACTAATGTCATCAAAGAATACCAATATAAATTTCCTGAGATAGGGTTTAAAAATGTCATTCATCAAGCTTTGGAAACTTGCTGGGGCATTAGTAAGGCCAAATGGCATCACCAAAAATTCATAGTGTCCTTCATGGGTCCTGAAGGCAGTTTTCTCCACATCCTCTGCATGCATTCTAATCTGATGATAACCTAATCTTAAATCTAGTTTGGAGAAGTACCTAGCCCCAAATAGCTCATCCAACAGGTCATCTATGAGTGGGATAAGATATTTATCTTTGATGGTGATGCCATTCAACTCCCTGTAATCCATACATAATCTCCAAGTGTCTTCCTTCTTCTTAACCAATAAAACGGGAAAGGAAAAAGGACTACGGCTAGGTCTGATAAAACCCGAGTGTAGCAATTCCTGGACTGCTTTTTCAATTTCAGCTTTTTGTAAAGGTCCATAATGATAAGGCCGGATATTGGGGGGTTTTGCTCCTGGAAGCAATGGAATCCTATGGTCGTAGGTCCGTGAGGGAGGTAATGTGGAAGGAATAATAAAACCACCTCAAATTTGTTCAAAACCGTGTGCAGTTCATTGTATTGGGAAGGAGTGAGCTCAAATGTGTCACTTGTTTCAACTTCCAAAGAATATAATAATAATAATCCCAAGTTTGAAGTGGAGCACCCTTTACTGATGTGATGCACCGAAATATCTTGTATGGGAGACTGTGAAGGTGCACAATGAGTCAATTTAAATTGCTGGGATCCAACTTGAAACTCCATAGTCAGATTTTGGAAATCCCACAGGACTAGACTTACTGTGGCTAGCCACTGGACCCCTAGGACAATATCACAACCCCCAAGAGGTAAAACAAACAGATCAATGTAGCAATTATATTGTCCCACTGTCAACTGCACTTGTCTACAACAACCTTGACTTTTCACTCTACCCCCATCAGCAATCATCACCTTGAAGGGCCTTGTTGGATGAACTGGACACCCCAATTGCTTGACTAATCTAGAGTCGATGAAATTATGGGTGCTTCCAGAATCTAACAGTATTTTAACAGTATAATTCTTAACCAACCCTTCCACCTTCATAGTTTGAACCGAAGGTTTGGCACTAGTGCCATAAAAAGCACACTCACTCAATGCCATGATGTGTAAATCCACAGGAAGATCAGGTGGTTCATCATCACCATACTCATTATCAGAAACGATATCCAACATAAGAAGCTACTTATGAGCACATTTGTGTCCCTTATCCCACTTGTCATCACAAAACCAACACTCACCCCTTTCTTTTTTGCGTTGAACCTCCGCAGGTGTTAATTTCTTAAAAGGCAAAGTAGGGACACGGTGCCTTCCCGGGATGGAAGTAGGGAGAGGGTTTGGTTTGGCTAGAGGAAACTGTTTATGGGGCATTGTTTTAAGATCCATGAATTTAGCATCAATTTGCACCGCGAGAGCAATGGCCTCATGCACCGAATTAGGTTTCAGCAACTTAACATCATATTTCAATTCACGTTTTAATCCACCAATAAAACAACTCTTCAACAGAACCGGGCCGACATCAGTAGTTCGATTAGCGAGGCGCCTAAATTCGAGTATGTAATCTTTGAGAGTACCTGTTTGTTTGAGCTTGAACAAGGATTCGGTGCAATCCTCGAATTCATAAGGTCCAAATTCCTGGCACAATGCGGTGGTAAACTCGGTCCAAGTTGGTGTGGAATGGATGCAATCACGCCATCTAAACCATTGCAGTGGCTCATTCTCAAAGTGAAAAGAGACAGTCAGGGCCTTCTGATGATCGGGGGTGTGGTAATAAGCAAAGTACTGCTCAGCCTTGTAGATCCAGGCGAAGGGATCGTCGCCGTCGGTGAATCGGGGGAAATCCAAACGGAGTGGCTACTGAGGGCGCGGAGTGAAACCTCCACTATCGAAAGAGTCTCGACGCGAGAAATGTGGAGTCTCTAAATATTGGAATTCGACATCGGCAGGAGAAGGATGCAGCTGTTCAGGACCCGGAGGAGGTGGAACAGTAGAAGATCCAACGCCGCCTGAAACGCCAGGGTCACGATGGAGATGCTCTAAGAGAAGGCCGAATTTTCTCTTTAAGGAAGTGAATCTGGTGTCTGAAGCTACCTGGAGCTGTTGAGGAAGAGCTTCCAGAACAGTTTCCACGACGGAGAGGCGAGCTTCCAGGGTAGACATGCGAGAATTGTTGGTGTGGCGGGGCATACAAGAAGGAGGCCAAGGATCGAGAGGATGATACCAATGTTAGCACCAAAGACTCAGCAACCCTTTCTCAACCTGCAAGTTACCAGATAACAATGGAGGAAGAGAAGGGAAGAGACAGAGAGAGAGAAATGTTTTTGTAATTTTGTATTGAATGTTCCCAAAATATCTATTCTGCTCAACCCCACCAAATTGATTACATATATGATTCCACTAACACCAAATGCCAGCTGGCCATACGACTACCACAACTTGATTACTACTTATTACAGTACTATTAAGCTACTAATTGCAAACAGATAACCACAATCGTAACAAACAAATATAATCTTAAAAGAAATATTGAATGCCCTAGGCAGGCATTAGGTAATTGGACCTCGACTGGGATACACGGCCCATTCTTGCTCCACGACCCATTTGCCTCCAAAACCCCAGGCAAAACCCTCTCTCTCTCTCTCTCTCTCGCAGTTATTCAGCTACTGCAACACCCGCCATTGAGAAAAACCCTAAATTACTTGTGGATTTCAGTTCGGAAACGCAAAACCCCAATTGGGTTTTACAAGTTTTATGGAAGATTACACTCTCGTCGCGAGGAAGTCTTGTTTCGGCTTGCCCACTGCTTGCCCTTCATGCTTGCCCGTCTACTTCTACCTCAAACTTGCCAACGTTCCCTTCCGATTAGATTTCAACCTCACCTACCCTGACTCTGGTATCAAATCTTTCTCCATCTCTGCATATATTTAATTTTTTTTTCATTTTTTTTTTCAGAATTTTAATTTTGGTTTATGAGGGTTTGGCAGTATAGGAGGTCCGAAATTTCTTTGCTGCTAAATTTTTGGATTGGGTTTTATTTTGGTTTATTTTATATGCATTGAGTTGACTGTTTCATAGAATATTGGTTTTGGATTTGTTACTTGAATGTGTTCTTAATTCCGAACTGCTACTAATTTAGAGTTTATGATACAAATTAGTTTTGTAGTATATTGTCAAGGAAGAAGACCTTACATGGTATGAGTACACTGCCACCGTAACATTCTATGCCCATAATACAATGACATGTGGAGAGAATCTTACACATACATTCTATCATTGGCATGGTTGCTATGGCATCTATGTACCCATGCCATGCAAGTCCCTCTCGAACTGTGGATATATCGTTGGTTCTGTGAATGGTTTCTGTTATGTATAAATTTATAACGGTACAGTTGGGATATGTTACTAAAGACAATTAGGATTTGTGGGTTTGGTATCTGTTTAAATGGTCTTCTTTGTATGGTTAGGTGTATCTAGTTTGACTGGACAATCGTGCCACAGGCTCCGCCTCCGTGTTTGTGCCTTTATTAGCACAGACAACTGTGTGTTTTTTTCATCTGCTAATTATATTTGAATTGATATAATAATGGCTTTAGTTACTATGGTCGCATTTCTGTTGGTCTATTGTTTCACATTTACATTTGAGTAGGCGTGTAAGTGTGTGCATGTATTTGAAGTAGATGAAAATCATGGTATTGTTTGTGGCTTTTGTGTAGATAAAATCCCTTATATTGAATCTGGCGAGTATGTGGCCTATAATAATGAGAAGGGTGGCATTATCGAAAGACTAAAGGAGGACCGTATTGCTGATTTGGACACTGAATTTCACTCAATACCAGGATGGATATCTACAAAGGCAATGATTAGCTCCTGTGTTTCTGATGCTCTTACATATGAACTTTGGGTTGGAACTGATGGTAATTCTGCCAAAGAGATATATTATTCTGATCTCCCATGGCCAATTGGAAAGATTCTATATTATAAGAAATCTTACACTGTAAAGCAGCAACTTGGGATTACTAATGACAATGCTGAGAAAATAGAAGAAGAGGTTCTTCCTTTTTTCTCACTGATCATATTACTTTGTGTTTAGTAACAAGTGCTGTCTTGCTTGACTATTATATAAATTATGTGGTTTTTATTGATATCGAAAGTTGATGGACAGACATACAGGAGAGCCAGCCTTGCATTTGGAGCTCTGTCAAGTCGGTTGGAGGAACATAAATTTTTATTTGAAGACAGGTGATTTTCTATCCTATTCTAGGTACCTATTTACTTTTACATTGAAATCCTGGGGTGCTTGATTTTATTTTAACTTGCTTTCTTTAGTACTAATATTTTGTTACATGCAAAGTGGCAAACTGATACTATCGTGCTGATTGTGTATCTACATGTGTTGTTCCTTTTGTGCAGGCCGTCAAGTTTGGATGCAGTCTTTCTTGGGCAGGCACGTATCATTCTTCAAGCATTACCAGTAAGTCATTCTATTTGTAGGCAGACAGATTAGAAAAGTTTATATTAGCAATTAAACACCATTTACGTTGAATTAGCTCAACTATATAGTTTGAAGCTACTAAGAAGTTGAGATTCCAACTTGAATCTTGATCTTATCTTGTAGACTATTATTCTGCGTGAACTCAGAGAAAATTATTTTCTTGAATGGGAGATGAAAGAGATAGAAGGTGCTTGCCAATTGTATTATGGTACTCCGACCTAGAAAATTAAGACTGCACCATTTTCTTTGCGAGTTTATTAATCACTTTTAGCATTAAAACTTCTCTGAGCTTACAGAACCTTGTGTAAATCCTAATGCTCAACTTATTAGCGTTAATTCTAAGAGCATTATACTTCCATAGAAGTGATTATGCTTCTAACTTCCACCGTCACTTCTTCTATGAACTTCTCTTTTTCGTGGTGGTTTCTGGATTGTAATCTACTGTACAAAGAATAAACATACAGTACAATATGTATAATCCGATAGGAAGCAGAATTCTTCTACTCTCTTCTACTTTTCTTCTTGAAAAAAGAATCCTGTTTTTTATTTGGTGAAATTTTGTTTAGAAGCATGTTTAAAGCTTTTTCAACAAAATATTGCTCTTTTATGGGCCAGTGAGATTAAAATTTTGGTCTGAGCAGCTTGGATTTCAACTTGCGCTCTCAGCAATCAAAATCGGCTTGATACATACCCTTTTGCATCTGGTTTGAACTCTGACTTAATTTGAGCTTAGGAAGAGGTGCTGCAGTTATAAATGACAGTTCCAGTTGCAGAAGACTACTGTTTCCACCAAAGTGATAAATTAAAACAAAAAGAAGCGATACTGATCTGAACTTACACTCAGATGTCAGTGATTTGTGCACAAAACCCAGTTTCAGTTGGCATAAGACTACATTTCCATCAAAGTTAAAAATTTGAACAACTAAAGAAGGATACTTGTTCTGAACTCTCTCACATGCCAGTGTTTGTTGCACAAAATTCGACCCCGTGATTTAACTTTTGAGTTAGTGAAGTATAGGAACCACTTTCGCAGATTTTCTTATTAGCTTCCCATTTTGTACCTTTGTGTTCATCACTCAACTGGAATTATGCTTGATCTCCCCCTTGCCCTTCAGATTTCCTTGTGGCATTATATAGTTTCTTGTATTTTTGGCCAGAAAATGATCTATGCCCCTAGTACAGTAGATTACTGACACTTTGTGCTTTTAGGAAACATCGGTACTGCGGAGCAAGCTTTTAGAACATGAAAACCTTGTTAAGTATGCTGATAGGCTTAAGGTGGAGTTCATGGACGCAGATTCTTCATCTTCAGTCCCAAATTTTCATGCAAACTCTTCATCAGCAGCTCCTAGAAGAGGTCCTTCAAATTCGAGTGAGATACTTTTATACTCAAGACTTGTATATCTGCATCTTATTCTTTTTAGTGCTATAGTTTAATGGGATTCATTGCCTTCATTAAACCAGTTCGGTTTCCTCTATTTTTGGTTCTTTGGTGAAATCTGTTGTTATCCTTAAAACTCGAGAGTAGATTTGGCTTGCACACATGCAGTTTCTGACACCTTATTTTGCTTTAGAAAACATAGTATTTTACTTGAGTGTTTTAACTGTTAGAATATGTGCAATTTGTATGTTAGGCCTGTGTTGAAGTGGAAGCTGCATTTTGCAGCTCGTAATTTGAGATCAAGTGATACTTCATGCTTTCTGACATAACTAACACAAGAGCTGACTAATAGGGACATGGGTGATATAAATCATCGTAAAGAGTAGTTTGTAGTCTTTTTCAAGAGTTCTTTGCATGTGAAGTTCAACGTGTAAGTTTTCCAGTTGTATGAGGTAAAGGTTAAGTTATATATGTTGACCATTTTGTATATACGACATTTATGCGAATGAAATTTTATTTAATCATTTTGGTTCTATCTATGATGTTTATATCAGGGTCACCTAGCTTGCAATGCTCCTCGAATGCAATATTTCTTATGCTTTTATTTTGTTATCAGGTTCTAAGCCCAAGAGCAAACCCAAAAGGGAAAAGACAGAGGCGGAGAAAAGTTTTAAGAGCAGGGCCAGATATTTTATAATAGCACAGCTAGTTTCAGTTGTACTTTTCGTCACTCTTCTAAGCCGAGTTGATGAGGCTGATGCCGAGGTTGATGATGATGATGGCTATGAATAGTTGTGTTCTTAAGACCAGCATTTTTTACACAAAAACCAGCCAGGATTAGCAGCCTGACGACGAAGAGATATTTTCTGTAATCCCGTTCTTTCGATTTTGTAGTATGATGTGGAGAAATTTGGAAAAATAAGCACCTTTATAAATACATGATATAATTTGTTGGAAAGTTCAAGTTAGAAACCTAGAATTTTGATTTTTGAAGCATTGTTGAGAATTTTGTAAATTTCATTGAATGTGAATTGGTGAGAAGGGTTTAACTGTGATGCAATTTCATACTTACAGGTTTTTCGCCCTCGTGCGCTTCGTTTTTATTCTGTGGAAGTTACATACACTGGATTCTGGAACCCGTATTTTGACACCGGCCATTGCGCTGCTAGGATGCATTTGTTTGACTTCTAGCCGGTGTTCGAGCAACCGTATTAGGGTTTTAAACTTTTGGTGCCTCGTTGGGCCCTAGCAACGGGCGACCGAGTCTGAGTAGGTTGGACAGCCTTTGTTGATTTACCGGCGTATGATTATTTTCTTTTTATGATTGATTTATAGTAGAGGGAAGAATCGAAGATAAGACCTCGTATTGTTTTTTGGCGACAAAATATTATAGATTATTTCTTATAATTATATTGACACCGGTCACTAAACTACCCCATAAATATGAACATCACAAAGTCATAATATTGCAGCAGCTCCAGGCTTCGCCTTGTCCCTGTCCCATTGATTCACAAGCTCAGCATATCCCTCAGCCAACGCGAAAGCAAACTCTGTCAGTGAGCTCATTGTAACTGACATTCCCGCACAAAGTACCCTTACCGCGACCTCTGCCATCTTGTCTGCAGTCATTACTTGTTCAACTTCACCGGCCTCCACAATTTCCATATCCCCGCTGAACTCCTTTGCTGTTCCACCTCTGAATCTCCTTGAACCTACCCTAACTCGGCGCGAATCCTCTCTAAGCTGTTAAGTGTAGAGGGACCCCATACCAGCTGCAAAAAAATCTAGTCCATCTAGCACTGGTGTCCCACTGGAGCAAGACAATGGAAAATTTGATGTGTCGGGATCGACCCTCATGCAACGGAGGAGCCAACCTGTTATTTCTTGCACATAGTATCGTTGAGAAGTGATCCATGACTGGAACAAGGCTCTCCAGTTCCTCAGATCTTTCTCAAGATTGGCTGCTGAACGTGCTAGCTGGTTTGGATCAGCGGCTGAGATGGAAGACTGTCGTTTAGCTTCCAATTTTGACGGCGTGCCTGCTAGTAAAAGCTTGGCTTCATCTAGGCTTCATTTCTGCGACCGATGACACTGTGCCATTACCTTCCAAATCCTTGCTAACCTGGTTTAGTTAATCAATTGATTAATACAGAAGGATAATTACATGAAACATGGGGTACATATTTGAGCAAACTATTTATAAAAGCTCCATGGCATACCCTTGTACCAATTCCGAGAGTTGAGGTTGCAATTCTTCATCCCTCAAGGTTTCAATCCTCTTCGAAATAACTTCAACCGTGTGTATTGAAACCTTCATCCAAGTATGCATATCTCTAATTGCTACCCTTGTTTTTTCTACAGCGGAATGATCATCGCCTTTTACATCTTGGTTCCGTAGTTGCATCAGTTTCTTTTCATATGCAATCCGTACCATGCGCATATCAGTTCTTCATGATTTTTTGTTTATTAGTCTCTTCGACGGATAAAGTATTTTTGAGTAGAAGTAGGTGCTATTTAGAAGTAATACCTTGACTTCCTCGTAGAGTTTCTTCTCCCAAGCATATAATCTGTGCAATGTTGATTGGTGGCTACCACAAAACATGCAGGGATCCTCTGAGACATCACTACTGCTTCCATAACCTTCATCTTTAGCGTGTGAAGAATTCATTAAAAATCTGGACAATGCTGAACGAGAAGAAGCTGAGCGAAATAATGCTACTGGGTTCAACATTTTCATGGCTGCAACAAAAAATTACTTGCTATATAATAACCTGAAAGTTTAAAGAAAATACGAAAACCAAAATATTTTCTACTGCTTAACAAGCATTCATAAACCAAGTAAGCAAATCTGAGAGTTCATTGGAGAATGACAAGTACTGCTCTCTGCTAGCCTCTAACAACGCTGATACCTCATTGGCGGCATTGCAAACAATTGTGAACTGAGTATCTAATTCCTTGATAACCTCTGCCACACTCATTGGCCTTGTGTTCATGTATACAGTAAAGCCTGGTGTTTCTTCCTTAGCTTCCCGGACCTCAACAGCTCTTTCTTGGCTATTAGTTTTAACTTGTCGAGCAGTCTGAGATTGTGAAACCTCTATACTCACACTACTATGTGATGGAATTTGTGCTTCGTGGTCAATCTCAATTCCGCTATCTGTCTCCTCCTCATCAACATCTTCAACATTAACTTTTTCTCTGTGCAGTTTACATCAACTTTATCCCTTTCTTGTGGTACATTTTTCTCATGATCACATTCCTCCTGTTCGGTTTCAACTTCTTCCAAGTCAGGGATCCCTTCTTCTTCTCTGACCTGCCCTAGTCCTCTAACTTCATCATCTATGGTTCTCTGATCAAGACTATTTTGAGTGGGATAACCGTAGTATTTCTGGCCATTCATAAGGATATTCCGAAGCTGATCAACGACAGTGAAGTTCGATAACCTCACTCCAACATGAGGAACTATCACATGTGAATCTGCAGAGAAATTAAATTGTTCTACAGAATAAAAAAACACTTGGAAAACAAGGTCTGAATGCTTTTCTTTATGTTCAAGAATTGTTCTACTAAGTTTTCTCAAACACGAAACAAATTATATTAAAAAAAAAAAGAGGGAACAAAGCATATAACCTTCGGCGAAAGAACCTCCTTCTCCTACCATAACATGGAAAGAAAGATTTTATCTTTTACAATTCTTGCAAAATATTAATGGGATAAAAAGGACAAATAAAAACAGGAAAAATCATCCTCTCTTTTTCTCATTTTTCTTTTGTTTTCTTCTAAATAAAAATGTCAATGTTATTATGCAGATATGATAAACAGAGATTTTGTTGGCTCAATAAAAGAACAAACAGAAATTTCAAATTTTCAAAATAGAAAATTAAATAGCTAATACTTGCATAAACCGGAGAAACGCAATCACTCTTTTTTCTGCTTCAAGTAAAGTGAATAAATAAATTAAATACTCACCTAAATCTCATATGGACTGAAAACCAGAGCACCCTTTTCAATAACTGGAAAACTGAAAAGTTCACATTTTTTATTTGTACAAGATGAAGATTCAAGGCGAATTGAGCATACAAATGCAAAATGAAAAACCCATTACATATTATATATATATATATATATATATATATTTAAATCTAGTGCTGAAAAAAAAAAAAAAAAAGAGCTTCCCATATCAAAGAAGAAATTAAACTCAGGAAAAAAACCAGATAAATTGGGCTGATTTTTAAGAAATAATCTGCAATAAACAGAAATAAAGTAAATAATAAAACATTAAGCAGTAGATTGGATTGCAGTGGAAATGCCTTACCTGGGTATTGAATAAGAGCAGGAGGTTTGATCACTGATGAGGGAGAGAGACAGAGACGTTGGAGAAAAAGTAACGGTCAAAACTCAAGTGAGAAGAAAATACAAAACTCTAAGTTTGAGGGAAAAGAAAAAGGCGGGAACAGGCCCATGGGTAGAGAGAAATGTTTAGTTGTGACGGGAATACGGATAGTACACCACATGTTTTTATGCAAGTGGTGGAAAATTTTAATTTTTAAGTTATTAACCTTTTAACACACATAACCCACAATTTATATAGAGATATGTGGTGTACCATCTCGTGTGAAGATCATACTAGAAAATCTCTCCATGGGTAGAGAGAGAATATGACATGACTATGGGCTGGTTTGGTATTGCTGTGCTTTGAAAAAAAATTGCTTCTGCTGTGCTATGAGAATAAGCTCATTTTTACTGCTTCCCGTTTTTAGACCTGGTTTGGTACTGAGGTGATTCTGAAAAAAGCTGGTATCAAAAAAAGGTGGGAGCTGTTTTTGTGTTTGGTAAACATTCAGCTTCAGCTTTTTTCCAGAGTTTTGGGTGAAAAAAAGCCAAAAATAAGAAGCTGCAAAACCCAGCTTTGAAAAATCGGCTTTTTTTCACATCTGTTTTACATTAAAGTTTACCACACACTATAATACTGTTTTTTTTTTTCAAAAGCACTTTTACAAAAAAGTTTACCAAACACTCTGCTACTTTATTTCACAGCCGTTTATTCTCACAGCACAGCAGAATCAGCTTTTTTTCAAAGCACAACAATACCAAACCAGCCCAGTTTTTTTTCACCCAAAACTGTGAATACAAGCTTGTTTTAAGTGTTTACCAAACATTTTTTAAGCTTAGCTTTTCTTTATACCCACTTTTTATAAAAGCACCTCAGTACCAAACCAGTGCTATATCTTTGCCCTCCATGTTGCTTAAATTTCTATATATGCCATTTCGAGAACTAACAAGTCGCCAAAGCCACTTCTTGTATTTTGAAATCGGGTGATGCTGTTCACATATTCTCTCAATTTTCAATCATCGGATTGAATAAATTGACTATAATCAATAGATAAAAATTAACAAAAAATGTGTGAAGGTTCATGCTATCTTTTATAGAACTACATCCGTGGTTTCATTCTCCTTCCTAGAGATATGTAGACAATCCTTTCCAAATTCAACCATACCTCCCATCAACCCCATTCACCCCTCATCGGAGATCATGGGCAAGTCTGACTGGATTTCGCCTCCGCCCGTGGATGCCACATGAATTTGGTTCCAACAATTAGTGTTTTCATTGAGAGTGAATTCATGTTTCCCTAGTTAAATCACTCGATCAACATGCGATTCTACTTTGGCCAAACAGTGATCAACCGAAGGAATTTTGGAGTCATTTCAATTGGAGCGGATTTTTTAGTCTTTCAAGAAAATTTTATCAAAATTATAGAATTTACTTCCAAGCCGTTTGACCGTGGCAAAGAAAAAAAGGCCTAGTGCTTAACTTTTCCAGATTGATTTTTTTGGGGACTTTGAGTATTTTGAAGGTCAAGATGGCATATTTCGAGGAAGATTCCTTCTGAAGATTTGTTAAGTACATCTTAAGCTTTAAAAAGAGATATTTTTGGATGAAATCAGAGTTAATTTGATGGAAAAAATCCTATCAGTGATGATGGATTGAAGAAGCACGAACCCCAACTCTATATGATGTGAAGAAGAGTTTTATTGCAAGGCCTGAATTTTCCCAGAGGAACACAAAAATGGAGGATTTCTAACACCTTTATCTATTTTGTTCTAGTATCTTATTACCTCAAAAAGTTAAATCACTTTACCATGAAACAAAGAGCTCGACCTAACTATTTGTTATCGTTTTTTCGAAGGGGATATATGCTGATTGCACATCCCTTCTTCCTCTCAGATCATGTGGTGTGAGAAAAACTCAGTCTAACATTATTTTGGTGGAGCTAGTAACCCCAACAATGACACAACCTCTCTGACGAGAATGGTAGAGTCTTAAGACGAGGATAAGTACACTTGGGGCAAATCACTCCTAGTCAAGGTGTAAAAAGTTCAACTCTGGAACTAAGTCTCGAGTTCCATCGGAGTTCCAAACTCAAATATGAATCATGACGGGTTGACAACGCAGCATAGAGATCATACTACAACACAAAGAATTACAAAAAAGACTAAGAGAGAAACGTGTCTATGCAAGGGAGCGAAGGCATGTTTGGCCCTGTGCAGACCAGCACCTCATCGTAAGGTTGACATATAGATCTCTTATCTGAAGTGTATATGCAACTGAGTTTGAGTCCATCAACACTGCGACAGAGGAAAGTGTTTGCGCAAAGCTCTAGGGGCAATGTAATCGTGCCCAAAATTCTTCTGGCACTCGAATGATTTTCAACGAAAAGTTGACGTCCCAGACGAAATTCGATATGAGGAAAGTTGGAGACAAAAGCTAAGGTGCTCAAGATCGTTGTATCAAAGTTTTAGAATTTTCTACAAAGCCAATCTTTCCAATTTTACGTATGAAGTTAGTTTAAGCTGTATTCCCGTCAGAACTTCGCATTTATAGGAAAACAAAGATTTCATGGCCTTCCCGATTTTTTCCCATGACATGCCACCTATTCCTGGAAAGATAAGAAGTCAAGCTACAATAATCTTATTTTTACATAATTTTCTAGAAGAAAGAACATGCTCAATTCTGGCACACAAAGCAGCTGAACAACAAGGCAGCACAAACAACATAAGCAACAACACATACAACTTCCTTGATTAAACTATACTTTCTCAGAGTAGACTGGGTTTCGTTTCATACCATACATTATCGCAAAGTTATGAAAGTCAGCTGTTTGTAGAATTTTGCAGAACTCAGTTTTGAGTAACGTGAAGATGTTATTTTCGTTTTACCACTCATAGCGCATGCTTAAATTTTATGCGGGATTCCTAAAGTTCTTCCTCTGATCTCATATCAAACAACGTACAATGTGCCACAACGACCTACGAGTTCAAGATGCACATAGTCATGATTAAGTCAACGGTTAACCTAAGAGTTTCAACCAATTCAAGTTTGCTTTGATGAGCTAAAACCAATGGTCACCAGCAAAGAATTGCACGATAACTCCACATTTGTCCTCCTCCACTGCTAGCTTGTAATGGAAAAAGATAGGGGGCATACCATATGGAGTAGAAGAAAGATTTCATGAATTTGAACGATTCCTACACCACATGGGAGTTATGAATCCAGATTTCCACACTTGAAGAAGTCTGAATTGTGAATTACTTTGCTTCACTCTGAAACCATTCAGAGTAAGGTGGATCCAAGTAAGAAGTACCTTCACAGTCCGATCATGGACTCAACAAGTACGAGCGGAGAGGACCAAACAGAGCAGCGATGCCACCATCATCCTATTCTGGGGTAGTAGGTGAAGTTCGAGCACCTTCACTAGAATAACTATGCTTGTCCTACAAGACATGGAAACCTAATCCAGCAAGGAATCAACATGTTTCCTATAAGTCTGGGAGTTCCTACAATTTAAGAATTGACATGCGCCGTAAGTAATCACACTTCTAAGAGGACGCAGTATCTATTCCTAGATATCCTCTAGAACTCTCAAGGACATCATCAAAGACAAATGTGGAAAACAACTTGAAGGTCCAATCGACGGGTAAACAACCTTAGTCTAAACCATTGTATCGCTCCAAGAGATAAGTACTTTTTTTATTATATACATGATTAAATGCATGTCCATGATAGAAGACCCAAAACAGGGGATGATCGTTTCAGATCCTCGCATGCCATTGTTTGTTCTGTCTTACACCATTCATTGTGGTACATAAAATACCCTAAATTCAAGAATAATGAAGAACTTTGAAACTTCGCACCATTCATTGCCTAATCCCTAAAATTATGGTCTCACTATTGCCCTTAACTATGCTTTTGAGAATGTGCTCTGCGTTACCAAGGACAACGAGTGAATCATCCTAGAATATATTCTTCGGAATTTTCGTTGGAATGACTTTCGAACATCTTATTGATTCGAAGCCTGCCAAGTCCAGCTAGTCTTGCTCGCTTGTTTTCTAATGGTTTAATCTTTTAAAGTTTCGAACCATATTGTAAACCCTTGGTCAGAGTTCCAGATGCATAGTTGAAACGCTAGATGCAAGGCAGATTGCGCGTATATATTCCTTGAAAGACTTAAATGCCTTAGGAATATTCTTCTAAGTTTTACTCAATTCATTAAACTTGTTAGAGTAAAACACTTGAAACTTTTCATCCTTTGCTTCCTAATCGTGGAATATAATTTAATTTATCAATCTTTCCAAAGTAAGCTAACTTTGAAGTATAGTGTACTAAGGCGAAACACAAGTAAGCTTGTGGGCCAAGGACATAGTTCATCAAAACCATCCTTGGTGAAGTTGATTAGAAAAAAAATCACCTCCTAAACTTGGTGTTTATAAAGATTTTCATCGCGATATCTGGAGTACCACCTTACTCTGGTATCAGTAATTAAATAGTAAACCCATGGAAAACCTTTTGCCCTAAACTTGCGGTAATGCATTGATTAGATTAAGGATGAGAAAGTATCCAAACTTACTCGGAATGGACTCTAGATTTTAATGCCAGTTTGACATATTTGAGTTGTCTTGCTTATTGATTATGTTTGTTCTTTCAGTTTGCCCCAATTCTAGGTCAGAAATCTTTAATAGTGTAACATGTAACCAAGAATGAATTTCCTTCTCAGTTTAAATTGCTGATCCATCCCTTATGAATCTTAAATGAAAGTTTGTTAAGGACTTGGTCATTTGCATTTTGGTCGGAACCACTTTTTGAATCCTTTTGTTAAGCCCTATGTGTCGGACCTGAGCGTTTTTTATCAGACTACACTTAGCTAGCTTGGCTAAGGCATCTCCTCATATCGGAGTTCATTTGGAATAAAATTACTCTTGAGGATTTCCTAGTCTGGGTGCCTAATTCGGACCTGTTTAACACATGGTGTTGCATAATGTACTTGGCTTAGTAAGCTGGTATGGGGTAGAAGTAGTTGTACTCAAGGTCAGAGTTCAGAGCCACCCTCAGATGTTTTCTACATTGCCTTTTCGACTATTCCCTCGAATGACATAGAGCCCAGGTTTGAATGTTATAACTCACAATTGTATAATCTTTTCGGAGGCCGGATAGTGCACTGAACTTCCAGGTCAAGGCACCATATGTGTGTGCCTATAGCTTGCATTGTACTGCGCTTATTATAGCTTGAAGCTCTCAAGCTACTGACCACTTTGAATTTTTAGACTTGACTTTGTAAAACTGGAAATATTTGCTTTGTAGAAAATTCTGAAACTTTGACACAACAATCTCAGGCACCTTAGCTTTTGTCTCTAATTAGCCTTGTGTCAAATTTCATCTGAGAAGTCAATTTTTCGTTGAAAATTATTCAAGTATGTAGAATGAGTTTTAGGCACAATTACATTACCCCCCATAACTTTTGTGAGAGCACTTGCCCCAATCAGAGTGTTGATAGACTTGAATTGAGTTGTCTTTAGACTTTAGATGAAGGATCTATGAGTCGAACTTATGATGAGGTGTTAGTTCACACGGGGCCAAACTTACCTTCGCTTCCTTGCGTTGACATGCTTTTCTCTAAGTCATTTTTGTAATTCTTTGTGTTGTAGCATGATCGCTATGTTGCGTTGTAGGGGTGACTTACCCCCGGTGTACTTCTCCTCGTGTTGAGATTATGCTATATTTGAAAGGTTGTGTCGTTGGAATTACTAACTCCACTGGAATAGTGTTGGACTGAGTTAGTCCAACGCCATAAGATCTGAAAGGAAGAAGGGATGTGCAATCAGCACATATCCCCTTCGAAATAACGATAACAAATAGTTAGGTTGAGCTATCTGTTTTATGGTAAAGCAATTTAAACTTTTTAAAGTAATAAGATATGAGAGTAAAATAAATAAAGGTATTAGAAACCCTTTTTTTTTTTTGTTCCTCTACGAAAATTCGAGCCTTGCGATAAAACTCTTCTTCACATTATATGGAGTTGGTGTTCGTGATTCTTCAATCCGTCATGAAGTAATTGTCACTGCTATCATTGGTTTTATTGTCACTCATGAATATGACTTTTACCATCAAATCAACTTCGATTTGGTCAAAAAATGTCTCTTTTTAAATATTGATCTCCAAAATACCCTAAACGCCAATAAACGTCAATTTGGAAAAGTTGCGCGCTGGCCTTCTTTTCTTTGTCATGATCAAACGGCTTGGTATTAAATTCTGGAATTTTAACACAATCTTGAAGGACTCACAAATCCACTCAAATTAAAATTGCTCCAAAATTCCTTCGTTTGATCACTTTTTGTTCGAAGTAGATTCGTATGTCGATAAAGTGATTTGGATGGGGGAATATGAATTCACTCTTAATGAAAGCACCAATTGTTTGAACAAAATTCCCACACATCCGCGGATGGAGGCAAAATCCAGTCGGACTAGCCCATGATCTCGGATGAAGTGAGAATGGGGTACATTGGAGGGTGTGGTTGAATCTGGGAAGGACTGCTTGCATATCTCCGGGAAGGAGAATCAAACCATGGGTGTAGTTCTATGAAAGAATGGTGTGAACTGTCCTTGACGAATAGCCTATAGAGGGGTGTTAGGAGATAAGTTCTCCATGGAAATTGGCCAACAATTTGACAAAAAACTTGTCCAACCTGGAAATCGGTACGAAAAATAGAAACAAAGACCTTAAATTTCTTGTCCCAGCAATTGCAAGATGAGGATAAATATATTGAAAACAAACTCACCTTAAACTTCTTGTCCCAGCGATTACAAGATGAGAATAAAATGTTGAACACGAACTCTATAAATTTGGACCAAATGTTTTCGTCAGTTTCGACAAAACGTTCACAAATTCTGAACGAAGACTGAAAATAGAGAGCTGGATCCAAATCCCTCAACAAACCAAATCCCAATTTAATCACAACTATTATGTAACCAAAACAACAAAGGATTTGACAGGACGACAACAAAATGAAAAGAAAGAGACCACAAATTCACGATGAAGAAAACAAAGTTGAAAGGTAAAAGTGAAGGAGACGAAATCGAACCATCCAGATAAATGATGGCCAGCACGTGGCATTGATGGACAAAACGGACAAATAACTGTAGAAAACAAACAAACAAACAAACAAACAAACAAACAGTGGAGCTAACAAAGCAGAGCCGAAGGCATTTTTGCCCTTTCACTATTAATGAACAGTGCTGAAAAACTGAGTTTTAGTATATGTATGATTTATGTTATCCATTTATAGTTTATATTCAAGTGACCCAAGTAGTAAATAAGTAAAGCTAGTGATATGGACTATTTAGTAATTTACATTCAAGTGATCCAAGTAGTAAATAAGTAAAGATAGTGATATTTATTATTTACTATCACAATCAAATAATAGAAGGTCATTCTTTATAAGTCTTCGATTTCATGTTATGACAAAAAGAATGCTACTTTATTTGTTTTGTTGTGAATTTATTTTATGTTTTTAATTTGCATTGAATTGAGAGTGTAAAGGTTTTTGAAAGAGTTATAAATATTTGAAGTTTAATGAAGTTCTATGGAGTTTCATAGACTCCATGGGAATTCATTCAAAATCTTAGGAGGAGAGGCTTGATTTCTTAAAGCCTAAAATACACTATAATATTGTTCTAAATCCATCAAAATTCTTAATTTTTTTTTGAAAAACTTTAAAATCAATTCCTAATTGAATACACATAAAGTTTTATGCACTACTATAAAATCCTGATTGAATCCATCTAAATTTCTTTAGAGTTTTATGAACTCCTAGATGGATTCGTTTAAAATCTTGATTTAATACCCTTGAATTTATAAACTTATTTAAAATCTTTTAAACTCCTAATTGAATACAATGAATTGCGATAGTTTCTTTCAACGCTCTTCTATATGCAGCATAATAAGCAAACCAAACCAACAGAAGTCGTATGTATTAAGTAGATGTTTAATATTTATTCAAATATTTTTTTTTTGAACAAACTCATTCAAATGTTATTGGATCTAAAACTTGTATGCTTTTTTACGAGCATCACAAATAGTTTGAGAACATAGTGCGAGAACTGAAGTATTTTGTGTTGTAAAATTGACATTTGTTTAAAAGAGCATTAGTTATGGTGTTTCCTTGTCTACTTGTGAGGGTGTAGAGAAGTCTTGAGCAATGTGTTAAACCTAACACATTCATGTATAATAAAACACCATTGAACTCCTTGAGAAGACATCTTCCTAGCATAACAAGGACTGCAATTGCAGCAAGCTCTCCTCAAACACTTTGGACTTCGAAGGTTGGTCTTCTGCACACTCACCACCACTGTATTACTCAAACCTATGGGGAGTTCTCCAAGTATATGTATCGGTGGTGTATGCAGGGACTTTCCCTTGGTATTTATACTATTACAACCGTAACATACATTCCCATAATCATACACTAGGATTCCTTATTGTACAAGTATATAATCTACCAAATATGAATCCAAATAGGATAGTATCAAGAGCCTTTATTCTCCAATTATAACCAGGTTATATTCCTTAACTTGGAGTCCAAGTTATAGCTTATAACTAAACCCTAATCACACTTACATTCCACATCAATCCTTATTAACTATATTGACCTATTAGCCATTGAATTAGAATCTAACATCCAACATTCTCCCACTAGGTCAATTAGTTAATTCAAAAAAGACCTTTAATGAATTTGTAAGTATGATTCTTTATTGGCCAATGGATTCAGTTAAGCTAATAAGCTTCTTGCATACTTTAGTCAAGTAAAGATTACTTATTCAGAACTATCAGAGACTATGAACTTACATAAGTGTTCATGTGCTCTTATAATCACTGAATAAGACCCTCACTTACATGAAGTAATCAATCATAGACTTGGTACAGAAGTGAGCCATATAACCATGAGTCGAAAGCACCAACTCCGTCACTTCCAGGTCCACTTAATCAACCTTATTTATGACTGCTTAATGTTTCCTATGAAGCTTTCAAGCTATGAGAATAGCTCACATAGATTTTCATGAAAAACTCAGTACATATGCTAATCAATCTCCCGACACTACTAATTGCAGCTAATAACCTTTTGCTGCTACATTGTCTCGCTGTAATACATATCAGTTGCTTATGATCTTTTAACAGCCTTTATTTCCAACAGAAAATAAGAACTAGAACTATATTTAAACAATGTATGAATTGCTAAAGCAGCATCATTTTATTAAACATTCAATTCAACCAAAAGCAGCAACTAGCTAAACACAAAACCAAACTTACTACTCATAGTCACAATAATAAGTAGCATGCATAATTATACTACATACTATCACTACTCCTACTAGTTCAACAAATCTAGGGTTGCAGTCACTCCCATATTGACTGCATGCTTATGAAAAAACCGCATTTGATAATACCTTAATGAGTAGATCAGTAAGCATTGCATGAGTGCTAATGTAATCAACCTTGATCTCTTCAGATTTTACTTTCTTCCTTGTCAACGCATATTTGGTGTTCAAGTGCTTAGTTCCAAGAGACCCTTTATTATTCTTAGAATATAAGACATCAGCCTTGTTATCACACCAAATTTGAACAGGCTTTGCTATGGAATTCATGATCTTGAGGCTACTGATGAAGTTTCTCAGCCATATAGCTTGTGATGTAGCTTCATAACAAGCTACAAACTCAGCTTGCATGGTAGAAGTGGCAACAGTATCTTGTTTCACACTCTTCCATGACACTGCCCTATTTGCCAACATGAATATATAACCTGAAGTTAACTTAAGTGAATCAAGGCAACTTACAAAGTCTAAGTCACTATAGCCTACTAGTTCAAGTTTTGAATCCTTCTTAGACACTAGTTGGTACTCCTTTGTTCTCTGTAAGTACCTCAAAACTTTCTTGGCAACTAACCAGTGTACATTACCATGATTAGACTGAAACCTTCCTAATATGCTAATAGCATATGCAATATTAGGTCTAGTACATACCTATGCATACATGAGACTCTCAACGAGGGAAGCATAAGGCTTGCTAGCCATTTCTTTCTTCTCAAAATTTGTCTTGGGGCACTGATCCTTACTGAGCTTTTCTCCCTTTGTCATGGGAACATCACAGCCATTCGAGTCTTCCATATTGAACCTCTTAAGTACATTTTCAATATATGCTCTCTGTGATAAACCAAGCAGTCATCCACTTCAATCTCTTGTGATCTGAATACTAAGAACAAAAGTTGCCTCTCCCATATCCTTCATCTCAAAACGCTTGGACATAAATGTCATGGTGTCACTTAGCAATGATACATTATTGCATGCTAGTAATATGTCATCTACGTAGAGAATGAGAAAAATAAAACAGTTGCCATTTATTTTCATGTAAACACACTCATCACTAGGGCTATCTTCGAAACCATGTGATGAAACAATCTCATCAAACTTCAAATACCACTGTCTCGAGGCCTGTTTCAATCCATAAATAGACTTGTTAAGTTTACAAACCAAATTCTCTCTCCCTTCTTGAATGAAGCTCTCTGGTTGCTTCATGTAGTCCATTTGATGTAGGAGCAGATCAAAATGAGCCACTATGCCATGATCACTCTAAAAGAGTCTTTTGTAGAGACTAGAGAAAATGTTTCATTGTAATCAACTCCTTCTTGCTGAGTGTATCCCTTAGCTACAAGCCTAGCTTTGTATCTTTTGATATCACCATTGGAGTCTCTCTTAGTCTTGTAAACCCACTTGCAGTCTATTGGTTTGATTCTTTGTGGTAGCTCAACCAACTCCCACACTTTGTTCTTATTCATGGAATCCAGTTCTGATTGCATAGCTTCTTGCCAATATGCATTACTGAGACTCTCAACTGCCTTCTTGAAGCTTAATAGATTTTCTTCTTGGTTACTGAACTCAATTTCTTGCAAATACACAAGGAAATCATTTTAGATTGCAGGCTTTCTTGTGCGGATAGATCTTTTGGTTTTCATGCTCACATGCTCAAGGTTCTCTTTTTAAATAGCTGGTATGGTGTTTAACTGCACAAGTTCTTCTACAATCACTTCATCTTGTTGAACAACTTTTGTTGGTTCTATAACTTGATCACTTTGCACTGGAATTGGTACAACAACTTCATCTGTCACAACATCACCTAGATTTTCTTCTTTCATTGTTATGGTCTCTTCATTCCAGTCAAGATTTTTCCTCCCACTCATCATCATTAGCTTCTTCAATGAACTTGGCTCTCCCAGTTTCAATGAATCTTGAAGTATGATTGGGGCAATAAAGCATGTAACCCTTGGTTCTTTCTGGATATCCTACAAAGAAGCATGTGATTGTTCTAGGGTCTGGTTTCTTCTCCACTAGATTGTATGTTCTTGCTTTTGCAGCGCATCCCCAAATTCTCAAATGACTTAGCATTGGTTTTCTGTTAGTCCACAACTCGAATGGTGTCTTGGGGACATACTTGCTAGAGACTCTATTTAGCAAGTAGTTTGTAGTTTTGATTGCTTCACCCCAAAGAAAGGTAAGCAGTTTCGAATTACTCATCATGCTTCTCACCATCTCGATCAAGGTTCTATTTCTTCTTTCACTAACTCCATTTTGCTCAGGGGTGCATGGATTGGTGTATTGAGCAACAATTCCATGCTTTTGCACAAACAATGCAAAAGGACCAGGCTGTTTTCCAGATTCACTGAACTTTCCATAATACTCTCCACCCCTATCAGACCTTACTACCTTGACTTTGCAGTCTAATTGATTCTATACTTCTGCCTTATAAATTTTGAAGCAGCAAAGGCACTAGACTTCTCTGTCAACGAGTATACATACCCAAACCTAGAAAAGTCATCTGTGAATGTAATAAAATACTTGTAGCCATTGTGTGTTTGTGTTGGAAAAGGTCCACAAATGTCTTTGTGGATTAGTTCTAACAGCTTTGTACTTCTAGTTGAACCCTTTTTCTTCTTGTTTGTCAATTTTCCCTTAATGAAGTTGGCACAAATTTTGAAATCACCATAGTTCAGTGATGGTAGAATTTGTTCTCTAGTTAATCTTTGCATTCTCCCTTTTGAAATATGCCCTAATCTTTTGTGCCATAACTTGGATGAGGTGTCGTTTGTCAGTGTTCATTTATGCCCTATTGTGTTCACCACACTTATTGGTATATTGCAGTTAAGTTTGAACATGTCACCAGTCAATACTCCATCACCAATTAGGTTGGAAGTTCGAAATATTGAAAAACCAATCTCATTAAGATCAAACTTAAACTTTGATTTAACAAGCCTACTAACTGAGACTAAGTTCATTCTCATGGAAGGTATATAAGCAACATCAACCAAATCTAGCAAAAAACCAGAAATAATTCAAGCCTAACTACTCCAATGAACTGCAATGCAACTCTAGCTCCATTGCCCATGAACACTGACACCTTATCCTTGTTTGGCACCCTCTTACTAATGTACCCTTGCAATAAGTTTGTTACATGAATTGTAGCACCAGTATCAAGCCACCAGGTATCATAAGATATCTATACCAAATTCGATTCAAAACAAACTAAAATTTTATGCACCATACCTTTGTTTTTCTTACTTTCTTTGTTTTCCTTCCAACGTTTATACCTAGTGCACTCCTTTTTCTGATGTCCTACCTTCTTGCAGAAGAAACATTTCATTCCAATACCCTTATGAATTCTCAGATGGTTATTGCCCTTATTAACCCTTCCAGCAGCCCTTTTGTTGTTTCTTTGTGGAGGGTTGTCTTTCTCATTGGGAGAATTGACATTCTCCACTGCATTAACTTGTTTCTTCCCTTTATCTTGTCGAATATTTTGCTCTTCATGCACATAAACTCGTTTAGGTCCCATTTTTCTTTCTTAACTATTTAAGTACTCTTCAACTGAGAGTAATCAGGAGGTAAGGAATTGAGGGCGAGATGAACTAGAAAAGGGTCATCTATTTTGATGTTAAGTGCATCGAGCTTTGCAGCTGCATCAACCATCGAGAGAATGTGTTCTCTCACATCACCACCAAGGTATTTAGTGGCTATAAGAGTGTTCATGAGAGTTCTAGTTTCTGCCTTCTTAGACTCTTTGAACTTTGCTTCTATGGAATCAAGGTATGCCTTAGCATTGTCTGATTCAGTGATAGCCTCTTGAACCAGATCAGACATTGATCTTTTGATTACTAGCAATGCCATCTTGTTAGCCTTAACCCATTTTTCACATTCATTCTTCTTTTCTGCAGTTGTACCTTCAGTAGGCTTGGTGGGTTCATTCTCTCTTAGAGCTAAATCGAAATCCATGAGTCCTAGAGTTATTTCAATATCTTGCCTCCACTTCTTATAGTTGGTTCCATTAAGTGTTTGAATTGAATTCAGGGAGCTAATTACTGAAAGATTTTCAAACGAAAATAAACGTTCAAGACTCTATATTCTGTATAACTGAAACAACTCAACCTTTGTTTGGTTTTTCAAGTTTAATCAGTATCAATGCAAAACATATAGGTTGCATAAGTAATGATATGACATGAAAGCCATCCACCTTTGTTTGGCAATTAACCTTCACAGCTCATGCATCTTATATGTCCTCACTAAGCTATCAGTAACCTAACCAATGTCGATTAGTCACACCTTTATTTGGGGATATAACCTCATTGTTATGGCTACTGATACAAGCTGATCAATTTAAACCTTGAATTTTTAGCAGTTCTTGAATGATTGGAACAAATTTGTTGTGTTTCAATCATACAATTACATCTCAAAAAACATTGATCATAACATAACTTTCAGCATGTTATGAACCTTAAAACCTTTGATTAGCAGACATGCTAAACAATCAGGACTTCTAAAGCAAACAATTTCTTAGTTTTAATAGGCCAAAAAACAGTTCTTTACATTAGTTATGCATGGTAGGCAGTTTAGGGTTTCTGTGAATGCAATCATAGCACAACATTCATGGCACTTGTTTGCAGTTCTCTTATGCATATTACTTAGTTCTATACTTAGTCGAGATGCAATGAAAGTATCTCAAAACTTCATACAAGCAAGTATTAATCATAGCAGCGAAAAAGAAAACCAGAATTGAAATTTTAAAGAAACATCAGTTCATTCATATTGCATGCATGATCTTATGTACGTTAGTTCTTTATGGGTTTTAATCACACAAACTAGGCTCTGATACCAACTGTTAAACCTAACACGTTCATGTATAATAAACACCATTGATCTAACCTTGAGAAGACATCTTTCTAGCACCACAAGGACTGCAATTGTAGCAAGCTCTCCTCAAACACCTTAAACTTCGAAGGTTGGTCTTCAGCACACTCACCACCCCTGTATTACTCAAACCTATGGGGAGTTTTCCAAGTATGTGTATTGGTGGTGTATCTAGGGACCTTCCCTTGGTATTTATACTACTACAACCTTAGCATACAGTTCCATAATCATACACTAGGATTCCTTATTGTACAAGGATATAATCTACCAAATCTCAATCCAAATAGGGTCCAATTATAACCAGGTTATATTCCTTTACTTGGAGTCCAAGTTATAGCTTATAACTAACCCTAATCACACTTACATTCCACATCAATCCTTATTAACTATATTGACCTATTAGCCGTTGGATTAAAGTCTAACATCCAACCTAATGAACTTTAGTACTCCTTCCAGTGGGCACTTACACATAGTGTTGATGCATGAGCATTTGGCTAGGTTAGGACATTCATTAGATGCTTTGCAAGGAAACCTCACTATTGGACCCCTTGCTTCTACTCCAAATTGCAGACCTGCAATATCATTTTTCCTTAAGTAATATTAAAATTGCACTTTTCTACTTAGCTACTAATTCTTGAGGTTTTTTTTCCCCTGATCAACACAACCTGAGAGTTAGAAAGCAAAAATACATAAACATGTATAATCCCTCTCTATGTAGGCATCCTTATATGTTAAAAAGTATTGGTGAGAAGTATTTTACCACATGTGGCAATCAATACCACAAGGTAGAAAGCTAACTTGAGTCAACCTTTCTTCATATCTCTCTCGATTTATTGATAGATAGAGGCAAAATTATGATGATTTGGAGTTGCACTTTGCTATTAAACTTAAGTTTATGAGTTACAAGTGTCTCCAAAGCTACAATTATACGTATGTCTCGATAAAAAATAAAATAAAATAAAATTCTTTAACCAATTGGTTGCTGCATAAATTTATAAAGAAATCTATTCACCTAAACATTATGGTAAAAATGTTGACAAAATCAGATTGCAAATGAGTCAGATTCGCATTGAAGCTATATGATTCTTAAGTTACTAGTACTCTTAAAACTAAAGATTTTATATAGCTACATGGATTAATTTCTTTAAATGTGCCTCGATATAGTTGGATCCCATTTTGGATTATGTTCTACTTCGACAAATTAATTAAACTAGAATGGTAACTAAATTGTCATGATCATAATGCAAACTATATGAATTATTCCATGCAATTGCCACAGGCGTGTGACAAGAAGCTAGTAGTAAAATAAAAGAGGGGACTACGAATCGGTAATACAATTGGTAGATTGGATATAGGTTGGGTTAGGTAGGATGGGTTTTGTGGATTAGGGTGGGATTCGAATTTGGGATTTGATTTTAGAACTTGGGGCTAGGCAGGGAACCCAGGTTTTTAGGTTTGGCTTCTAAATGGACTGAAGTGACCAACTTGCTAACTTTTTCAAACAAATGTCATAATATAGTTGCTGAGACCAATATCTTATTGTCCCATATTGCTCACACCAAAATTTTCTCGCCTTTATAACTTTTTTTCCTTCTTACCAAATGATTGGAAAGATGGACTATGAAAAACAAATTTGGACTTGGACCTTGGGTTTGGGTTTTGGGGATTGGGCTTGGACTTTAGTATTATATCCAATAATTAATTTTTATTTATTAAATTAATCTTTTTATTTTCTAATAGACACATTTTTCCGAATGAAGTCTAAGAATGTTTAAGGACATCTAAAAAAGTTTGAGGAAAAGATGAAGCCACACACCCTTTATGTTAAACAGTCTCCTCCCAAAATCATATTTGTTGCAAACAGGTATATGACTACTATAAAGACACGCATCTACATATCATTCATATCACCGAAAATCATTCTTCCTTCCAATACTAAGCATATTGAGAGAACCACAAAGAAATTCGTCATAAACTAAGTTTTTCGATGCTGGAATCCTGGTGAAAGCAAATGCGTACAAAACTATAAGCACAGAGTATGAGCGAATTTTTGTTTCAAGAACATTGTGGTGTGCAAGTCTCGATCTTCATTTTATTTGTTTAACATTAATTTCAGTTTAAAATTAATTTGGTTTATTCATACTACTTAGGTTCAATTTACTTTTATTGTTTAATTAGCATATTTAAATTCATTTATGTGCGTGTGTGTGTGTGTATATATATATTTTGTTTATTTTTTTCATTAATTGTTGACAAATATCCAACATGTCTCAAATGTCTCAATTACCATCTTGATCCCTATATAGCTATTGCTAAACAATAAACATGGATTCAAAAACATCAAGATTTTGAGATTGTAATTAGAAAATGATGGAGAAAAATATACTAGATGAGGAGAAAGTAAGAAAATTAAACTGGCTTTACTCGCAAGTTTAGAATAGTTTGTGCAAGTGCGAGGCTAATCTCATAAAATTTAACGACAACTTAATTCCAATCAATTAATTTAGCTTTATTAACAAGACAACGCTAGAATCAACACATAGAAAAGATCAAACTAAATTAACAAAGTAAGAAAAACTACCACCAACCTTAATTTTCTCGTGTTTTGTATGCAAGTTCATCTAATTTTAGATTTCACAATGAAGACTCCACACAAATTCATGGTCAGACACACATACCATAAGTTTTCAAAGTCTGAAACCTCTTCATTGTCAGACATAGGTTTAGGTACTCCTAACATGCAAACAACCTTTGGTCAAGATTGACTTAATAAGTAGAAATAATAAGGGACAATCATCTTTTGATCCAACGAGGAATTAGTCTTTAAGAGAAGCAATTACAGTTCTAGATCTTCTAGTGAGGGTTCTAACTAAACAGCTAGTAAATAGTTCTTTTTCTCAGTCTGTTAGTTTTGATCTGGTCTTAGCTTTCCATTCCAATTTATCCAGATCAATACAACGTCCTCATCGGCCTTCGATTCCGGAGTACTGTTTTCATGCAGGTCAAGATCTAGGTCAAATTCTTTGCAGCTCGTCAACTGACTCCCTCGACTATGATTGCTATGCTGATTCATTAATGGGAGCGCTAGAACTTCGTTTTCCCTTCAGGATCATCTTCATGCTTTCAATAGTAGCGCGCCACCATTTGGTCTCCTTTTATTTTTTTTACCTCGTATGTAGAGGTAGTGGAGTTGATTCTATCAAGAAAACCTATCTTTTCTACAACATCTTTGAAAATGACATTCACTTCTGATCCATTGTCTACCAAGACCCAATTGACCATGGTGTTGGAGATTTGCATTTTGACGACAAGAGCATCATCGTGGTGAGTGGACGTTTCAAGGTCTCAGTTGAGGAACATCAAAATGTTGGAGTTGATGGCCAGCGATTTGTTGATTGAAGCTTCTTGCAAGCTGTTTTCCTTTCCTTCCTGGTGTTCCCCATAATTTCTTGTTCGTTGTATATGCAATTTACTCTGGAAGGTACCTATTTCCCTAAATATTAAATAGGATGGAAATCTTGAAGTCTTCTTAAATTTCTACGACACCTCTCAAGGGTAGATCATTGAGGCAGCACTTCAGGGATCAGATCAATAATCTATACAGGGAATTGGGTCGGCGTTGCTCGGGTCGATGCCTCTTTAAAGCGAGAAACAACTTCTTCCAAATCTTTCACTCATACTTTCATGTCCGCTAGTCTTGCGAGTTCTTTCCCTAGTAAGCTTCGTCGAACATCCTACAAGGATAGACAGATTTCCATAACCTTCTCCCATAACTCATCTATGGCGGTAGCCTTGTCGATCTCTTGGTTGGTACCATGTGTAGGAACATTGGGTTCATAATACAATTATTTGGGGGAAACCTCCATAGAGGCTAAGTGATTTGGTCAAGAGGAATATGAATTCTCCCAATGAAAACACCAAATATTGGAACCAAATTTGTGCACCACTGCAGATGGTGGAGGTAGAAATCTGAGTAACTTGCAAAACATAAAACAACTGTGACCAAGCCTAAGAACGGTGGGGTATGTCGACCAAAGGTCATCCAACAGTCAAATTAGTAAGCAGTGTTAGACCCAAGCAGTGGTCAAGAGAATTAGAGTGTCGAGATGGCGTTACCAGAGACAAGCCCTAAATCAGTGTATTTAAACCAATCGGGAGAATACCATTTTAAGATAGAATCCTTGTTCTAAGATGGGAGAATCCTAGAGAATATCTAGAAGTAAATGCTACACCCTCTTAGAAGTTGTCATTACTTACGGTGCACGCCAGTTCCTAGATTTTAGGAACTCCAAGACTTATTTGGAATCTGATTGTGTCTATATCCAAATAAGATCTCATGTTTTGCGGAGTAAGCATGGTTATACCATCAGAGCCACTTAGACTTCGCATATTGCCCATGAACAAGGTGATGGTGGCAACCTCTGTTTCGTATGGTCCAACTCTGCTTGGAGTTGTTGAGTCCATGACCGAACTTCTGAGGTAATGATTTTCTAATTAACCTTACTTTGGCCCTAGAAAATTATGATCCCATAGCATGTAATATGTTGCTCAATGAACTTAGCATATTCAAAAGTTTTCCTTTAGGTGTAGCATTTACTTATGTGCTTCTCAACAATCGAAGCCACAAGAGATGAATTATCCTACACACAATTTGGAGCCAGCAGCTACTGTTTTTACTCTTAATATCTGGCGGCACTGTCTCTATATGGAAAAGTGTGGTATCATCATATCATGCCCCGACCTGGGATAATAAATTTTGTTTTTCTTGAGTTAAGGCATGAATCACATCCCAAATATAGAATTAGGAACTTCTATAATCAAGATGCGATAAAAGAAAGTAAAAATGAAATCAGAGCATTTCTTGATCATTAAAATTCTGAAGCGGAAGTCTAGTGATACTAATAATTTACATAAGGATTTACATCTCACAAACTAAACAACAAAGGTTCCTTATTCTTTTGTCTAAAACTTGAGTGTTACATATGAAAACTCTAATGATAACTTCTAGTTTCTAGATGTTGTATAAAGACCTTAGGTTTCTAGTTCAATACCTGCAAGATCTATAAAGAGGTGAGCGAAACCATATCTCAGTAGACGTATCTCAGTATATTATGGGTCAAATTTGGTTGAGAAATGAATGAGTTATACTAATTCAAAGATTGCCTAGAAATTCGGCCATTTATACAGATTTCGACGAAGTTCCCAGTGGCTAACGGCAGCTCCGGTGACTGAAATATTCCTTGCATCGACTTTTACAAAATTTGCTTGAGAGCCCTCTTAGGCTAATTTCGATGCCTCAAGTTCGTTTTCTACATCCGTTTAGTGAAATTCTGAAGTTTTAACGTAGTTGACCGGCTCGGTGCCTTGGTTGACTTTTCGGATCAATTGTTGACTTTTTACGAATTTTACTCAGGATCCCTTTTAGGGTAATTCGACGCCCTGATTTCAAATCCGCACTCCATTTTTCTAAATTCAATCGTTTTAGTAGGCTTTTATTAATTGTTCCTTTTATGTACTTAGGTGCGTTTGTTAGTGGTAACCCGATCCTCTCTTGTTGAATGGCTTTTGGGCGATGGAGTATCTATGAGTGGACCCCTTCTCAAATTGCACATTTTTATAACATATTAGGCTTGCATGCATTTCATATTTCATGAATTGAGCATGTTTTATATTATGTTTTATGGATTTCTATATTTATGGTTTATAGAAAATTTATGATTTATTTAAATTGCTTTTATGAAATATTTATGGTTTATCTATTTACGGCTTATAAAATGGCATATTTAGAGAAATCACGTTTATGAAAATTCTTATGATTTTGGATGATGAGATTTTGAATTCTAAGCTTGGTATAAGTTTTTGAGATGTGTTTTATGTGCTTATCTAGTGGGTTATCATACAACACATACACACAACCTGAGTATGTATATGTCTATGGCCATAGGACACAGTCGAGGAGCAATGAAATATTATTACATACTCCCAACTTCACTGGCAAAACCAGTGTCGGACAGCTTCACTAGCCATGGCTAGTGTCTGTGTATTATGTTTTGTTTCTTCTCTGGCGTAACCCAGAGTCGTACAGCCTCATCTTCGGGTGATGGGGCCTACCATATTTCTTCACTGGCGTAACCCAATGTCGTACAGCTTCACCCTCGAATGATGGATATGCTTTCGGGTGACTATGATACCCATAGATAAGTACATCATCGTGTTGATTTTTGAGACTCGTTGGTTTTGCCTTCAGGCGTATCACTACCACCTTTTATAGATGATTTTATTGTATGAACGTCTTTATAGCATGTAGAGTTTTTAGAACAACCTATATGTAGTATTATATGGGTTTTCAAAACAGGGGGTTAGTATGTTTAGAAAGAAAATGGTTTTCTTATTATTAGTATTATTATTATAAACTTTGGTCCACTTACGATCCTGGCATCAGGACACTTTCGCATAGGTATTTTTAAGTCTTCTCAGTGTAGGATCCATTCCTTTATTCGCACCTTTTATAGTAATTCTTTCACATTATTCTTTATTAGTTGTATGCTCTGAACACGTCCATGCATTCTCATATTTCATTATATATAATTTACTTATTTTATTTACGTTTTCTCTTTCTTCATAACTTGCATGCATGTTAAAATGGCTTCGTCACCGTCGGGTGTTGGCCAGCACGTGCCCATCCTAGTAACTGAGGGATATCGGGATCGAGGCATGTCACTAGGTGGCTACGACCAGACGACGTATCAGTGAGTGGGCTTTGTTTCAAGCGTATATTATATATATATAGTTTCAATAACTGCTTTGATGAAGTGTTTTCACCTCATGTCATTTTTCATATGCTTCAATGATCCGATCAAGGAGTTTTTTATGCCTCTCGACACTTTCCTTGTATAGGCACCAAATTTCATCCTGCCTGTGATCTTGATATATCATGTGAACTTCGTAGTTTTAGCACTGGGTCCCACTGGATGTGCCAAAATGTTGACCCTAAAAACTATCAAGCCTAAGTGGTGCGCAGGCCAAGTAATTAATAAGTTAACTACGTCATTCAGTTGATGTAGGGCATGCCAACTCGTCGGCCAAGCTCGACCGAGGAGTAAAATGTGCTGATGTTACATTAAGTGCGCTACTAACTTCTTGATCTTGCAACTGTGGCCAAGGAAGGAACACGTCTCGGCATTCGTGTTCCAGAGCCTTAAGACAAGGTTGCTAGTCTTGCGAAGTTCACGGATCGTCGAAGCCGGGTTCGGTCACGGTGATTATATTCATAAAAGTATAAGCACGCCGAACCGGTATCAAACTATATGGACACAAGTACTCAAAAAAGATGTATGTCTTGATGGTAAACGTGGTTCAGCCGTCAGAATGCCGAACTCTAAAACTTACTTATGAGTATCCAATCATAAAATAACTCGGCGTTCAATGTGCCGAGCCCACTAATCTGTAACACCTCACTTCGCCAAGAGGCTAATGAGATGACATCTACTAACAATAACTCAAAGATCCTTCTTGGCCGAGACTTAGATAGATAACTAGTCGACCTTGACGCAATGCTGTTTATCCAAACTGAATGTGCTCCAGGGTCGGCTAATTCTACGGCAATAGTTTTGTTTATCCAAACTGAAAATGCCACCGGTTGCCTTCACAATGTTGTTTCTCCAAAATGAAGATGTGTTGGCATAAAAAGAAAATAAAAGTCTCAAGGTTGTTGAGAGATTTCGCATAGAGCGAGAGTTTGCGCATGGCAGTTTGTGTGTTGAATGGGAGGGACCCTTTTTCAATTGCCACTACCTCTGTATTTATAACGCTGCTCTCGCTGATAGTCCAAGCCATAAATTTATGAATCTCCTGCTGTGTCACGACTATTAGAAAATAATCTCTTAGTCTTCTGATGTATCACAACTACCAATGAGTAATCCATGAGTCTCCTTACACCACAAATCCTTAATATTTAAATACACCACATCTGACCAAATAATAATGGCTTTTATCCCATTATCACATGATCAATGGTCAAAAAATTACCACACCATTATCTTCTGCTAATTTGTCCATCACATCATATCCATAGGCTGAAACCTACTCCCTTTTTTATCTATATTATCATCCCAATCACATCACATCACCATCTCAAAATTTCACCTTCATCTCCTGCATTGATTAATTGCATGAAATTAATCCACTAGTAAATGCACTGCCGTATGCCGAATATCTCCAATTAATTTGAATTGTAGGTTAGAGATATTATTTGCATCACGTTTATATGGTTTAAAAAGAAGCCAAGATAATTCACATTAAAAGATAATTATTTTGATAAAAACCATAATATTATCCTTTAACAATAACAAAATTATCTTCACTTTTCTATCCGACGGTTGGAAGGTATGCTCATTCAACGGCCTTGATTGCACCGGCCGATGGTGTAAATTTGGGTCCAAACAGTAGTACTCTAGCATAGATTATTACACCCAACCTATTCATGTAGCTACTTTTGACATGGACTTGTGTATCTGCATGTTTATTAGCACATTGTGTTACAATTGTTGAGATATTTGTGTTTTGCCTGTATCCTTAGCATAACTGTTGTTATACTATTCGCTTGGTTTTTCATACTTATATGTAGTATGATTTTGAAAACTATATGAGTTTTACAACGAGAATTACTATGTTACAAAAAGGAAAGTTTTAGTAAATCCTAATTTTTGCGCGCTTATACTTTTTATTTTGTGTCGTTCCAAAATTAGTAGCTAGACTCTATTGCAAGCAAGGGTTCATTGGCAGATTCTAACATCCACTTCAGATAATATAGGAATTTTATTCCTGTTAGTATGTGTAATATCCATCCTAGGCATGATGAGAATATTTTTACCTTTACCCACTTTTATCTATACTCTGACACTGCATGCATATGTAATAAGGGTTCATCACACACTGTGCACTCTCACTCTTAGTCTAATTTAACTCTAGACTTTGCTTTTAATTTATCCATACTTTTACACAACACTTGCATGGTATGACTTCGTCACATTTTAGGTATCAGCCAGCATGCCTTGATTTTGATGTCCATTAGGCTGGGTCAGTGACGGAGTCAATATGGGGTCATTGGCTACTTATGATCCCAATAGCTTCATAACCCTAATGCATATTTGTTTGTACATTTGTATATGATCTATATACATAAATGTGAAAAATTAAAAGAGTGAGACAAAAATACTTAATTACAAACTGTTGCTTCTTTTCTACAACCCCATGTATAGTCACCTGTAAATCTTGTTTCTTTCCTTTCTGTTTCTTCTCTTATTTCTTGTCTGCGACCTTATGGTGCACAACAAGTGTTCGATGAAATTCTCACTCAATAGTCATCAGCAAAAATCGATAGAATGCGACATAATTCGATATATACCCACCACTGCTCTAAAAATCCCCGCCTAGTGCCGCCTAAGACTAGGCAGCTGTCCATTGGCCCGATTAGTCCCTAGCCTTTTGAAAATTAAGAAAGTGTCCCTATACCCACTTAGGCACCCGCCTAGCTCGTGACTCTCACTTAAACATAAAATCAATAATTCTCATTTTGTATTTTATCTTTTCAATAAAATGTAAGAGACTTGTTGAATACTTGGATGAACACTCATTATATGCTTGTTTCCCATGTTTTCAAAATGTTCTAATAATTTATAATATTTATGTCATTTTATTTTGCAAATTTGTATCCCAATACAATTATGTATTTTTTTAAGTATAAATAAGCACTTATTTGTACAATATATAATAAATTTACTTAAGTCCGCCTAGTTTGCCTAAGCTCCTGCCAAGACACCTAGGCCCTAGGCCCCAGCCCGCCGTTTAACTAGCGCCCAGCGTTTTTTAGAACATTAGTACCCACCAGAAACTCGACAAAATGATCCAATGAAGTTTTTTATAGCAAAATTTAACCCATTGTTATAAAATTTTGTCTCCAAAACTCAATCGGATATGCTATGAAGCCCATGTTCTCCTATTAGACGAGGTTAGTTTATGTCTCTATAAATGAGATTACTAATATCGCGTAAAAAGACTAGCAATTTGGTAAGGACCTTCCCTTCGATGGGAATTTTGAGAAAGTGTCTCCTATTCGAAAAGTTATCCAACAACTTTCATACTCATAGTGAAATGCGGCTTCATGTATATCCATAACAATAGGTTGACGAAATGGAAGTGCTATTAAGGCACTTCCTACGATTAGGGATGAGCAAAATACCCATAAGTTTGGATAACCACCGTCCATTTAAAATTCATAGTTACGGTTATGGGTAACTGTTTAGACGAATAAACGGTTATGGATGTAACCGTTTAGACGAATAAGTGGTTATAGATATTAATCGTGATTATAAACGGGTACCTATTTAACCGTTTATTTTAATATATGTAGAATTAGAAAGAAAGAAAAAAGCTAAAACCCTAAATTAATAAATATTTAGGTCGGAAAGATCTTGCTAATTTTGAGTTCAAGTTTATTAATCATGCATTGCATACTGTTGGTTGGAACTTGGAAGGGATGCAGGGCCTCTCGGTCTATTAATTTCAGAGTGACGATCTCAAGTTTAGTGGTGTCTGATTAGTATTTTCTTCGTCTTGCTAATTGCGGTTATAAATCAATGTTCCATGATTATGTGTATGGATGGTGCTCTTAATTAATTTTCAAATTTTTATTGCGGTTATAAATTAATGTTTGATGTTCAGGCGCATGGTTACTAAAGAGAAATTTCATCGATTCGTTGTCAAATATGGCAATGTTTAAGGGTCAGAAAACAAAATTATGACAAATTTCTTTTTTAATTTTTAAGTTGTTAAAAAAGCATGTAAATGTGTAAAAAACATGGTAAATGGATAAAAAAGGGTAAACGGGTATATGTGGTTACGGTTAAACGAATACGCGGTTACGGATATGGTTAACTATTTATAAATAGTTATGGGTATAAGTATAACCGTTTATGCAATTACCCAATAAGTAAACGGTTATGCGGGTAAAACATTAAACGGTTATGGGTAAATAACCGCGGTTACCCGTCCGTCATAACCATTGCCCATATCTATCTACAATCAGCGCTAAGATGATTTTTTTTTTTTTTGAGATAATAAGGTATAAGTCCATGTACCCATACAATTATTAAGTATAATCCTGGAGATTTTACTTATCAATTGAGGCACATTGACTTCTAATCCAACTAAATATTTCTAACCTTGTACTTTGTAATGTTTTTCGAATGCGTTTTATACCCTTAGGTTATTGTGGGCATCTAATCTATTTATTAATGGGATGAATGTTTAATTTATTTTTCTTTTGCCAATTTTATTTTGGGCAATATTAATATATAAGAATTTCAAACCTTTACTCACTTTTCACTAGGGCAACATCTTATTGAAAATATACAAAGGGTGAGGAATTCGTGCTAAACCACAGGATGAATTAACTATAATAATTTGATATTGCACTTATCTATTCTGTACAAAAGTTGAACCTAATAGCTCCTAGGAAATCAGTTTAATTTTGAACAATCATCTTTTAAGATTGTACATTTCCTTTAGGATATGTCATACCAGTATGTTTATTTGTATTTATTTTAGAAAACTATTGTCTGACACACCCCGACCTAGATCGGAGCGTGCTGGCCGTCACACAAAGGTGACGTAGCCAAGTGCACGTGCGGAAGCCAATAGAGTAATAATATGAAAGTACGAATAATTAAAAACTAGCTTACAAAGTACTACGACAAGTGCTAGCACAAATGAAAAATAATTTCAGAGCAGGTCTATAGCAGCCCAAACGAAAACGACAATAATAGTACATCCGAAGGTGACCCTACAATGGTGAGTGTCTGTCAGAAACGCCGGAAAGCCCTCTGGGGAAACCACCACAACTGCTAAGCAACTAGAACCTGGAGGGGCGCAAAACAAAAGCGTGAGTGGGCAAAAACAAAGCTCTTTGAAAACCATTTAGCAAAAATACATTCTAACCCCTCGCCGTAAAACCTGTATACTTCCCAGAAAAATAAACATATGTACGTATGTATAAATATGCCAAACATGCTCAAAGGTATGTCAATCATGCTCGATAATATGCCATGCCGAAATCTCATCATAATATGCAAGTGCCCAGGTATAAACATGTCAATATCATATAATCTGGCAGCCGGAGTCACCTAGCGTGACCTGTACGGCTGCATCTAGAGCTCAAATCTCAATCTCAATATCTGAACCTGCCCACGAGTCGGAACCACCTAAAGTGGTCTGTACGACAGGCCTGGGTGTAACATATATATACGCTCTAGTGCTACGATCACGTGAAGGCTGTGCGAATAATCGCGGGTCACCTACGAGTCGGAACCACCTAAAGTGGTCTGTACGACAGGACTGTGCACCTAACTTGGATCCAAGCTGAGTGTGTGGTGCGGAAGGTGAACATCATGTGAAGGACTGTGCCCTACTCTGGGCGGGAGCACTAACACCGGGGGTGCAGGTTATGAACTCTCTAAGCATCTCAAACTATTGCTGAATGTAAATATGAATACCACTTACCTGGCACTTACCTGTGCGTCCACAGCACCCAATATGCATATGTATAAATATATGCAACTACTAATATAACCATCAATGCACGAATAATGATGAAGTAATGCATGACATAAACTAATAAACATTTATTCAATTTCTGGGAAAATATAGTATATAGGTATATACGGAAAACAAAAGCCCACTCACTGGTACGTGGAAGGGTCGTAGCCCCCCTGCCTCGAGTGCGAACGCTCGTCCTCGGGGTACGTGTCACCTATATGCGAAATAACTATAAAAACGTTAACTTTAAAGCACATAACCAACTTCTCGTAATAACTTCTCATACATTGCTCAAATTGGACAAATGAATATACCAACGTGCTATACACAACCTCAGGATCACAACCATATTTTTAGAAAAATTTTCCTCCGCCGCACGCGCCCCCACGCGCCGGCCACGCGCAGGCACGTGTGGCACACACTGACGGCGTCAACTGACGCCGTTAGGAATATTCCGTCAGTTTTGACAGATTCCGTTAACGGCGTCAGGAATATTCCGTCAGAATTGACGGAATATTCCGTCTCCTTCTCCGGCGAGACTCCGGCGACGTCGCCGGCGCCGGAAAACTGGAAAAACTTCAAACCTTGTTTTCTCGTTCATTTCTCAATCATTTTTCATGATTCTTGAACCAAATTAAAGCCCTAGACTAGCAGAATCACGTTAAACCACTTTTAAAAGCTAAAAACCACGCGATCATACCTGTCTCAAAACTCAAAACTCGGCCAACTTCGAACCAGGCCTTCCCGACGTCCAAAATCGTCCAACGAGCTACTCCGACGCTCCTTAGGACCTCACTAAGACACCTACGAGCTCAGAAATCCCAAAAACTCAATGTATAAATTTTGCATGAACAGTACTCGAATCGGCCATTGTCGAATCGACGTGAAAACGAAGGATTTCTCACCTGAAAATGGTATGGCTGTGCTCGCCTCGACCTCACGAGTTCAATGGTGTGGTTGGTTCCCTCGATCTGTGATGGTTTGGGTGGTTTTGGTGTTTGTCCGTACGTCGAAGGAAGAAGAAGAAGAAGGAAGGGAGAGAGAGACACGGGACAGGGACAGAGGGAGAGGGAGAGTGTGACAGTGTGTGTGTGTGTGTGGTCCAACACATGCCACACCACACAAAACAACAAAAAACGTGACAAAAACGAACTAGGGGCAATAATGTAATTTCACACGTGCGTTCTAATAATCCCGGGACGGGATGTCACAATTGTCGGCACTCCAAAATTACAATTAGATTTTTATAGTGGTAACAACAATTATCTATATTTTATTTTTATTTTTCAGCTATCATTAAGATTTATTGCTTTGTGCATACAAGTTTGTCATTGCCTTAAAAATGAGTTTTTGTTGTCAAACGCATTAAAAATGAGTTTGTATGTCATAAAAGTTTGGTGAATAACAGCCCCCTCTATCAATATTTGTTATATAAATATTTTAACTATTAGCATTTAGGGTTTCACCCAACCTCACTAATTTTTTTTTTTTAACAAACGATATTAATTACGCTAAACGGATGGAAAAGTGGGTTTAGCCTTATAATGGACAAACAATAATGTGGTTCAAATTCATCCTTAGCGAGAATCGAACTTAAGACTTTTAACTTATAAATGAAAAAGAAAACTAATAAACCGTAGTACTAAATAACTCCAACCCCACAATTTTTGTTAAAAAGGATTTTGCGAATATTCGCCATTGGACAAGATGATAAAGTGGGTGCAAAATGATAAAAGATGCTGGTGTTTGCCAAATCTGACGATCCATCGTATTCAATATGTGTGCGTACAAATATGAGAATATAAATATAAACAAAAATGCTAACTACATTCCACATTTTATAGTTTTTTGAATGATTTTTATGAAAGGCCACATAGTTGTGATATTTTTTTTGTATTATACTAATAAGGTATTAAAATTGTGTCAATTTGTACTTTCAGTTTAATGGAATTCTTGATTACTCATTAAATCGATAGCATGGTAAAAGCGTGAAATAATAATTGGGTTGGGGCATTTGTACCATGATAACCTTAAAAAGTCATTAATTTAACAAAAGATTAGACGTTCAAATCAACTTATAGAATAAAATGATGTTTACTTTATGTAATGTGATAAAATGGAACCTTATGACTTGAAAAGCATCTCAGTATTTCTTTCAATTTTCAATATTTTTATGCAACGATATTGTAAGGGAGATATTTGGAGGCTGTCCGCATCATCGGCTAGTCTTTAACTAAGTATCAAATTTAACACAAATATAATAATCTCTGTCATTTATTCAAAATCTAACATGAGATTTCTAAATTATAAGTGAAGAAGAATAAGAGGAGAGAGCTGGCTTAGCCTCACAATGAGTTAGCAGTATATGGTTCAAATTCTCTTTTTGCTAGAATCGATCCTTTTATTTATAAATGGAGAGAATTATCATTACACTGTAGTTCTAAATGATAAATCATGTTAAACCTGTGACGTGTAAAATGTAAATGCCTAGATAGAGGAGAGAGAGAGGAGTCCCTAACATGACGCCCCACCTTAGGCTTTATGGGCAAATCACGAATGATGGCCGGTGACCGACTTTTTCCCTTTCCCGGTTTTTCTCTCTTTTACCCTCGCAAAGCGGAAGTCAGCCCTCTCCACCACCAACCATAAAGTGTTTCTCCCACCACCCTTTTCTTTCCTTTTTTACCCTTTTTCTTCCAGTTCTTTCTTAAATTTATTTTACAATTATTGAATTTACAAAAAGACAACAAAAAATAAAAACAAATGAAAATTGTGATTCAGACCAGAAAAGTATTTGAGAAACTGCTGCAGAAGCTCCAACAACAACAATAATCGCTTCATGTTCGACTGATTGATCCCAAAACTTAATAGGTCGCGTTTCTTTCTATTTTTTTTTTTTTTTTTTCATTTCAGCTTTTCCCTTTTGTTTTTTACTTGTGATGATTTTTACCATGGGCCAAAAATTGCAGTAATTCCCTCCAAATAAATTCTGAAAAGAAAGCATAAAAAAGGCAGAAAACACAATAATTTAATTGCTATAAATGTTAATAAAAAATCAATATCTAATTGAATAAGGGGAATTTACAGTTCATCCGTGCTTTGTGGGGGAGAGAGAGAGAGTGTAGCCTCTTTTTGTTGCCGTTAGTGATAAGCACGCCTGGCAGCTCATTATTCCCTCCAACCAACCTCCCTCTCTCTCTCCCATCACCTTTCTCTCTCTCTCTCTCTCTCTCTCTCTCTACAATTTCCATTTTTCTTCTTCTTCTTCTTCTTTCTGCAGCCCCCACACCCCACTTTCTTTCCTCTCAGCTTTTGTGTTTTTTCATTTTTCTTCATCCCTCTCTCACTTTATCAATTTTCCAGAAAATGAATATGGATTTAATTTTTTCTGTAATTTATCTGCGTTAGATTGGATCTGGGTCTCCTGCAATTGGGATTTTCGTCGCCAAAAACCACCAGGTATGCTCAAAATTCAAGCTTTCGATCATGGGTTTTTTTACCATTTTGTTTATTTTTCAATGTTTTGCTCATTGGGTTTGTGAATTACTGTTTTATTTTCTGAATTCAATGCGATAAACCCATGTAACATGCTTTTCTAATCGTACAATTGTTAGAAAATTTTGGTTTTGTGCATTTTGCTATGTTCTGATGTGGGTCTATTTTCATTAATGTTTCACTAAACAAATAGCTGACACTTATTTCTGAACTGTGGATTGTACCATTCTACCTAGTTGTTTCTGAATTTATTGGTAATCAATCCTTTTAACATTTGTATGCTCTTTTGTAGTGCCAAATTGTTTGAGGCAGCTTGACGCCAATCTTCTTGCCAAAGTTGTGGATAACTTAATAGATACAGCTGCAAAAACAAAATGGCTGTTTCCATGAGAGACTTGGATCCAGCTTTCCAGGGAGCTGGACAAAAGGAGTATCCTTTATCTCATGAAATATTCATCTTCTTTACAGTTTTTGACATTTGTCTTTCAGACGTACTTTTCTAATCAATGCACTAGTATGCAACTTATGAGGGAAACAGAACATAAAGACGGCAACTGTTAACATAGTGTTGCTATTTCTGTTCTTTTAAGTTTGGATTTGTATGGTTTTTATGTTATCTCCTTGACAATCTATAGTGGACTTGAAATATGGCGCATTGAAAACTTTCGCCCTGCTCCTATCCCAAAGTCCTCTTATGGCAAATTTTTTACAGGGGACTCTTATGTGATCCTGAAAGTAAGTGAATAGATGTAATCAAACTCATTTCTCACATAGCAATATATTTTGATTACTCTTAGTAGCACACTGCACAACGTCCAGAAGCTTTCTTTGTGATTGCTGGTTTCCCTAAACAAACACTTCAAACCATACCTTGCCTTTATCGTGATCTGAGCCACATCCACGTGACAAGTTTATTAATGAAATATGAGTTAATCTAAATACTCTTTAGTATTCTGGATATTAAATCTCTTATATTTTGCGTTACGCCCTGTTTTATGAATTTTCAATACTTTGACTAACTTCTGAGTTGATTAACTTCCTATTCAGACTACAGCCTCAAAAAGTGGGGCTTTGCGGCATGAGATTCATTATTGGCTTGGAAAGGATACGTCTCAGGTAAACTCTACAATTTACGCTGTTGAAGTTATTATCTGATTTTGAATTCTCGGCATATCTTTCTGACATGGGGATCTGTTAAAACAGGATGAAGCTGGAGCTGCTGCCATCAAGACAGTTGAGTTAGATGCAACCCTTGGAGGACGTGCTGTCCAGTATCGTGAAGTACAGGGTCACGAAACTGCCAAGTTCCTATCTTATTTCAAACCATGTATCATACCTCAAGAAGGTGGAGTTGCATCTGGGTTCAAACATGCTGAGGCAGAAGAACACAAAACACGATTGTTTGTGTGCCAAGGAAAACATGTTGTCCATGTCAAAGAGGCAAGTCTATGTGCATAGGTTCTCTGCTGATGATGGATAAAACTTGTTGATCTACATAACATATGCATGGTCACACACATACACACATATGTGCAAGTTGTTTGCATATTTAACGCATACATATGTACAGGTTGCTTTTGCTCGATCTTCACTCAGCCATGATGACATTTTTATTTTGGATACCAAGTCTAAAATTTTTCAATTTAATGGTTCAAACTCATCTATTCAAGAAAGAGCTAAGGCGTTAGAAGTTGTCCAGTACATTAAAGACGCATATCATGATGGGAAATGTGACATAGCTTCCATTGGTAAGTCAAATTACAAAGTGGAAAGTTCAAATGATATTAACTGTCATTTTCGCTCTCTCTGAGTCAATCTACTTTTGTAGAGGATGGAAAGTTGATGGCTGATGCAGAAAGTGGAGAATTTTGGGGTTTATTTGGTGGTTTTGCTCCACTTCCAAGGAAAACAGCCACCAATGAGGACAAAAGTTTTGATTCTTATCCTACTAAGCTTCTTTGGTAACTTTCCATCTAATTTAACCCTTTTCTATTATATATAGTCTTACAATGATCTCTGCCATATTAACTGCACCTCATTGTTTTTAGAAGGCATAATATGTTACTTCATACACATTCATAAGTGTACTTGTGTTAGTCATCCATTCCTTTTCTTTCCAACTCTTTGATCCATTTAAGAAATCTATTCATTTTCCCTTCTTTTCAACAAAAACAGAAGTCAGATACTTGCAGCATTGCCTATAATAATGGATAACTTTGTTTATTTAAGTGAAGTTTCATTTGTGATTATGAGTTTTGAAATCCAATGATATTGTAGTTCTGAAAGAAAGATATTTTCCTTTGAAGTGTTGAGAAGGGACAGGCAGAACCAGTTGAGGGTGATGCTTTGACGAGGGATTTGCTAGACACAAATAAGTGCTATCTTCTAGATTGTGGGTTGGAAGTGTTTGTTTGGATGGGGAGAAATACATCTCTTGACCAAAGAAGGAGTGCAAGTGGAGCTGCAGAAGTATTAGTCATTGCCCTTGCTTTTTCCACCTATCATCAATTTTGCATCGTGTTGTATGTTCTCATTAACCCTTGTTTTCTGTCAATCTCACCATATAGGAACTAGTCCGTCCTCCTGATCGATCGAAATCCCACATAATTCGTGTAATTGAGGGCTTTGAGACAGTTATGTTTAGGTCCAAATTTGATTCGTGGCCCCAAACAGCTGATGTAGCTGTGTCAGAAGATGGTAGGGGCAAGGTTGCAGGTCTGTCTGGACTGTTTTGCTTCTGATTTTTCTTCTTCTTTTTCTTTTTCTTTTTCTTTTCCTTGCTTGCAACATATTTTGTCCTTATGTTCATATCACTTCTGTTGCTTCTCATTCTTTCTGCAGCACTCTTAAAGCGTCAAGGGGTTAATGTGAAGGGTCTGTTGAAAGCTGATCCTGTAAAAGAAGAACCTCAACCATACATTGATTGCACTGGAAACTTGCAGGTGCTTTATATCTATATTTATTGCACTTTTTTTTGTTTCTCATGTTTTTCTGGTTCCTTTTGTAACCATTCTTGCGTAGAAATGCTAGTACTTGTTTGTTAGTTCAATTCTTTATGGAAAAGCTTCCCTTGAACCAAGAACCTCTTTTGTTAACACAAACTCCACAAAGCTAGTTGACCGCACTCTTTTTGTCTTTTCTTTTCAAAATAGTTAAAAAGGAAGATATTTGTCTATGTCATATGACGAAGATATAAAAGAGGAAGGCTTCAGAATCAATTCGCGAACTGTATGGAAATTCCACGAACTTGGTTAGAAAGCCTCATATTTAGTTTTGAATACTAACCATAAAACTAAGGGGTTGTAACATTCTACAAGAATCATCTCTGACTCATCATAAATGAGGTCTTAGGGAAACATGAACAATCATTTGGAATGCTATATTTTGGTTTTGCTTTAGTTTCATATTACTGTTGCTAAGATATGTGAATATAAACCTCATGTCGACTTTTGGTTACGTGATCTTGCTAATGGTAGCTTTATCATGTTTTGGCAGGTTTGGCGTGTGAATGGCCAGGAAAAGATTAACCTTCAATCTTCTGATCAATCAAAATTTTACAGTGGAGATTGCTATATTTTTCATTATGCATATCCAGGAGAGGATAAAGAGGAACACCTTATAGGAACATGGTTTGGAAAGCAGAGCGTTGAGGTAATAATTTACCAAGCATCTTATCAATCTTGACACAATGCTCAGAATATCATAAACTATTCCAAGGCTTTACAGCAATTCCCTATAAAAACCAGGAAATTATACAAATAGGTTTCTAGTTAAAATAAGTGCACATATAATATTCTACGCATGAATAAAGTTTTGATTGAGGAGTACCATAGAAAAGTCAGAATTTTTTTTTTGAAATGGTAAAGTCCAACTTTTTAACCATGATATGTTCATAGAATTCTCTAATTACCTGGGTTTGTCCACCGGAATCCTTTGTCAGTATTTAGCCCTCTCTAGAAACAAAGGATCTATCTAAGCTCCTGGATTATGTGCTAATTTCTTATGCCTATTCATGTCTATGTGAAAATGGTAGAAACTAAAATGTATGGAAACAAAGATCAGGCATTTTCAACCTAAATCAGATTGCTTTTAAATCTTGAGCATTTTCTGGCAATGTAATTGGTCAGTCATGCACTTGGAATGTGACTGTAAATTTCAGCAGTTAGGCTTGAAGTGTTGCCTTGATGCACATCGTTCTAAGGACATCAACTCAACTAAAATAATTTTCTTCGAGTTAATTGAGTCATATGTTCCTTCTCTCTTTCCAAGCTACATGTGGCATATTTATGAGATTAGAGACATGTATGTTTGTTCATAGATTTAGCCCCAAGTGGAAGGCTTACTAAATATGAATTTCTACCCCAAACAGGATGAAAGGGTATCAGCTATATCACTAGCAAGCAAGATGGTTGAGTCAATGAAATTTCTTGCTGCCCAGGTAGTTTTCCTTCAACTAAAATGCTATTGTTACCCTGATGCAATTAATTTACTTATTTCTTTGTTGCTTACTGATGATATTTTATTTCTAGGCTCGTATCTATGAAGGAAATGAACCAATTCAGTTCCATTCAATCTTCCAAAGCATAATTGTTTTGAAGGTTTGTATAATCTATGATGCCATAGAGAAAAGTAATATTGAAATAAAAGGACAAAAGAAAGAAAGTTCTTGAAATCATCGTTAGAACGTAGTAGCATATTTTCAATTTACCACAAAATGGACTATGTGATATTTATCAGGGTGGTCTCAGTGATGGATACAAAAATTATGTTGCGGAGAAAGAAGTTCCAGATGAGACATATCAAGAAGATGGTGTTGCATTATTTCGTGTCCAGGGATCTGGACCTGATAATATGCAAGCAATACAAGTTGATGCAGTAAGTCCTTTCTTTCTTCCGTTCCTTTTTCTTCTGGTTTTGCTCACAGAACGATACCCATAGTAAATAGACTTGTATATTTCTGTCCTGTATATGGATGTTAACAATCATCCCTTCTTTCTTTTTTCTCTTAATCCCTGCCATCAGGTTGCATCATCTTTGAATTCCTCCTACTGTTATATATTACATAGTGGCTCAACTGTCTTTACCTGGTCTGGAGGCCTCACAACCTCGGATGATCATGAACTTGTTGAGAGGCAGCTCGATTTAATAAAGGTCTGTTGTGCTCTATGTTTCTTATAGTTATAGAAAGTGCTATAGAAGATAGACCTTTCTATGTGAGATATATATTTGTTCATATCTGTAATGATGGAAAGGCTAGTAATTCTTGTGACATGCATTTTTGCATCTAGGTCGTTTGTATAAATATTGTCATCCTACTCGCAGGTGAACTACAGTAGAGTCGATTTGGTTGGTTCAACTTACTAATATTTTATTTTATGAGGGTGCTTTCGGTTCTATTAGTAATCATCTGTTTTGTGTATGAATTGGTTTTTATAATGTATGCTATTTTTTTACAGTTGATCTGCTTATTAATCTACTTCTTATATGCTTTGAATTATCTACAGCCGGATCTCCAGTCGAAAATGCAAAAGGAAAATTCCGAGTCTGAACAGTTTTGGGAGTTGTTAGGAGGAAAGACCGAGTATCCCAGCCAAAAGATTGTAAGATCTGGTGAAAGCGACCCCCGCCTATTTTCTTGCACCTTCTCAAATGGTATGAAACTTGTCTGAGCTAGATGATGAAATTTTCAATTTGGTTTAACCACAAAGTTTTTGACCTTTTTCTCCCCTTTCTGTTGTTCTGATTATAACTACACTGGACATCAATCTTCAGGAAATTTGAAGGTACATATTTTGGTTTATCATTTCTAATCCACCACAACAGTAATGTTAGACTATGCTAAATGCAGGATCTTTTCAGTTATATGTATTATAAACAGTACAGGTATTATTTGAACTTTTTGTTTATACTATTGTTTCACGTGACATATTTTTTGTATTATGTCATAACCTTACGAGTTGAGACACTGCTTCAACAAAAAGCAACCTTCTCTGAAAACCTAAGGACGCGAGATTCTTGTGACCCTGTTTCAGACATTCATTTGGATACCAATACTTCAAAAATGTTTGTTTCAGTTAGGGAAAAGTTATAAAGGGTTGACAAAACACAAGAAAAGTTATAAACGGTTATGTTTTGCATTTCTGACATGATAAATCAACATGGTTGATTTTTTGATATTTCATGCTAGCATACTATCGAACTTACTATATTGCACAAGTTAGGTTTCAAAAACCAGAAAAATAGATATCCGCTCATCCCTGTGTCTAAGTTTCTGGGAAACATGTCTGACACCTGTCTTTATCAACACATGATAGTTAAGAATGAGGTGATTAAAATCATTAAACTTACAGGGCTGAGGCTTTCTTGCATCAACTGATCAAATTTGTGCAATATTACTATGGATTTATTTTTGCACACAGCTTTAAACTGAAGTCATTGTTGCAGGTAGTAGAGATATACAACTTCACCCAGGATGATTTGATGACTGAAGATATATTCATCTTGGATTGTCATGTAGACATCTTTGTTTGGGTTGGCCAACAGGTCAACTTCAAGGATAGGGTGCAGGCTTTAACTATTGGGGAGGTACGACTTTTTAGAGTTTGTCTGAAAGCAATAGCATAGCTGTACTTTTGTTCACAAGCTAGTATTTATACTATCAAAACACAATGTCCTTTTGCCTTTAAGCCTGCTATGCACCATCCGCCGGACCACGGCAAAATAAAAACTCTTAAATCTAAACCTGTTTCTCTATATCTAGAAACTTATAATATTGCTCTACACGATTATTTACCTCAATAACTTTGTAATCTGACATGAGATTGTAATATCGGTACAACTGTATCAACCATCTTTTAAGATACATGTCACTTTCTTTGAAATTTTCTCAACTTTTGGTAGAAGCTTAATCTGAGTTATGTTTTCTCATATTGGTTTACAATTGTGTGAACTATCTTTAAGATTTCTAATGTTACTATGTGTTGGCAATTCTAACTTTTGACAGAAATTTCTTGAGCATGATTTTTTCATGGAACAATTATCTCGTGAAGCTTCAATATATATCATCATGGAAGGAAGTGAGCCACCTTTCTTCACACGGTTCTTCACTTGGGACTCTGCAAAATCTTCTGTGAGTCCTATAATCATTATCAAGTTATCACCAAAATTTGAGATCATTTTGAGAATCTAATTTTCCTTATGTTTTTGGTACAGATGCACGGGAACTCTTTCCAAAGGAAACTTACTATACTGAAAAATGGGGGTAGTCCAACTGTAAATGTAAGCCTCCTTTTGTCTTATTGATTGAATAAGAAGTTGATCATGAGTAGTCTTATGAGTTTGTTATTATCTATGCTTATTTTGAATTCTCTATGGCATACTTGATTAAAATTTTGATTAAATTCTAGTAAGTCTTATGGGATATTGACTACAACCCCATGATTGTCACACAAAACTCAGTGGACAGTTTGTGATATCTTGTAGTGAGAGATTATAGGAAGAATATTATATAAATATATATTGGTTTTTGGTGTTTTGTTTGGTCATAAGTTCTAAGTAAATATTGACTGTCCCATGATTGTCTCACAAATTCAAAGAAGGTGTAGAATTTGGGACTTAAACTCTCTGTGTCCGTAAGTTTTGCGGACTTCACATCTGAATTGATAAAATCCCTTCAAATCTTAGCTGTAGCACCTTTGGAACCAGTGCTAACTGAAAGGCCAAATTAAGTTGACTAGGTACCATATATCTTCCCATATTTTCATAAGATCCATCCCATTCGGTGGTTCTATTTAGGGTGGGTTAGGACGCTCAAATGTATATGCCAGAGTTAAGAGCCACAGTGTTTTTGTGTGTTATAAATTTCTGTTTGTGAAAACGTAAGTCTCAATTTACTTTTTTATAAGTAAGATGAATTTTTATTTAACAGGTGAAATCCAAGTACACAGGAAGTATACAATAAAGAGCTTAGTATTCATAATATTAATCAACCATCAATAGTCACACCGTGTTATGATCTGTGTGATTAATGCAAGTGTGGCCCTCCTACATTTTGACTTTACACAGGCAACTTGTCGCACCTTGTTGCCTGATTAGTGCTTAATATTTATTTCCTAATTCATTATCTAATGCTTGATTAGAAACCAAAACGGAGAGCACCTGTATCCTATGGTGGAAGGTCTAGTGCACCAGAAAAATCACAGCGTTCCAGAAGCATGTCTTTCAGCCCTGATCGAGTTCGTGTGAGGGGTAGATCTCCAGCTTTCAATGCACTGGCTGCTACTTTTGAGAATGCTAATGCCAGAAACCTTTCAACTCCACCTCCAATGGTCACAAAACTGTACCCCAAATCTGTGACTCCAGATTCATCAAAATTGGCTTCAAAATCATCTGCTATAGCAGCACTCACTGCTAGTTTTGATAAAACAGGACCAGCAAGAGAATCTAATATACCAAGATCGCCGAAAAGTAAGTATCTGTTAAGCTCCTTCCACACAAAAATTGTCTCACTCAGTTCCTTCAGAGGTACTAAATTTAAAGCATTTTTTCTACGGCTGCAGTGAGCCCAGGGCCCCCCAAGCCAAAACAACAGGAGACAAATAACAAGGAGAATTCTATGACCAGTAAACTAGAATCCCTCACCATTCAGGAAGATGCGAAGGAGGGTGAAGCAGAAGATGAGAACCTCCCAGTTCACCCATATGGACGCCTTAAAACAACATCAGAAGATCCTGTTACGGATATTGATGTGACGAAGCGAGAGGTAACATACTGGAATTGCATTACAATGGTTATGGAATCATAAGCATACGTATTCAATTTATCCTAAATTCCTAATATATGGGTTTGGCACAAGCAGATTTACTTGTCAGCAGAGGAGTTCAGGGAGCATTTCGGTATGGCAAAGGATGCTTTCCATAAGTTGCCCAAGTGGAAACAGAACAAGCTTAAAATGGCCCTTCTATTGTTCTGAATCTCTTCGTAGTCTTCATTTTCTTCAGCTTGCTGCAGTTTATGTTGCATGCGTCGGAATGCTTGCCCACCAAAGCTGTACATGATCTTTCCTTCTGAAAGTAGAGTTTGATTTTCGTTGACTTTTAACCGACGGAGCATTCTAGTTAACATTTTGCTTTCTTTCTTCCTACAGTGGGGGAACACAATTTCTCAGGAGTGAAAGGGACAGCATCAGTGCATTTTTAGCTGCTTCTGCTCCCGAGAAGCTAGTTTTCATGATTGAACAGAAACAACAAACAATTTTTCTCGTCTTATTTTCTCTTCGGCCTTTTGAGTTGGTTTGGAATCTTGGATGTCTAGGTTTGCATTTTGGTTTAGTTAGCTTCTTGGTATTCTTTCTGGTCACAGGTTTGTCGTGAGCTTGCATTTTTGTCCTTCATCTTTCAAATTTTTATTCAAAATTTGATTTATTTTTCTTCTTCTTTTTATGGGTTTCGGAAATTGATTTCCTGTAGAGAAAATTAGGGGGCTTGCATATGCATACTTAGGTTGTGTTGATATCTGAGGATGAGAAGAGTGTGTACAGCAGAATGTAAAAACCAATTCGCTCCTGTTTTGACAATAAAAGTGTGACTTGTGCCCTTCTCTTTGCCTCCCCTCCCCATTTATGTTTTATCTTTCTCTTGACTTCCATGTCCATTTAAATAATGCAATTAAAATCAAACGATGCAATTTATGTATGGGGCTTGTAACTCAAGTTGTTAAGAGCAGCTTACGCACCCGAAAAGTACCATTTTATAATTGCACATTGTGAAATCCTTGGCATTTATGTTGGTAGTCTGGACTGCATTTCTCTTCATTATTTCATTATTTCACCAAAGGCAATGCGACCCAGGCCCACCAGCATCAAAGCCCAGCTAGGGCCAGCTTGCCCTGGTCGGACTACTTCCATCAGAGCATGAGCTGATCCTTCATGAGCTCTGAAGCATTCATCCCGAGTCGCATCCACGAAAGCGACCAGGCTCCGGGAATCCTGCAACTCATTAAACGCCCAAGGGACACGTCATTCGGCAGGCCGAACGACCTGGCAGCAACATACGAGCGTCGGAAAACACAGGGTTGAGCTAACTAGCACGAAATTCAGTTGTTGTCATGGATCTAAGGTCATCTCCAATCAATCTGGCCAGAAGATTATGGGGTTAAAAATAGTTCAAAATAACATGAAAACCATCTTCAACAAAGGGTTAGGCTGAAGGGTTTGTGGGCTCCACCGGGCCAAAACCATCAAATCAGGCCAGTGGACTGGCTGGAGATTCTTTTTTTTTGCCCAGCCCACTTTTTTTTTTTTTTTTGACGATTTTTTATTTTATTTTTAAAAGTCTAATTTTTTTTCCTACACCATTTCTCATACTTTTCATCATTTCATATTATCTTACCTCATTTTATTTCAATTATTCACATTCTATTCTCTTCCAATAATCTTTCCTTTAATTTTTTCAATAATTTTCAAATGGCCAATTCTTTCAATAATCTTCCTATATGTTCCAAAATCTTATTTTAATATGGTAGTTCAATTTAATTAATTATATTAATTCAATTAAAATAATAAATTATGTTTGGCCTATGGCCCTTTGGCCCTCTCGGTTGGAGATGAATTTTTGTCACAGGGCTATGTTTGGCCCATGGCCCTTTGGCCCCTTCAATTGGAGATGGTATGAAATATAGCCTAACCAACCTAGCCAAAGGGTTATAGGCTAAAAAAATAGCCCGTTTTGATAGGAATATAATCTCCAACCGAAGGCTAGGCCAAAGGGCTTGTGTGCCCCACCTAGCCAAAAATTAGACCCCAGGCCAGCTAACTAGCCATAATCAACCAGCCAACCTGATTCTCCCAACCCAGCCTACTTGCAACGGCTACCTGGCGTCAGCTAGCAACGTTATCGTTGAAATTTTTTAGAAGAAATTTAAAAAAAAATAAAAATTCTAATTTTTTTTTCCTATAAATACCTAAGTTATTCCTACACTATTTCTCATATTCTTTTCACCATCTCATACTATCTTAACTCATTTTACTTCAATTCTTCACATTCTATTCTCTTACCTATTCCAATAATCTTTCCTATAATTTTTTCAATAATTTTCAAATGGCAAAATCTTCAATCAAAGGAAGGGCTTGGACCCGAAAAGAAGATGAAGCATGGGTCTCGGAAGATAGTGTGAAGGGTAGTTCTCAAACAAGTGAAGGCATTTGGACTCGTATGTCCAAAAAGTACTATGAGTTCTACAAAAGCACCACTCCATAGAATCCCCGAAACCAAGAGAGTTGTTCTTCACAATGGAATGGCCTCAAGTCGTGCTAAAGGCCGAAAGTAGACATGAAAGCGACACCAATCTATACGACAAAGTAGGTGTTTTCATAAATTAATTTCCTTTAATTTTTTTAATTATATTACATTTAATTTCGTAAATTAATTTCCTTTAATTTTTGTAATAATATTTTCTAGGAACGCCAAGCAGAGCAATTATATATGGATGCCATGAAAAACCCCTTTACTCATCACAGTTGTTGGGAAATTTATAAAGGGTGGGTGTTATTTCAAGATCCACCTCAAGAAAGATTTGGTCCTATGCCGGTGTTCGGGTCAAATACAATTGGGAATGAACAAGTATCTCCTATCATTGAAGAAACAAGCGTAGAAAATCCGTCTCTGGGTCAATCTTCCATACCTAGGACTATGGGACGAAACAAGGCTTGAAAATTGAAGGAAAATGGGAAGGCAAAGGAGGAGTTAGCCTTTCAAGAGGAAATGGCTTCTTCTTTGCGATTAATGGCGGAGCAAATTGCCATTGCCACGGAAGAAAGGAAGCGTAGACACAAAGAACGGGCAAAACAAATACAGGAAGAGATGGATGATAGGAACATGGAAAGGAACACGAAGGATTATACTCTAATGAGTAAGGCATATTTTGATAGGAAAAAGAGGGAAATTATGACCCAACGTGAGTTGTCTACATCCGACTATACTCCTACAATGGTAGATGAAGATGATGATTATAGTCTTTAAGTTTAAGTTGTAGTCTTAATTTAAGTTGTTGTACTCTTTAACATTCAAGTTGTTGTAGTGTTTAAAATTATTAAGATTACATAAAGATAAGGGCTTGTTTGGTATCCTAGTTGAAAATTTTTATTATTTCTCAAAAACATTTCTTGAAAACAATTTTTTTTTTTAAGACTCAAAAACTTGATTGGTTTGCGATTTAAAAATCTTAAATCTTACAACTTAAACTAGACAAAGAGATCTAAAAAGAGGGGGTCGCAAGAGAGGGAGAAAGATGAGAGAGGAGGAAAGAAAGTAAGAGATGATTGAAGGAAAGAGAAAGAAGAGAGAGCATCAGATGAGATAGAGAGGAAGATGAGTGAGAGAAAGATCTGAGAGAATGAATAGAGGGGATTGGAGGAGAAACGAAAAAGGTGAAAAAAAAGGAGAGAGAAAAAAGAAAAGATAGAGAGATAGATTTGGAGTGAGAGGGCAGGAGGGAGCGAAAAGAAAGGAATGAGTTTAAGTTTAAAAACTCTAAAAACTCACTTTTTATGTTTTTAGATAATAGACTATATTTTTGAGTCAGTCTTGAGTTCAGTTTTTGAAAATAGTCCTACCAAACAAGTTTTTAAGGCCTAAAACTTGATAATTGTTTTTTTAGTTTAAAAAGTTGGATTCAAGTAGGATACCAAACAGGCCCTAAGAAATCTGGAAAGTTACTCACTTTAGCGACATTCATCACTTGAAATCCTATCCGAAAAATTATTAAGATTACATAAAGATAAGAAATTTGGAGAGTTACTCACTTTAGCGACATGTGTCACTTAAAATCCTATCTGAAAATTTATTGAGATTATATAAAGATAAGAAATCCGGAGGCTTATTCATTTAGCGACAAGTGACACTCAAAATATGTCAAAAAACCTTATTTTAATATGGTAGTTTAATTCAATTAACCATATTAATTCAATTAAAATTATAAATTATTGAGGAAGCTAAAAGAAGCCCCCTTTGATTGAAGATGGATTTTTTGTCAAAGGCCTATGTTTTGCCCCATTGGCCCCTCGGTTGGAGATGGTATAAAATATGGTTTGGCTCTGTTCATTAAAAAATAATAATTTTTTGCAGGGCTATAGGGCTAAATATGGCCCTTTGGCCCTATTTCGGTTGGCGATAGCCTAATTCACCTTCCTTCTAGCTCAATGAAAAGATTGAGGACGCTCCCCAACACTCTTATAATAAAGGTCATGACCCCTAAAGCTTAGGAAGTTCATCAAATTCAATCTCTACAATTACAAACTTCAATTGATTCTTCAATCAATCACTCAACTACTTATGGGCAAAACTCAAAGATCCTCAACTCAACCCAAAGCTTTCTTCAAAGCTTCTCTGCCTACAACCCATGAGCTCTAAAACATACACAGCTACGCTATCTTGTATTATGATTTGGTTGATGATCATTCGAACCACCCCTGATCACTTCTATGAGGTCATGTAGCTTCTTTGTCAAGTTTGATACTATCGTTATTGATGGACTTTTCTTGCATTATTGTTTCTAGTTTTATTACTTCCTTACATTTTGAAATGTACTTACATTCCAGTATTTCAAGTTATGTAAAGTGTCTCATCATTCCACAAGTTTCCTTTAAGCGTTTGTAGTCTTGCTTCAACAATGCAATGATTACCTCCAATTTAGGCAAACATACCACATTGGATTTCAAGCTTAAATCTCCAAAACATATAATCATTGTATGTTGGTAGCTTTCAACAATGGCATGCCTATTTGTTACTTTCTCTCAAGTCATCTATTGCCATTGAGAATGAAAGCACACTTGAGACAAATCATGTGGTGACCTAAGTCAGGCTCTGTCTGATTTTTAACACCAATAAATGGGGAAAGGTGGGGTTGCACTTGCAGATTGTGTTTGCCTATGTGATGTTCTCCTAATTTTATTTTGTGCCACCATTATATCACATTTTTGCGGTAGGGAGTGGAACATTTATAACCTAGTTAATTCTCCTATGTTGTGGTCTATATTTAACTGAAGGGTGCATCATGGAGAGAAAAGAGAGTGGAGAATAGACTTGAGGAATTTTGTGTTGATTCCTCAGTTCTTATGCCTTTATTTATAGTAATAAGGTGGAGAGAAACTTGCTCTCCAAGTAATACAAAGCCTATTAGGAAAGATCTTCTAGATCCCAAAGGATTCCTAATATTTCTCTACTTAGGATTTACACAATCACAATATGTACTAGAACATATGTCACAACACGCCCCCTTGAGTGTGCAAATACTTAGGTAGATGGTGCATCAGATCTTCATGCAAATGTAAAACCAGTTGATGAAGTCGTCTCGTCTAGTTGGCATAAGTAGTGAATGTGAGTCTCAAAACAAACGGAAAAATGCATGGGTGGTAAAACTCACAAAACCTTGCTATGGAAAAACCCAAGGTGGGACAAAAGCCCATAGTCAAAGGAGAAAAGTGAGAAGTTGCATTAAGTGAAAACTATACGTCTTCGGGACGCAAGTAGAATGTACACAAGGGTATGACCCAAAAATCTAGTTGGAGAAATGCTCTTAAGCATAGGGAAAAAGAGTACATTAAGGTCAAATGAGTATACTTCTAGATACTCCCCTTGAGTTTGACAGAACTTCCAAATGAAACTACAAGCATTGTAAGTGAGAAAGTTACGCATACCAATTCCTTAAACAAGCTTCTGGAAGGTAGACTTCGACATTGACGTCGTGTAGAGGTCAGTAAGGTTGTCTGGGATCGGATTGCTTGACTTTAATCTTCTGATGCTCATGTTGATGTAGACACAATATGCTTGGCGTTGACTTGTTGGATGTATCATGATCTGGTCGATACATACGGCATTGTCTTCATGGATCGATATTGGGACTCAATGATGGATGAAAATTGCATGACTTTGAGTATTCTCAACAAGAGTTCTCTAACATATCTCTCATGTGATGAGATACAGTGGGTCTTGGAATAATAAAAAGGTTTCACAACTAAAGGTCTATATCACAGACCTCCAAGATAATGAAGTGTTCCTTAATGGTAAAGACTTGACCATTCGGGAACGTACCTTGTGTAGTCAGATAGATAGTTTGATTCAGTGAATCCTACAAGGTAGGCATCATTTTGAAGATCAAAGGGGTGTGATCTATTATGAGATGCATAGGGATAGATAAGCCCAAATCTGTAGTAACAGAAAATGTCTTTAACACCAAATTTGGTGGTGGCATGTAGGCGCAATGCTGCTTTATGCCAAAAGATTATCAACACGTAAGATGTCTGATTCTAGTGCATTTAAGCTAAGTACAACAAATGCCAATTGTACTTAGATATGGTTGCCTCACGTTCCCATATGGAACGTTATGCTCCATAACCTTTGTAAAGGTCTCATTTGCATCTAGTGTATAAAAGATCAGGGTATAATCAAATGTAACACCTTCTAGGTCTAGTTCAAGGTTTGTCATGAGCTTGCATTTTGTCCTTCATTTTTCAAATTTTTTATTCAAAATTCGATTTTTTTTCTTCTTCTTTTTACTGAGTTTCGGAAATTGATTTCCTGTAAAGAAAATTAGGGGGCTTACGTATGCATACTTAGGTTGTATTCATATCTGAGGATGAGAATAGTGTGTATAGCAGAATGTAAAAACCAATTCGCTCTTGTTTTGATAATAAAAGTGTGACTTGTGCCTTTCTCTTTGCCTCCCCTCCTCTCCATTTATGTTTAATATATCTTTCTCTCGACTTCCATGTCTATTTAAATAATGAACTTGAAATTGAATGATGCAATTTATGTACGAGGCTTGTAGCTTAAGTCGTTAAGAGTAGCTTACGCACCTAACACGTACCTTTTTATAATTGCATATAGCGAAATCCTTGACATTTATGTTGGTAGTTTGGACGGTACTTCTCTTCATTATTTCACTAAAGGCAATGCAACACAGGCTCACCAGCATCAAAGCCTAGATAGGGCTAGCTAGCCCAGGTTAGACTACTTTCATCAGAGCATGAGTTGATCCTTCATGAGCTCTAAAGCATTCATCCCGAGTCACATCCACATAAGCGACTAGGCTCTGGGAATCCTGCAGCTTATTAAATGCTTAAGAGACACATCATTTGGTAGGCCAAACGGCAAGACAGCAATGTACGAGCATCGAAAAACGTAGGGTTGAGCTACCCTTCACGAAATTCAATTGTTGTCATAGATCTAAGGTCATCTCTAATCGACCTGGCCAAAAGGCCATATGCCAAAAAATAGCCTGTTTTGACACGAAAACCGTCTCCAACTGAAGGTTAGGCCAAAGGGCTTGTGGGCTCACTCGGCCAAAATCAGAGCCCAAGCAAGCGAGCTGGCCATAGTCAACCAGCTAGCCAAACTGATTCTCCCAACCTATCCCACTTGCGATGGCTATCTGGCATCAGTATCACGCCAACTAGCAACGACTAACTGACATCAGGTTGTTGTTGAAATTTTTTTAGACAAAATTAAAAAAAAATAAAAAATTCTAATTTTTTCCCTATAAATACCTAAGCCATTCCTACACTATTTCTCACAACCATTCAATACTATCTTACCTCATTTTATTTCAATTCTTCACATTCTATTCTCTTATCTCTTCCAATAATCTTTCTTATAATTCTTTCAATAATTTTGAAATGGCCACATCTTCAATCAAAGGAAGGCTTGGACCCGAAAAGAAGATGAAGCATGGGTCTCGGAAGATAGTGTGAAGGGTAGTTCTCAAACAAGTGAAGGCATTTGGGCTTGTACGTCCAAAAAATACTATGAGTTCTATGCTCCACCGAATCCCCGAAACCATGAGAGTTGTTCTTCACGATGGAAAAAACATCTTCAACCAAGTTTGAATAAATGGCATCAAGCCATGCTAAAGGGCGAAAGTAGACATGAAAGCGTCACCAATCTATACGAGAAAGTAAGTGTTTTCATAAATTAATTTCCTTTAATTTTTGTAATAATATTTTCTAGGAATGGCAAGCAGAGCAATTATATATGGATGACATGAAAAAACCCTTTACTCATCACGGTTGTTGGGAAATTTGTAAAGGGTGGGTGTTATTTCAAGATCCACCTCAAGAAAGATTTGGTCCTACGTTGGTGTTCGGGTTAAATACAGTTGGGAATGAACAAGTATCTCCTATCATTAAAGAAACAAGGGTAGAATCCGTCTCCGGGTCAATCCTCTATACCTAGGACTATGAGACGAAACAAGGCTAGAAAATTGAAGGAAAATGGGGAGGCAAATGAGGAGTTAGCCTTTCAAGAGGAAATGCCCTCCTCATTGCGATTAATAGCGGAGCAAAATGCCATTGCCACGAAAGAAAGGAAGCGTAAACACTAAGAACGGGCAAAACAAATACAAGAAGAGATGGATGATAGGAACATGGAAAATGAACACTAGGGATTATACTCCAATGAGTAAGACATATTTTGATAGGAAAAAGAGGGAAAATATAGCCCAACGTGAGTTGTTTACATCCGGCTATACTACTACAATGGCGGATGAAGAGGATGATTATAGTCTTTAAGTTTCTTTAATTTTAGTTGTTGAGTCTTTAAATTTAAGTTGTTGTACTCTTTAATATTTAAGTTGTTGTAGAGTTTAAAATGATTAAGATTACATAAAGATAAGAAATCTAGAGAGTTACTCACTTTAACGACACGTGTCACTCGAAATCCTATCCGAAAAATTATTAAGATAACATAAAGATAAGAAATCTGGAGAGTTACTCACTTTAGCGAGACGTATCACTCGAAATACTATCCGAAAAATTATTGAGATTATATAAAGATAAGAAATCCGGAGGCTTATTTATTTAGCGACAAGTGGCACTCAATATATGTCTGAAAACCTTATTTTAATATGGTAGTTTAATTCAATTTTTTTTAGAAGAAGTACGATATTCATTGAAGATTGAAACACGTACAATTCGAGGATAGGGTGTTTACATTGGGCCTCAATAAAAACCTTGTCGGGGCTTTCAACCCGAACGAAGGGAAAAAGAATGTCTCACACCAAAATTAACTACTAGTACTATCATTTAATAACAAATCGGAAATTACATTAGGAGGTTCTTCGAACCAAGAAACTAGGTGATCAACAGTTAGACTAAACCTCGCAAGGCGATGAGCCACCTTAGTCATTTCTCTACGACTAAATGTGATTTTCCATTGCTTGAAATCTTGCAGGAGCCACCTTGTATCCTCAAACATATGCCCGTAATGACCACTATACACTGCACTTGCATTTTGAATTGTAGAAATAACCATCAATGCATCCCCTTCCACCTGGACCTGTTGTAACATTCCACATAGACCAACAGAAAAGGGGTGATCTACCTTATATGTACATGCCCACCTTCATATAGCACAAGGCCTTTTGAGAACTCATTGGCTTCAGGTTCCATCGAAACTCCGAAGTTAAGCGAGTTCGGGCCTAAGATGGGTGACCCACTGGGAGGTTCTCGCGTGAGTTCCCAAAAACAAAACCGTGAGGGCGTGGCCGGGACCTAAAGCAAACAATATCATGCTACGGTGGAGTCGAGACTGGGATGTGACAATTTGGTATCAGAGTTACTTTGCCGTGTGGTGCGAGTGTGCCGATGAGGACATCGGGCCCCTAAGAGGGGTGGATTGTAACATCCCACATTGACCAACGGAGAGGGGGTGATGTGCCTTATATGTATATACCCACCTCCATATAACACGAGGCCTTTTGGGAACTTATTGGCTTTAGGTTCCATTGGAACTCCGAAGTTAAGCAAGTTCAGGCGAGAACATTCCTAGGATGGGTGAACTACTGGGAAGTTCTCGCATGAGTTCCCAAAAACAAAATCGTGAGGGTGTGGCCGGGACCCAAAGTGGACAATATCGTGCTACGGCGGAGTCGAGACTAGGATGTAACACCTGTTCCATGACCCATCTGCGCAAGAACATCGCTGCTACTCGTGCAGCAGCAGCTTCTGTGTGTAGTGCTGATCGTATGCCGACCTCCCTGCTCACCTATGCCGTTAGAAACCTTCCTTCCAAGTTTCTAACTACCATCCCACAACCTTCAATCGACCTCTTCTCATCCCATGCTGCATCAATATTACACTTTAGCCACCTATAAGTCAAAGACGACCATTTATATATTCTTGCCAAGGAGTTTTGCGATGCAGCATCATTCCATTTTTTAAATTCAGCCAGCCACATTTGTGCTTTGATTTGGGTATCCAACGAAGAATATCAACACCATTCCAAATAAAATCATTACATACCTTCCAAATACTCCAAACAAAGACAAGTAGCAGCTCAAAACTCTCCGGAGATACATTATGTGCCATATACTGCAGCCATCCTCCAAATCCCTCCTCAATTAATCATATTAAATCAATTAAAATAATAAATTGTTGAGGGGGGCTAAAAAAATAACCCCCTTCAGTTGGAGATGAGTTTTTTTGTCAAAGGGCTATGTTTTGGCCTATGGCCCTTTGGTCCCCTCGGTTAGAGATGGTATAAAATATGGTATGATACTATTCATTAAAAAAATTCTATACGGCTATAGGGCTAAACATGGCCCTTTGGCCCTCTTTCGGTTGGAGATGACCTAATTCACCCTCATTCTAGCTTATCGATAAGATTAAGGATGCTCCCCAAGACTCTTATAAATAAAGATCATGACCCCTAAAGCTTAGGATGTTCATCAAATTCAATCTCTACAATTACAAGCTTGAAGTGATTCTTCAATCAATCCCTCAACTACTTTTGAGCAAAACTCAAAAGCTTCTCAGCTCAACCCAAAGCCTTCTTCAAAGCTTTTGTGCGTATAACCCATGAGCTCTAAAACATACACAACTATGCTATCTTGTATTATGATTTGGTTGATGATCATTCCAACCACCCCTAATCACTTCTATGAGGTCATGTACCTTCTTTGTAAAGTTTGATACCATCGTTATCGATGGACTCTTTTTGCATTATTCTTACTAGTTTTATTACTTCCTTACATTTTGAAGTGTATTTACTTTCTAGTATTTTAAGTTATGTACAATGTCTCATCATTTCACGAGTTTCGATTAAACGTTTGTAGTCTTGCTTTAACAATGAAATGATTACCTTTAGTTTTTCCTTTCCATTTTCTCTTCTATTTACTTTTCAGGCAAACATACCACAGTAGATTTCAAGCTTAAATCTCCAAAATATATAATCATTGTATGTTGGCAGCCTCCAATTGTGGTACACCTATTTTGTTACTTTCTCTCAAGCCATCTCTTGCCACTGAGAATGAAAGCACGCTCGAGACAAATCATGTGGTGACCTAAGTTAGGCTCTGTCTAATTTTTAACACCAATAGATAGGGAAAGGTGGGGGTTGCACTTGCAGATTGTGTTTGCCTATGTGATGTTCTCTTAATTTTATTTTGTGCCACCATTATATCACATTTTTGCAGTAGGGAGTGGAACATTTATAACCTAGTTAATTCTCCTTTTTTTTTTTCCCTTTTGTTGAGAATGGGTTTTACATTGGGGGGAAATGGGTATATGCTTATGAGTTCCACTTACTTTTCTTTACTGTTCTTCGTAGAAATTTACCCCATTCCTGTCTTACATCAGAGTCCTCCACTTGTAAGGAACTCGACCTCGAGTTCTCCTTAAAATGATCTTGGTAGCTAGTAGACAAGTCCCTTGTTAAGCAAATAAATTCTTCAACTTGAGAAGCTGAACTTTTAGTGCACTTAGGTGGGATAATCATGAAATTAATTTCATAAACAAGATTAAAATATACCAAACGATAATCAAAATATTTTTCCTTCCCCAAATTTTTTTTGGCCAACAATAGAATTTAACTCCAATTTATTAGATTGTTGATTCTCCAAAGGCATAACAAATTAAGAATCACCCATTTCTTGAGTATCCATGTAACAACCTGTCCCTAATTTTATGGTTTTTATAATTTTAATGGTGTGAATTGATGAAAATGCCCCTTGAGGCGAGATTGTTGACTTTTGTTGACCGTCATTTTGTGGCACGTATGAGCTATTATTTTATCGTATTTTCGGAGTACGTGACAATACGAATACGTAGGTGAAAATATAATACTATAATATAATACCTCCGAACTCAAACTTTCATTCTCCTTCCGTACAATACTATAATATAATATCTTTATAAAAACATAGTCAAATATATATATATATATATGTATATATACATATATAATAACATCACGCCAAATATAAATATATAATAACATAAAGTTAAAATAATTGTACTGAAATTAAAATTAAACATAAAAGAATTTTCACCTATGTATTTGAAACGTCACGGACTTTGAGAATACAATAAAATAATAGCTCATACGCATCATGAAATGATGGTCAACAGAAGTCAACAATCTCACCTCAAGGGGCATTTTCGTCAATTTACACCATCAAAATTATAAAAATCGTAAAATTAGGGACAAGTTGTTACACTCCACTTGTGGGAAATCATTCTCAACAAGCAACATTTCTTGTTCTTTTTCTTCCCCCCTTGACATCCACCGTTTCTTGGCAAAATGAAATTTTAGTCTCCATCAGCGTAGCTTCTTTTCTAATGATTGATTGGCCCATCCTGTAGAAATCAGGAAAGAATTTCTTAACAAATAGTCGCTCCCACCAAAAACGCACATCACCATCTAAATGAGAAGCAACCATCTTCACCATCTTCCTTTCTGTAATTGGTCATGTCTTGAAAAGTTCTTCTACATCCTCAACCCACAAGAGAAACCTTCAATATAATCACTTCCAAGGAAAATAGAAATATCTTCAACATCAACTAGGAATATCTTTAACCTTGAATAGATAATCGAAGGGTGTTTGACATGAAGGACAATTAGCATTATGGTTTGCATTCCTCTTCACTTGTAAGTACGATATCTCATATTCGACTCCCATGAATGGTGAGTCAAAAATTTCATCTTTAAATATTGTTGTAACTGAGAGATCTCATATTCGACCCTAGCCACCTCTCTTCTTTCTTTCTTGCTCAAAATCAAAGAATCTCACTTGTCCCATATCTGTGGACCCCTTTCCTTTGGTTTCTTATTCTCCAAGCTACAATGTAGTAGTGCTTTATTTAGGGTTTTTAGTAAATATAAATCAGATGGTTCCATCGACAAGTTCAAAGCAATGCTAGTTACAAAATAGTTTTGCTAACAAGAAGAAATTGATTTCCACGACACTCTCAATCTAGTAACTAAGACAATAAGCAAAAGACTTGTTATCTCATTGTTTGGTTGCCCGGTTTCCAACTGATTTCAATTTCTAAGGGAGAAATGAAATTATGGATAACAAACGGACCAAGTTCTAAATCTACCTCCATAGGTCATGAAGAACAAACATACCAAATCTTAAATCCTTATATTTGTATGTGAAGTTGTGTTATGTACGGGTGGGCAAACAGGTATTGAACCCGTGGGTAGGGACGTGTACTAATGGTTCGGGGGGGGGGGGGGGGGTGGTCCATGTTTTTTTATATCACAACGGGGCATGATAGGCTGTGTCTAAGTAAAAAGCGGGGTGGAGTGGTTCCTAATTCCTGGAGACACAGGCCCCCGGCCCGAACAGTACCTAGTGTCTTTTGGTGGAGATTACAATCATTACATTTATGCCGTTCAAATCTCATACACAGATGTATGATAACAGTCTAGGGCCGAACTTTCTACTCCTCCCTCGATCTCTCCTCCTTGAATCTCTTTTCATCTCTTGAGTCATCGACGACAACCTAGACTTCAAATCTAGAAAAGCAAAAAACGAAAAAAAAAAAAAAAAGAGCAGAAAAAGACCCAACAGAAAAGCAGGAAAAAAACACGGATCTTTATTCACCCATTCTTCAAATCCAGAAAACCCAATTGAAAATAAAACCCAAATAGATCCAGTTCTCCCATCAGATCTCAGAAATTAGACAAATTGAAAAAACACATTCTTCAAATCCAGCAGGTCTCAATCTCATTGGCGACATGGAGGATTTGAGCTTGAAGGCGAGAGCGGAGGGGATGACCTTTTTGTCGAAGACCTTCCGTGGAGAAAGTGGTGGTCCGGTTCCTGAAACGACCGAGAAAGTTAATTCTCACAAAAGAAAAACTCCAAAATCCAATTTTCCCATAAAATCAAAGAGTACCACAATGAAGCATGAAAAATGAAGTCACATCATTCTCCGAAAAGGAACAAAATTTCACAACATTACCTCACCAGAGAAAAACCCAAATTACAGAAATTAGATTTGCACAACATAAATCAGTGTTTTTCTAATTAAAAGAAAAAAACCCACTGACCCAATTTCATTCCCAAATGCATGAATGTCTTTCCTTAGAAAATAAAACAAAGTTCCAACAATTTTCTTTTAAAGAAGAAGAATGACTGAGAGGTCTGCCTGAATAAAGAGTATCGGATACATACATATATATATATATATACATACATATATATATATATATATGTAGAGAGAGAGAGGGAGAGAATCCGATCTGAATCACAGAGAGAGTTTTGGGTTGAAGAGATTGTTGTTTGCTTGAGTGTTGAGGTTGGAATCATCAGCAGTACTCACACATACCAACTGTATCTATTGTTAAATGTATCCAATTTGCAGAAAGAACAAAACTAAAAAAACGCAGTTGTAAGAGACATAGAAGAGAGAGAGACAGAGAGAAAGAGAACTGGAAGTCTGGAATGATCGAGAAAGTTAAAGAAGAAGAGGAAAAAAAAAAAAAAGACAAGAGGATGTCACATCCCCGCTCGAGGCGGATCACTTCCCGGGCCCGCTCCACCACCGTAGCACGATATTGTCCGCTTTGGGCTTACCATTCCCTCACGGTTTTGTTTTTGGGAACTCACAAGCAACTTCCTAGTGGATCACCCATCATGAGATTGCTCTAGCCCCCTTCTCACTTAACTTCGGAGTTCCTACAGAACCCGAAGCCAGTGAGCTCCGAAAAGGCCTCGTGCTAGGTAGGGATGGGAATATACATTTAAGGATCACTCCTCTGGACGATGTGGGATGTCACAAGGACCTATGGACCCGGCCTGAACCGGCCCGTTTGAAACGGGCCGGATTAGGTACGGTTCCTGTATTAAAATTTGTTATACCCGCCCGATCTGATCTGTTTCTTTTAAATCTGGATCCTGTCCGGTCCGTTCAAAATTGGGTCTGGCCTGGCTCGTGCCCAACCCATAGTGTTATGTGTCATTTCCATACCAAATAAACTCCTTTATAACATGTATATACTATTTAGAGAGTGTGTACACTAAATGTTTTTATGTCTAGCAATAATACAAGAGCATAACGTTATTAATTACGTTACATAAGTGGTGGAAATGTTAATAGTTGAAAGACCTAAAATGTTATATGACTAATAAGAAAAAAAATACAAGTATTTAAACTACAGAGTAATAGAATCCTATTTATCAAAGAGTGAAAAAAGCTATTTAGTCTTCTATTACAATAAAAAGGTTAAGCATAGTAATGCAATTTCACAAAACAAATTTTTTTATATTTAAACATCACTTACATGAATTTTAGTATCACTAATTTAAAAAATAAAATAAAATAAAATAAAATAAACCCCTCACTCCATACACACGTTTTATTCCACTCTCTTCTTCTCTCATCCAATTTTAAAAACAAAAATAAAAAATTTATACACTAATAAAAATATAAATAACTTAATAATACTAAGTAACGGTGCAATCAATTTTAGATAAGATATTTTGTTACAGTACAACACAGGTTTAGTTCCCATGACAGGAAAATATTAAAAAGAAGAAAGGAAGAAGACAAGAGGAAGTTTCACGAGAGAGAGAAACTTGGCAGTTGCTCTGCTGCTGCTACTTCCATAACTGCCTTTCAGTTTCTCAGGCAACATCAACAACAACAAGAGCCGATTCTCGAGAGAGAGAGAGATCGATCCTTTTACAGAGACGGAATGAGCAGCGACAAGTCTCCGAATCCAATCGCTGCTTCTGCTGCAGCATCTCCCACAAATGCATCCAGTAATACTACCACTGGCGGTGGTGGCTCTGCTGCCGTTGCTAATGCTAACGTAAGCCTTCATCCCGGCGTTGAATCCTGTAAGGGCATCAATGGCCTTGACAAGCTCGTCCTCCATGATCCACGAGGCAGTTCTGCTGAGGTATTCCCCTCTGAAACGACGTCCTTCTCCCTTATATCCCTCTTTCCTTCGTTTTGGCTTTGCTTTTTCTTTTTTGTTTGATCGAGATCTGATGCTTGCTTGATTTCATTTTCTGTTTGAGAATTAGAAATGGAATTGTTCGATTGGTTTCAATATCTTGTTTGTTTATTTGGACTTCGATCCCGTTTGGTGAATCTAGGGTTTCTTGATTTGCTGCGTTCCGATTTGTTCGATCTGCTTGGGTGGAGTTCTTGAGTAATGAGGTGATGAGGAAATCACGAGTGATTGATTTTTTTTTTATTTGTTTATCAGGCTAATTTTAATCTTGAACGAATTGTTTTAAGGGCAAACAATGGGTTTTTCCACGGTTTCGGAGTGAGAACTTAAAGAGCAGGAATCTGTTTATTAGTTACTACCATGAAATTTCCTTGTACAAACCTAAGCTTGCCTCATCATTTACCCTTTGGAGGATTGAGAAGTGATAAGAGTAGAAACCGGTTAAGTTTATTCGTAATTTCCCATATTTGTACAAATTTGGAGGATCGAGAAGTGTCTGCAGTTTTATTAATTTTACTGTTTTTTCATATTAGAAACTAGTTGTTGCGGTCGAATCTGGACAAAAATTCATATCATGGAAGGACTAAACTCATAATTTCCTTTCAGAGTGTAATTCAAGTCTGATTGATGAGGAACAGTATGTCCACCAATAGCAATAGGATCTTTCCAAAGGTTTTGAAGTTCATGGAGTATTAACTAATCTGCTATGACGCTTTTTTTTTTTCCTTGCTAAATAGATATTTATAAGTAGATGCACAAGGTTCAGTCATTTCAATTGGAAGGACATTAAGATGAGTATCTAATATGAGAAAGTTACTGGTGTTATGTTGTGTACATTACCAGATTCGTTATCAAATCGAATATTTTTTTTTACCTTAAAAACACTCAAATAATTTTGATTTTGCCTGTTCACGGGATAAGTATCTAATGTGATTTCGTACTTAGTGTTTGTTAATTAATCTGATAAGTGCGATAGTCTATTAATGTTTCTGACATTAGCCTACTGTGTATTGCCTATGTAGAATGCCAATTTGGTTCACTTCTCTCCTTTGATGATACTTGAATTTGGATACAATTACTTGAGTGCATGCTAATGCTTTATTTTTCATTTACCGCCTGATGATTATTTTCTTGATGCTAGTCTTGCTCTTGCTAGATTTATACACTAATATATCAATTGGTATTGCACCCTGAGTTATTATTGGTCTGCATAGTTTCACTTTCTATGTTTGTTTTGTTTTAGAATGTAATTTCAGGCTTCAGAAGCATATTTCCAAGGCTGATTACAGTGGCCTTTCAACTTCTGTTGCCTTATAGTTATTTGTTTTTGGGCTTTTCAGGTGTATTTGTATGGGGCTCATGTAACTTCATGGAAGAATGATCATGGAGAGGAATTGCTGTTTGTTAGCAGTAAGGTGCTATGCAGCAATTTTTGTTAATTCTTTTTATTTATTATTTTTTTAGGTGTAAATTCTCTTGATTTTTCCAATGGACATCACTGAAGGAATTTCCATTTCTTTTTTTTGTTTCTTTACGGTGTTGTGTATTATCTTTAATGGGGATTCTTTTTACACATTTTATTTTTCTTGTTCATACTTTAGAAAATGTTTTTAAGCATTGTATACATGTATCATAGCACCTTATACGATTATTTTGGATGAAAAACTGCTAATATGATATGTATGCATTAAATGGATGGGAGCTTATTGTATTGTGATAACAAACCTTTGAGAAGGATGTAGTGCATGTTGGCATTGTGGTACTGCATTATGTGTGGTGAGCAGTGTCGGCATACACCATTATAAAGTTATGTCATCCAAATTTTTGCTTATCAACTCAGTTTGTTTCTTATTCTTTTAGTTTTAAGTGGGCTCTAAGATTTGGTCAGGTTGCTTTTATGACCGTTCTGTGCTCCTGGGAGGATAATTAGGATGTTGATTATAGATTCTTGGAAGTCTGGCAACACTGTTTTTACTTCGTGTCATGAAACGTGAGACGACTAGGGATGACAGTTTTATCCGTGATGCTCAATTCTCTCAGCAACCCACACCGAATGGGGAAAGCATGGGGTTGGGGACGACAATCTTTTTTCTTCCAAATAAGGTTGGGGTATGGGGGTGCAGATTGAGGTCCCTGCCCCATACCCGTCCTCATCCCCATCCCTGTTCCCCATCTGGTTTTTTATTTTATATCATATTCTGTTTAACTGGATTTTGCTATCAAAATTTGTAGAAAGGGATATAACCTTAATTACTATCATGCATTTCACAATGGAAAGGGGACTGATAATACTTTGTGGCATATTTCTTCCTCCTTTTATTTTTGCCCTTCCTTTATTCACCCACAAACAAATCATCTGAAATGTATATATCTTATTTCTTCCGCAGGCTATCTTTAAGCCTCCAAAAGCAATTCGTGGGGGAATCCCGTTATGCTTTCCGCAAGTATGTACTCCTTTCTGATGGTCTTTCCTGCTTTATTTGATTGTTCATCCTCGTGAAGGGAACTTGTACGTTGTTTATGCAGTTTTCAAATCTTGGGCCTCTTGATGCACATGGATTTGCTAGAAACAGATTTTGGAGCATTGACTCTGATCCATCTCCGTTCCCAACAAATAGCCCCAATAAAGTTTCTGTTGACCTGATCCTTAAGCCTACTGAAGAAGATATGAAGACCTGGCCTCACAGGTGAATACTGGGAAATATGTTGATTTATTATTTGTTAAGGCATTGGAGGAAGATTCTAATTGGAATCTATGTAACTTCTTTTTTTTTGTCAACTTTAACTATAAGGTTTCTTTTACTTGATTTCATGTTCAACTGAAGTTATGAGTTCCGGCTGCGGGTAGCTTTGGGACCCGGAGGAGATCTGACATTGATATCCCGCATCAGGAATACCAACACCGATGGGAAGCCGTTCACATTCACATTTGCATATCACACTTACTTCGCTGTTTCAGATATCAGGTTTTTCATCCACTTGATCTTGTTAGACATGCTATTTATTTAGCCTCTAAATAAACCAAACGAGTAAAGGGACTCCAAAATTGATAGCTTTTCATCTCATTTTCTGCCTTAAATAATCCTGAATTTGTGAGCATAGTATAGGTATCATTGTTGTAGGTGTTGGAACTTTTCTTTCACTCCATAAGTGATCAGAGTATGACGCATAAACATATCTTGTCCGTCTATGGTTGACTATGCTGCATTGTGGCAGAATGTGTGACTGAAATAGCATAATCATTTAAAATGTACTTGGTCGCATCGTTATGAAAATAACTTTGAAGACAAGCTTAGAAAATGGGTAAAATTAAAACACTTTTTAACTGATGAGCATGTGATATTCTGCAAAGGTAGCCGTACTGGAAGGTGTGGCTGGATTGCCTCCTTTTCAGTGAGAGGTAATGCTTGTTGGGTATTTTGTAAAGAGGTTGCATGCAATACAGAGGATGCAATTATAAAAGTGTGGTTCGCTCCTCGTATAATGAATATAGATGCATGTCTATGTTTATGTAAACTCTATAAACCTAATTAAAATATTTAAAATGATAAGATTATCACATAAACATTTAAAGCTAATCAGATCTTATTAACTGCGAATTGTGCAATATGACAGTCAGAAAAGAAAAACCATTGTTTACCATCCATGCTTGCCCTCAATTTAAATGCCATATCATGTAATATACAGTTTAAAGGAGGACAACAGTTCTGGATGGTATTGAAATTTTCTTTGTGCTTCTGTTCAGTGAAGTTCGCGTAGAAGGATTGGAAACCTTGGATTATCTTGACAACTTGCAGAGCAGGAAACGTTGCACTGAACAAGGCGATGCTATAACATTTGAGTCAGAGGTAAGTTGAAGTCTCTCTCAATTTCTGTGTTTATTAGTTTTGTTAATTTTTCACTTTATTTTCCTAATAATAATTAGGTGGACAAGATATATCTGAGCACTCCTACAAAGATTGCAATTCTGGATCATGAGAAGAAGAGAACATTTGTAATACGCAAAGATGGTCTTCCAGATGCTGGTTAGGATTAATATGTTCAATCTTTCATATTGGAGTTATTCCTGCTGCAGTCTATTTTCTTTATTTTTAAAATTTCCGGAGTCCTGACTGAAGCTTATATAGTGGCTTTATCATAACTAACAAGAGAACAGAGTGAATTGCTCTATCCTATGACTCCCGAGATAACTAGGATTAATGGAGAGAACTCTTGTTCTTTCTTCGTTCTTTTCAAAATATTAACCTCATTGGTTTAAATGTTATTGTTCTATGATTTGATTAATTTAAAAGTTGATAGTGAAGATTTTTTTTAAATTTATCAACATCCACTGTCTTCAGCCATGTTTTACACTATCATATCTTTCCTAAATCTAAAACCAGTTTTATTAGGTCTTTATGTTGATTAAGTCACTCTAATGATCTTCGTCGAATATATCCAAGTTCCACAGCTGGTTCTCTCATTTGATTCTTGGTTAATAGAAGTGAGGTGTTTTTTGTTGCTAAGAGTTATAATGTGAAATACCTGCCCTCGTAGTGTTCATTGGGATCGTATTCTGTACTGTGTAGTGATTTAAATTTTTTTCCCCATTCAGTTGTATGGAATCCCTGGGATAAGAAGGCGAAGGCTTTGACTGACTTTGGAGATGATGAATACAAGCATATGCTGTGTGTGGAGGCTGCTGCTATTGAGAAACCTGTAACATTGAAACCTGGAGAGGAGTGGAGAGGAAGGCAGGAGCTTTCAGCTGTTCCTTCCAGTTACTGCAGCGGGCAACTTGATCCCCGAAAGGTTCTTCAGGGAAGCTGAAAGTTCCATCATTCTGGCCTATACTTTGTACAGGTATGTGTGCCGAGAGTTCAAACTAGTAAATATCTAATCATACATCTGGTGCTGGCCTTTCACTTCACCACGAATTGTCTGATGCATCAAGTAGACCTAACTTGTAAATTCAAAACGTAAGCATTACAATGAATTCATAATTGTCTTTCTAAGATGCCTATACTCGTTTTTGGTTGTTTCATTTTCTGATTGAACAGTCGCTATTTTGCATGATCAGCTCGTGTTTTACTATTTGGTAACAAAAATATGAGCTCGTATGTACTTTTTTTTTTTTCTTTCTAATGAACTAATTGTATCTGCTTCTATTTTTCTCCAATGATTGTTAGTAAGCAAAACAAAGGGGAAATTGACTACTAATAGTTTCTTTTCAAAGGAGGCAGCCAAACCTTTAGGGCTCGTTTGGTACACATGATAAAATTGGAATGGATAGCTTATTAAACTAAAGGTATTTTGAAGGGAGAAATTATAAAATTATGACGAGGATAGAAGATGAATTACTCATGAAGAAACTTATTAACGGAAACTAAAGGGATGTCGATGCATCATTTAGTTTGGAATGTGATTTGGCTTATGGGTAATGGTTATGGAGTAGATTGTTATGGTAGCAGGGGGTTTGGGTATTTGTTCAATCAACTCAAATTCTCAGAATAGCTTTTCGAGGATTCGGGAATACCGACGGGTTGGTTTCATGGACGTGAACTGTTAAAATAGATGTTGTCGTTTGTTTTAATTAGTATGATTTCAAATATTGTTGGTGATAGTCTAATAGATCTTTCGTTCTGCAGGTATGCTGTTGCACATGTACATCGGTCGGGAAAACAAATTCAGCCCGCTATTTTCGCTCCGAGAATTTTACTGTGTTGGGTGAAATGATCGATTCATGAGTACATATGACTCGATATAATATGTTTTTTTTTTAAGTCGATGAAGTTTTTTTTATTTTTTTATTTTTGGTGTGGAAGGAAATTAACTCGAGTGGAAATGGTCGACACTTGGTCCGGTGGATGAGAGACTGTACGTGTTTTTGTTAAACGAAATGTCAGTGAATGTTATTTTCGATTTAGATTCGATTTGATTTGGTTTACGGTAATTCCTTCTTATCTTAAAATAATATGTAGAGGTGGTACTGCATCTCCTTTTTCTATTGACAAAATATAGCGAGATGAAATTCTAACATATAGTAGCAAAAAATATAGCAATTTTTGCGAAGATTCGTGTGAGGGATAAATCCAGATGATATTTCTATCCATTAGATCTAGCAGTAGGCCCATGTAGACCTGGTAAATCAGTCCATAACAGGGAATTCGATAACAATTCTTTTTGTTAGCGAGTTGTGTGTTTTGTATTGAGTTAAAGGGTCATGTAAGAATTTATCAGGCCTAATGTCTTGACTTGGCAAATTGGTTGTGTTTGTGTCATACTTGTTATATTTTCGGGTTTTTAACTGGTGACTCGATAACAATATAACTTATTAATGAGTTTATAACGGATGACATGATAACGACATGATTAGTTAATAGGTTGTCTTGAAACTTGTTATTTTTGTGTTATGTTAACAGAGTGTGCAAGAAATTGCTGGGTCTAGGCTCATGATCGACTGCACTATGGTTGCATATTGAGGGGCTTGCCAGTCAAGAATCAACCTTAATTATCGTTCATGTAAAATAAAATAAAAAATCTGTCCGAGCATCTCAAATGACATAGGTAAATGCGTACTCAAATTCGTGTTGATGAGTTACATGGTATAACTTTGCTCCAATAGTGTAGGCTATCGAGTAGGCAATTTTGTTTATTATTATTCATATTAAGTAGGCAATATTGTCTACACATTTAATAGACAAATTGGGTCTCACATCTCTTTTCGCAATAAAATACTCTTTGTGGTCCCTCAATTAGATTGTGCTGTATTGTTTTTGTTAGGAACAAGGGATGAAAATAACTAATCTAATACAATTTTGCAAACTTGGGTTGCCTAATTCATTGGAGTGATCAAGTTTCCATGAGGAAAAATGAGTAGGAAACATGCCACATAACCCTATATGGTACACTTTTGTCTACTTTGACAAAGGTTCAGGGCCGAAGGGGTAGAGGAAGACCTAGGAAAACTGAGGAAGAGACTCTAAGAAAAGACTTAGAGTACTTGGATCTAACGGAGAACATGACACAGAACCGAGTGCAATGGCGTTCTAGGATTCATATAACCGACCCCATTTAGTGGGAAAGGCTTTGTTGTTGTTGTTTGTCTACACTATTAGAGATTGACACGTCCCAACCCAGATGTCCAAATGACACCTGGATAACACACATTGACTGACACCCAAGGATGACGAAAGCCATGAATAAATGAATATGCGAAAATATGAGAGGATAAGTAAACCAGAAAACATGCAACAACAATAATAACAAGGAATTTGCAAACATTAAGAGGCAAAAATAATAATAATTCAATTTAAACATGTAAGAACAGAGTATCCAACGTTCACAAATCTGAATAAAAATGTACGAATGTATCTAAAGCATACCACAAACGAAAGTGCTAGAGAAAGGTAAAATAACAAGTGACAAATGATCATAAACGGAAGTCATACTCGAGTGGAAGGATGCAAGGTCACTGGTAGGGAAATGCCTCGATGCTCGGGTCTTACTGAACGTACTAAACCCTTGTTTTGAAAACACATATATATAATGCTACATAGTAGTTTTCCGAAAACTCTACATGCCATGAAAACGTTCATAAAATCAGAACGTATAAAACCTTGGTCAGAAATGAATATAACTGCCTGAAGGCAAATCTATAAAAACCTTCATAAATCCCATTAATGTTGTACTCTCTAGGGATATTATAGTCCCTCGAAGGCAGTACCTGCCCATCACCCGAAGGTGAAGTTGTATGACACTGGGTTACGCCAGTGAAGAAACATGGTAGGTTGAAGTTGTACGAGTTCGGGTTACGCTGGAGAAGAAATATATAACATCACACACCGACACTAGCTCCAGGCTAGTGAAGCTGGGAGTATGTCATCAATCTCATCAACTCCTCATTCGCCTGAAGGCAATACCTGTCCATCACCCGAAGGTGAAGATGTACGATACTGGGTTACACCAATGAAGAAACATAGTAGGCCCCATCACCCGAAGGTGAAGCTGTACGACTCTGGGTTATGCCAGTGAAGAAACATGGTAGGCCTCATCACCCGAAGGTGAAATTGTACGACTTCGGGTTACGCTAGAGAAGAAATATATACATAATATCCTCAATTGTGTCCTATGGCCATAGACATCTACATACCCAGGTTGTGTGGATGTGTTGTATGATAGCCCGCTAGATAAGTATCGAAAACATACCTCAAAAACTCATCAAATCCGAAGCTCACAAGCTCAAAGTCTCATTTCATAAATCCAAGATAATTCACATTCGTAAATCCATGGAATTTCAAAAGCGAAAACCCAGTATTTCATAACCTTTAGTAAAATGTAAATTCGATAAATCATAAATATCTCGTAAACCATAAATGTAGAAATCCGGAAAATATAATATAAAACATATTCGATGCATGAAATATGAAATGCATGCAAGCCTAATATTTCATAAAAACATGCAAGTTTAGAAGGGGTCCACTCATAAGTATTCCACTACCGGTGAGCCGCTTGAATTAGGGATGACTGGATCACTTCTAACTGATGCACCTAAACACAAATGAAGACCATTTAGTAAAACTCTACTAAAACGATGGAATTTGGAAAAATGGACATGGATTCGGATTCGGCACGTTGAAAAACCTAAAGAGGGACCTCGGGTTCCCCCACGCATTGCCAGACGTGGCGGCAGCCTAGAAGGCTATGCGCTGTCACATATGCTGAGATGGGTTGCTGGAAAGTTCGTCCAAAAAAGTCGCCGGCGCTGTCATGGATGACGGCGGAGCATAGTACCTCCGGTGGAGACGCGTATGCTCTATGTGCCAGCCATGACCCTCACCCACATGCAAGCCACGCGCCAGCCCAAGAAGTTGGGTTTTGGTACAGGTCAGATCAGGGTTTGGGCCTGGGTTCTGGGTAACTAGATTGGGCCAGTTCTCAATTAGGGTTTTGAGCCTGGGTTATTGGGTTTGGTTTAGGCCTGGCTCTGGTTTGGGCTTGGGCTGGGTTTAGAGTTGGGTTGTGGGTCACAAGTCGGGATGACTCAGTTTTAGGCTATGGATTCGATCAGAATCTAGGCAATATTTCTCGAGCTCCATTCTACACCATTTGCAATGATTCAAAAGTCATAATGAAGTTTGGCACTAGGAGAAGAGATTCGTGCTGTTTTGGAGTTGTGTCATGATCGGAATTGGCTGGAAATTAGCTCGAAAGCTGACGGACCTCACCAGAAAATACGTAAAGGAGTTTTCGAGATATATCTGCGTTCAAAAACCACAAAGACTACTAAAAATTTCCTTAACTTACTCCTAAACACGATCTACAAGGATTTAGAGTTGTTAACAAGCTTACCTCGTCGGAAAACGGCGAGAACTCGTTGGATCAACGCTTAGCACATTGAACATACTGTGCAACAAGGGAGAGAGAAAAAACAAGGGATATCTCTGCGTTTAAGGTTTGTAGGACTCGTATGAGAGGAAGTGATGGTGGTGTGTTGGTCGTTGGAAGGAAAAAAGGGCTAGAGATGGTGTCGGTGGTGGAAAGATGAGAGGGAAATAGTGGTGAGGAAGAGAGAATTTTAGAGTGAGAGAGAGATCATAGGAGGGGAAAGAAAAAGGGCACCAGAAATAAGGTGCCATGTAGAGGCCCAAAGTGGAGAAATATCTCCACTTGTGAAATTACCAAAATGCTCTTATCATTCAAAAATTGTAGGAGTTTCATTTTAGCTCCGAATTTGATTCCGATCGTACCTACGTGTTCGTATTAATGAGAGCTACCGAAATAAAATAAACGGAAAATTCTAATACATTAACGGACGAAAGTCAACGGAGGTCAACCTTTTCATCATTAGGGGTATTTTTGTAATTTTAACTAAATAAAATGAAATTTTCGAAGCGGGTCATTACAGAGATGCTGGAAATTGAATAGATTAACTCGTTTTAATGAGTCATGTAGGCAAAATTAACTCCAATGGTGTAGTCAAATTTTGCGCACTCTCCTAATATCAGTGATGTTGCCTACTTCAACATGAGTAAAAAAATCGAGCCCTCTCTTTTTAATAAAATGCAAGCACACTTCTCTTAAATAATAGTATAGAATTTTTTTGTAGAGAAATATGACATACACCTTAACTGGTAACAATGGTCACCACTTCATTAATCATCGTTAAATGAGTTTAAGTTTTGAGATCTGAGTAGTAGATATATTAAATCAAACTCATCCAACAATAATCAGTGGGGTGGTGATTAAATATCAGAAGAAATAATAAAATAGGACTTTACCTATTTGGTCACCCCTAGTCAATTTTGCCTATTTTAGCAAGTGGTGGATTTTCTTTTAGGCTATTGGGTAAGGCCTTCATCTTCAATCCACCATGTCCGGGTTCGAACTTTGTTGCCTCCCCTTAGTATAAACTAGCCTTTTAGCACCACACTAAAAAGTAGGGGTGGGCATAAAAATCATGGAACCAAGAAACCGAATCGAACCGGGAGTAAAAACAGACAAAAGCTGTATTGACCGAAAAAGTCAACTTAGGTTAAAAAATCAAACTGAACTGGTTCATACCCAATTTCGATTTCAATTTTCATTTTGGCCGAACCGCCTAGAACCAAACCAAACCATTTCATATATAAGCCCAAAAGAAATTTAATTAAAAATCCAAGTTCAAAAGTCAATAACTAACCGTTATTATTATTTTTTTGGGTCTCATCTCTTCCTCTTTTTTTTCTTCCTCAAATGATATATTTTGTTAAGTTATCTATTAGATTAGCCACTAACGAAATTCGAACCCACACCGTTATGCAAGGGCTCAACACCTTTATGTTAATTATTAGCACGTGAGCCACACATATTAGGCTAAAACAAAACTCTTCATCAATTGTTAGCACTTAGGGCTTACATGTGAGGCTAATTTTATCTTTATAGTTTCACATGTGAGCCTCATGGAGTAAAAATTAACAGAGAGTTGAATTTTTTTTATCTGCGACGTTGTTGTTCTTATTTCTCCCCTATGCCTCACCACGCCACGCCACGCTACGCCATGCTTCTGTTGTGCTAGAATATCACCAAACCAATTGGAACCAACTCAAGCTAACCCACAGGAAATATATCAAATGAAATGCAAGAACAAAATATAAAAGACACCAAGATTTTAACGAGGTTCCTCAATAGTCAGTGTAACTAGAGTACGTACTCGGAGCAGTAAGAGCTCACCCAATAATCCACTATCAACCAAATGAGAGTTTACAAAGTGTTGGCAATCTCACAACCAAAACCCCAATACACCCAAAAACTCTCACTCACCAAAGAAACAAATAGAGGAAGAAATATAGTGATTAGTTTCTTCTCTATACAAAGCTCAAAGCTATTACAATAACTAATACTTTGATGAATGATTGCTAACCAAAAAGAAGAGCACTTTCTTCTTTTCTTCAAAGTGGGGTTGCGGCACCTTTTCTAATTTTTGCTTCTCTCAAACAAATGGCAGCAGCTGCTGCCTTACTAAAACCCTAGCCCCCTCACGTGGCTTGCACATGTGGGCTAAATGGAAGGACCCATTGAATGGGCTGCTGAGATCAATTAAAGCCCAATAGAATTTGGACACAAATCCAGCAGCTTCTTCTTCTTTTCTGCTAGTCTCTTCTTGCACGTCTTGATCGATATCTTGGTCTCGCATCTCGTTAAATTTTGTGGTCACAATGTTTAGGTTTGGTGTTTGTAGGAGGATTGGAAAAATGTTATGTACGGTCAAACCAAACCGGAGTCGTATTAAACTGAATCGTGTGTTTATAAATATTGAAAAAACTAGATTTCATTTTCAATTTTGGTTTAAGGAGTAAACAAAACTGAACTGTACTGTGCACACTCCTACTGATGAAAGTGCCAATTTGCTTTTTTATATTTTTTATTTAGGGAGCCTAACATGTAGAGATAATGTTAAAGAATCATTTAAGAATATTAGTTACATAATTACATTTCAATTGGGCAAATCGATCAATTCGAACTCTTCCAAGGGATATCGATGAGATGGAGGACAAGCTTAATTGCTTGTTTGGGCAACCCATAAACGATAGTGTAAGGAGCTCTATTCAAAACTTTATTCCTTGCTCTAGAAGAAGGGTTTTGGAGATAGCGATCTCGGGAGAATTGGCTACGATTGGGGGATCGAAACACAAAATACTTTCATCAGAAAGCAAACTGGAGGCAACGTGGAACTAGCCTGAATGGGTTATTTGATGAGAGCGGTGATTGGCACAATGATAAAACATCTGAAAATGACGGAGGTCCTGGAAAACATCTCCCCGAGGGTGGGAGCGGAACTGCTGATGCCTTTCTCAGACGAGGAAATAAAACAATACCCTTTTCAAATGCACTCTTTCTCAGACGGTTAATATCGGATAATAGCTTGGTTGCTTCATAACTTGCTCATTATATGCACAACAAAAAATGTGGATGGAATGACGTTATGGCCTTAAAGCTAAATATTAGGAAAGCATATAGAGGTTTTTAGAACAAATCATAAGGAATTTGGGCTTTGCCGAGTAGTGGATTGGTTTAGTGATGATGTGTGTTACTACGGTCATCTTTCAAGCTTAACGGTGATCCGGTGGGGTATGTTTATCCAAAGAGAGATATGAGGTAAGGGGATCCACTCTCACCGTTCTTATTCGTTATTTGTGCGGAGGGCTTGTATTCTTTATAGAATAAGTGGGAAACTCAAGGCTGAATCAAAGGCATAACTATTTGCAAAAGGGCGCTGAGTGTAAATCATCCATTCTTCGCTGATGATAGCTTTGTTTTTGCTCAAAGTACAATCCAAGAATGTCTTAACGTGAAGAATTTGTTAAAAACGTGTGAATGAGCATCTAGGCAAATGATCAATTTTGAGAAAAGCTGTGTGGCTTTCAGTGGAAATCTCACGGAATTTGATGGAAAATTACTCTCAGATTGCTTAGGTGTGGCAAGAAGAAGGTTCATGATCGTTATTTGGGTTCACCAGTTTATGTGGGGAATGCAAACAAAGCTACCTTTGCATTTTTAAAGGATCGGGTATGGACGAAAATTGAACGGGTGGAGAGGTAGTATGTTGAGTAGTGCAGGGAATGAGTTATTGATAAAGACAGTTGCGCAAGCAGTGTCTCTACATTCGATGCAAACTTGCTCATTGCCAAAACTTTGTGTGATGAGTTGATTCAAATGGTGGCGCAATTTTGGTGGGGGTGATGAGTTGCCGAAGGTGGATTGGGGTTTAAAGACTTGTATGCATTCAACTTGACGTTGCTTGCCAAACAGGGTTGGCACCTAATTCAACAACCAGATTCACTTGTCGCTCAACTCTTCAAGGCTCAGTACTATGCATATGCGAGTGCTCTAGTAAAGTCTAATGCTTCTTATGGTTGGAGGAGTATCGCTGAGGCTCGTAGTTATTCAGATGGGAGCAAGATGGCGGGTGGGTGACGGGTTAAACATCAAGGTTTGGGGAGATGGTTGCAAAATTATTTTAGGAAGGTGATCAGTCCGATACCACTAGGCTTGGATGCATCCTTTACGGTGAACAATTTGATCACGGAGGATGGACATCCTTTACGGTGAACAATTTGATCACGGAGGATGGTGCGTCCTAGAATGTGGAAATGATTAATGAAATGTTTTGGGAGGAGGAGGAACGCCTGATTAAAAGCATTCCACTGAGCTTTCTAAAACCATGTGATGTTCAAATGTGGAATGCGGAAAAGAATGAGTAATTTACTATAAAAACTGCATACCATATTCCACGTAACTGTGTGATGGTGAATGCTAATGACCCAAGTGTTTCAACCATTGGAAATGACGTGAAGTTCCTATGGAAAACCCTTTGGAGAGCCTCTGTACCTGGTAAAGTGAAGATTTGTGTATGGAGGAGTTGGGTTTGAATGCTTCACCAACAAGGGTAAACTTACAAAAAAAGGAGGATTATTGAAGATGTATCGTGCGTATTTTGTAACAAAGCAGTTGAAACTGTTGAACATGCGTTTAAGAGACTGTTCAATGCCGATGATAATATGGTTTTCCAGCCCATTGGGGTTTCGAGAACATGCAGTGAGAAATATATGGTGGGTAGATTGGCTTGTGAGCCTAGCATCTTCTTTGGCGCGGGAAACTTTTGATCTTGTTATATAGAGCATTTGGAAGGAACAATATAATTTGTATGGAAAGGAACATCTCTGCCCCCAATGGAGATTCGTTGCAAAAATCAGTCCTGGCTTCAGGAGTATAAAAGATGGCATGGAAGGACTAAGTGCAGCAGCAATGCTGCAGCCGTGGTGAAATGGAATAAACCAGAGAATGGATGGCTGAAGTGTAACTTCGACGCAGGGCCAGCCCAGGCCCAGTGCTGGTTGGATGACTGTTCGGGGCCCAAAAAAATTGAGGTCACCAAAATTATTTCAGGTGGTATATTCATATATAATTTCATAAGAGTATAAGTTTATAAAATTTGGTTTATTGACTAAGTTTAACTAGAACTAGTGGTTATGTGTTTATTTACTCTCGGTGGTTATGTGTTTATCTCTAGTTTAAATTGCCATGTGTTTATTTACTTTCTAATTTTGTAATTCATGAGGTTTAAAATTAACAAAGAGGTCTCGTTTAAAGCATTATGTATGTTTTTTATTTTCTAGTTTTTACGAATTTCTTTTCAGAAGAATATAAATTTTTAAAATTTTGGGGTTTCTTTTTGTAAAAGTATAAATTTTTAAAATTTTGTTAAAATATGAAGAAGTTTAATCAAAAGAAATAGTTTTTGTTGTAGAAAATTAACGAAAGGTCTTGAGTTTGAAATGCTATGTGCTTTTTTTTTTATTTTTTTATTCTTTCCAATTTTTACCAATTTATGTTTGGTTGTTAATTTCTTTTTAATTATTAGTTCGTGGTTATGTAGGTTGCAGTTTTTAGACATTCATTCCAATTCAAGTCTAACCTTTAACAAAGAGTGATGTGTAGACAAAATTTTTAGACCAAATTTGCAAATCAAATGTGTTACCAATAAGAAATAAGCACGTCAATCAATACTTAAGTAATAATTCAATCAACAATCACATCATACATTTTACAAATTTGGTTTAAAAATTTGGTATCCCTAGCATAAGCCTTCAAGAAATTAATGAATGCATGTCTCATCCATTGCCTATGTATATATATCAATTAAAGACTCGAAAATATGATTTTAGTTTCATATTGACAAGGTTAATAAGAAAAACACCTTACGAGTTATATAAAAACACTTTAAAAATTCAGATAGATGGGAAACAAAACACATCATCTATCCACTTGTAAGCCTAGGATTTTTTGGTTTTTCCTTTCTTTCAATACAAAATAAATTAATTTTTTCGTGTCTAAATTATTGAGTTTGAAGTGCTTTTCTAACTATAATTTTATCAAAATCTCATTGAAGTTGTTGGGGTTTTGGGGTGGGGGGGGGGGGTGGTTCGTGGCGGTTATGGCGATGAAGTTCAACGACATTTCCTCGTCGTTGCAAGCAAAACTAGAGGTGTCTCGTGCGGGGGTTCTGTTGGTACGAGAAATCGTTGCAGAGGCAATGGAATTCAAGGGGATGCTACGATGGTTCTTGTGACTCTTAACAGCCATGAAGCTGGTGATACTTCTTCGATGGGCAATTTGGTAAATAACACGCGCCACTTTTTGCATTCAATATCCCAAACAAAATTGATCCGTACCCGAAGGGAAGCAAATAGAGTGGCTAATAGAGTGGCTAATAGACTGGTGCTTTTAGGACTCAACTTAGATAAATGGAGAGTGTGGTTTGAAGAACCCCCAAATGTAATTTTAGATCTCATTTTGAAGGATAGTTTATCTTTGTAACTATGGTGTGGGACGCTCTATTTTAGACCTCATCTAAGAAAAAATGTAAATCTTGGTATCGCCATTTTAGCCTTCTCATTTTACGTGGATATCGTTTGTAATAAAAATAATGAAATTTGCCTACTTTATTACATTATCCTTTTTTAAAAGGGAAAATTAGAGTCCCCTACAGTTTTTTTTTTATTTTTTTTATTTTTATATCATTTAGATTAAACATCTGCGCCTTTTTACAATTTGATTAAAGTGTTTTGACCAATAGTCACCTCTATTTTTAAAAATTAAAATAATTTTTGAATTTATCCTTTTATCGATGCATTTTTCCATATTTAGTGGAGATATTAGTAATTAAACTATAACTTCTCTTCTTCCAAATATGTTTTTTCGATCACAATTTTTTTTTTGTTATGCAAACATTTAATATTATTTCTTTTTCCAAATGGTTTTTTCTTTTTCAAATGGTTGGTGATCAACATAAAAGGTCCGTGTAATTTTTTCAATTTTTTTTTGTGAAATCATATTTTTTTGGCTGTTTTTTTAAGTATAGTTGTTGACGAATTATTATTAGGTACAATGCATTACGTATATATTATATGCGGGTAGGTTTGAATTTACAAAAATCATTAATTGGTACATTTATTTGCAATTTTGGTACGTTTGATTTGATACATATTGTTAATATTGGTACATTATTTTTATTTTGGTACGTTTATTTTATTCTCAATCTTATTTTCTCTTAACGTACTAAAAGAAAAACTTATTTCGGTACGTTTGATTATGGAAAAAAATATTTTAAACTATTTTGGAAAGAAAATATCTTAAATCATATCGTAGATAATTATTGCTGAATTGTAGCATTATTGTTAAAATAAATTGAATCTAACCAACTTTTTTTTGTTTTTTGTTTTGTATTTACAATTATCTTAACGGAGAAGAGTGTAATCAAAATGCTAGATTATAAGAAATTTGTTACAATATAATGTGCATATAGCACCAAAATTATGACAAAAAAAAAGTTTAATCAAATCACTAAAATGTATGGATGTTTGATTTAGAAAATTCAAAACTGAGGTGCCTATATCAAAAGATCCCTTTTTAAAATCCAGTGGTGTTTTCAAAGTTAAGTTGCCAGTTAAAATTGGATGGTAATAGGAAACAAATTATTCTAAAAGGTCTTTGGAGAATTTATCATCTGTCACCAAATTTAACACGTAAGCTCAAATATTTTCTAGGCTTATTTACTGAAACACCCTCATAAACTCAATCTTTAGTCCACTTTATCCTTTATTACTCAAAATGTATCATTTAATCCCTTAAAAGTTAACATTGTGTCCTACTTTTCCTCATTTGATTTGTTTCACTAAAAATTTTGTTGAGTGATGTGACATGGCAAGTATAGTATTGATTGGCCGACCCTAGTTTCCTAGCACATTTTGTCCAAATTTTTTGGTTTGGCCCATTTACAAAAGTTACTCTCACACAACCTTTTCAAAGTATCAATGTATCTTATAGCGCATCAACAATTAAGCACCCAAGTTAACAGAAGACAAATGAAAAAATATTTAGGAAATGCGGCAGAATAAATGTTCATACATAAAAACACTCAAAAGTCGCCAAAAGTTTACACAAAAAGGCCATCTAGTGTACAAAAGAAAAGGCCTATCGTAAAATAGTAATGTTAGGTAGATTTATAAACTATGTGATGTGCTATCAATACGAAGTAAGTATGTTAATTAATACTTAATTAATAATTTAATTATTAACAAACACGTTATATGGTTTACAAAATGAGAAAATTAGAATTAGATGTCACATCCCAGTCCGGGATGTGGTGGGGACCCAAGCCCGAGATGTGGTGGTGGCTCGGGCCGGGATGTGACGTTAGATGCCTCATTTTAAACTTTTGTAGACTAAACATTTATGCTTTTTGAGTTTTTTATTAAGTTTTTGAAACATTTGATTAAGATACTCAGACTTGAACTACTTCAGATTAATTGAAATTAATTTACATTTAAATATCTGCTATATATTTTAAATAATTTCAACTATATTTAAGTCTAAAAATTTAAAATTTTCAAATCTAAATGTAAACTCACACCAAATGGAAACGTACCAATATTAAATGGAAACGTACCAACATCAAAAGAAAACGTACCAACTCCGAATTAAAACGTGCCCAATTATAAACTATATTAAAATGAATATTTATCATTTTGGAATATTTAAAAATATGTTTGATTCATACACAATGCTCTAGACAGTCATGTTTTTTGGTAGATAAGTCTCTGAAACAACTTTTAGTTGATCGGAGATAAATCCTTATTATTGTAGATAATGCTAAATAATAACGATAAATCATATAATTTTGAATTAACAAAAAAGGCTATTGTCATTTAATTAAAGTAATTTAAACTTTTAATTGTTAATGACTCTTTCTATATATAAAAAAAAATCATTAATTAAAGTAATTCCTCATTATTAGGACAAAAAGTAAAACAACTTATGTTTTGGAAACAAACGTACCAAAAATTCAAATGTACCAAAAACTAAATGTACCAAAATTCAAATGTACTAAAAACTTTGAAGGAACCAAGAAGCCAAATGGACCAAAAATTCAAATGTACCAAGTAACTAAATGTACCATTATAATCAAACGTACTGATATAACCAAACGTACCTAACAATGAGTTTTGTTACATTCTATTTAATTTACTAAAATAAATATTTTAATAAAAAATAAAAAAAATCTTAAATTATCATAATAAGATATGCATAAAAATAGGAGGAAAAAAAAGGAAATGCTAACATGAATAGACTTCTAATGAAATAAAATAAAAGTATCAAAATTGTAGGGAAAATGTTTAATCAAATTTGCAAAAGGAATAGATGTTTAGTCTATGACATTTAAAAACGAGGCGTGTATATCAAAACGTCCCTTAAAAAATTTGGTTTAAACAGTTAGTCTCCCTAGCATTACCCATTGGAAAATGTTACTGTCACTTTCATTTGTCAATAATTTTTTTTTATTTGAACTTAATTATTGTCTCTCTACACTGGACTAATAAAATCTCCCAAACTTTCAAATTTGCCCTTAGATAAATTAAAATAAAAACTAATGCTAGTCTTAACGCTCAAAATTGTAAGGTTAATGAAGTTAATTAAATCACTCTAGGTGGGCTTAGGAAATGAGTTGGAATTAAATGGAGTCAAAGATGTAAATGGTTTACCCCTCAAAACTAGACTACATCCGTTGTGTTGCTCATAATATATAGATTTCAAGACTAAATAGCGCTCGGCTCATACATTCAGTCTCTTTTCTCTTTGATTCGTCCAACCCCCATATTTGAGGTCTTTACTCCTTTATATAGGCCTCTCATTCTTAAGGCTTCTCAAACAAGCATTTAATATGCCAACAACTTTCACTAGCTTATTGACGCATTTCCACCTACTCGGCCTGGCTCTCGTCAATGAAGTGATATTCTTGTAGCCAGGGTGGCACATCCATTTAGATCTAGGCGAATTGAGCATCTAATAGGACATTGGTTACTCTTCCTCAGCTCGCTGAAGACCTTCTTGGCTACCTTTACGTCCCATCCTAGATATCTGCTGCTGAATGCCAGTAGCCACATAGTTAAAATGGCACTTGAATAGTTCTTTCCATGGAGACTCAAGTTGTAAAGTTGTCAATTTGCCCACGTTCCATGCAGCCAGGCAACTCCTCTTTTGTCTCAGTCGGCTTGAGTGATTGGGATGGCTGTCTTTAACCCTTTAGGCCTTGGGCTCTTTGGTTCTTTCTTGGGCCTACGCCATTGGGTGAGCCTAAAAGCGCCCAACATTACCTATAACCCACTGATAAGCAACAACACGTTTTTATCTCTCTTCACCCTCATTGTTTTTTTTTTTTTCTTTCTTTTTCGGTGATCCAAACCCTAACGCCTGTAACCACTACTACTCTCCTTCTCTTTTTCTTGTTCTTGAGTTTGACCTTTATGTATCTATTAATTTGTTCTATCTACTAGATATCTCCTCTATCATTATGGTACAATTTTTAAATAGGTATGGGTATTAAGGGTACAAGTCAACAATACAGTTAGAAATACAGTTAGTAAGTTGGTTAGTATTTGGTTGGAGTAGTTAGGCTTTCTCTTAGAAAAACAGTTGTGTAACCTTCATTCTATCAATTAATACAAAAGCATATTTCTTTCTCTAAAACTCTCTGTGTTCATCTTTCTTCTCTTCATCTTTCTTCTTGATTTTCCCTTCAATTCTCAAACATTGCAATGTAGTTAACATGGTATCAGAGCCACCAGGCTCACGCCATGGATTCTGGTGGTTTTTCTTCATAGTAGTTTACATTTTTTTTTCCTAGTTTAGTTTCTCTTCAAATTTCTATTAGATTTTAGATGCTTTTGCGAGCTTGGGTTGCTTTTCTGTGATTGTTGGGATTGCGATTGTTGTGATTATTGGGTTGATCATTCTGTTTTGGAGATTTCACCACCGAGAGCTTTTCTTTCTTGGCGTTGGGTTTGGATACTGGGGGTGATTGGGTGGGGGATCGCCTCTTCAATGTTTTTGTGGATTCTTGGGATCAACGATGAAAGAAGACTTGAAGGTGCTGTCAAGGCGGAGCCCGGACAACCGATTCCTCACCGCCTCCAAGAACTGAAGCTCTTCGCTACATGATTTGTCACTTTGATTCTTGCTGGGCACAATTGTGTACGCATGTTGAAGAATCAACAACTTCAAATTTTAGTCTCAAACAAAATCCAATATCATGCTTCGTGGGTACATAATATTCCCAAGATCCCATTTCAATCCATGTTTTCCCATCTTGTTCCACCGCCGCATCAGGTTGTGAATTGTCATCCTGATAGCCAGTCCAGGTGTTTGATGAAATGCCCATCTCATAATTTTCATGTGAAGAGAGATGACGTGATGGTATCTTGGGTGCTCTATCAGGATTTTCCTTATAGGCATCTTCTTGGGGGACCTTATTTCCATTGACATATGCAATTGCGTGCTGACAGTCACTTTCATTGGCAAGATCAGGATTTGCAGATTTTGGTATGGTTCTCTGCTTCTTCCTTCCATAATGTTTCACTGAACTTGCACTGGATTTGGGTATGGTTCTTGAAGTTCTTGGAGTCCAGTTGGTTCAAGATTGATATGTTTGATGGTTTTGCTCAGTCTCTTTATTGGCTTTGATGGTTATGCAAATCTTGATATGTTTGGTGAAATGGGTATGGGTTCTTGGATTCTTGTGTTCATTGTCAAATTACTCAGGCAATTTTGTAGTATTCAATTCTTGTCTCTCTACTTCACTGATTTTCTGCAATTCTGTTGAGGAGTTGTGCAGTATATTCCTTATCACAACCTATAATTTCAGAGTTTAACCAACTCAGTTGTTAGCATGAATTTACAGTAAGTCCGGTTATACGTGTCTTAAAAGATGAAGTTAGAAGAAGTTGTTAATGGTAAATCCCACGAAGGGTAATTCCATGTTATGAATAGGTAGTGTTGTGAATTGGTAAAATCCACAAAGGGCGATCCCATGGACATTAGTGTAGTGTAGTGTAGTATTGGCAGAAAGCCATTAGAAATGGGCATGAAGCCATTAGAAGTTGAAATTTGTTGGCACGAAGCCGTTAGTAATTAGTTTTGATTGTGGGCACGAAGCCAATGTTAAATGAGATTGTTGACAGTAAATCCCACGAAGGGTAAACCCGCAAGAAATTGTTATAACCAGCCCGATGGTGTGTTACAACTTTATAAGAGGTTGTTTTTCAATTAAAGCTCTTGCGAGAGGTAAAGGAATATTGGATTTTTTGGATGGGAAGATTGTATATGCAAAGGGTGCAAATTTCTATTTGGTTTGCAGTGAAGATCCTATTAGAAGGTAGCAGAAAGATGTCACGATTGAAGTATGAAGAAAGATCAACAACTTCAAACTATCATACACGACTCCAAATTGCAAGTGACAGAGCAATGAAGAATTATTTGTTCGGATCAAGTTGAATGAGTTGATGAAATTGGAGATGAGTTGATAGCATTTGGGCAAAAAGGATACTCATTTTGCCATTTTACACACCCATGAGAATGGTGGAAAAGTTGTTTGCTTCTGACTTTCAATCTTTAAAAGCAAATGTCTAATTGAAGTATTTTGAGAACCGTTTTAAGTTTTTTCCAGATTGAAAGAAGGCTATTAAATGGTAGCTGAATGAAAGGTTTGTTTTTATTTTTAATCACATTGCTCTTGACATGGAATGAATCTGAGGTGGATGAAGTGGGATTGTAAGGTTGCAGATGATTCAACTCTGTGTTCTGTTTTCTGGTTTCATACTAGTGCTTGCAGATGTTCTTCCAATCTCAAACTGGGTTTCCCCAGTTGAGATTGAGGGGGAGTATTAAGGGTACAAGTCAACAATACAGTTAGAAATACAGTTAGTAAGTTGGTTAGTATTTGGTTAGAGTAGTTAGACTTTCTCTTATAAAAACAGTTGTGTAACCTTCATTCTATCAATTAATACAAAAGCATATTTCTCTCTCTAAAACTCTCTGTGTTCATCTTTCTTCTCTTCATCTTTCTTCTTGATTTTCCCCTCAATTCTCAAACATTGCAATATAGTTAACAATGGGAAGGAAGATATTCTTGGTAAAACTAATGAAAATGGCTTTAAAACTTTAAATTTTAATATGACAAAACCCAATACCAAACTAGCCCAATAAAGCTGGCCCAAGTAAAAAAAATTATCGAGCTTCCGAATTTACCCCTAACGTCCAAGTCATGGCCCGTTTATTTGGTCTGTTTCCTTTATATCTTCTTCTCCGTCCAAATACCAAACCCTATCTCAATCTTCCTTCAACCACCCAGAGGCACCAAGATGCTCAAACTGCAAACAAACCTTCACCAAATTTGCAACCACCACCCCACCCCAAAACAAACTTAAGCTGGAACATCTCTATCCCTCCTCAATCTTCCTTCAACCACCCAGAGCCACCAAGATGCTCAAACTGCAAACAAACCTTCACCAAATTTGCAACCACAACGCCCCCCCCCCCCCCCCCCCCAACCCAACCCAACCCAAAACAAACTTAAGCTGGAACATCTCTATCCCTTTCTCCATTATCGCAAAGGTAAGCATTTGTCATCCTTCATCTCTGATTTTATTGTTCAAAGAATTGGAATGAAAAGCTCAATATATTTCTTTTGTCGGTGCTGTAGCTTCAGATTCACTTTTGACCTTGTCATGTAATCTCTGTGATGTTTGCGGCTAAGAGAATAAATGCAAAATTATCAATGCTTCCATGATGTAAATTCATCCATGCTTTTAATGAATTGTTTGTGGTCTCTATGTATTTGTGCATTCATGTATTTTTTTTTTTTTTTTTTTAAGGTGGGATAAATGGGGGATTGTTTTTATTTTTTTATTTTTATGAATTGGGAGTGTATGATTTCTCTTTTCTTCTTACGATGATTTTTTATGGTGTGATGACTTGATGGGTCTACCAAATCCAATCAAAACTTGAGCGATGATTTTAGAAAACAATAAATAAAAATTACAATACTCTCTATGATTTCTTTTTTACAAATTTCGGTGAGATGTTAGTTTGTTTTTATCTCAAATTTCAGTCCATTGAAGTTGAAATTGATTGTGAAGTTGTCAAATGCATATTTCAGGCTGGTTGACTCCAACATGCTCATCAACAACACCACGACGGTGATATGCTTGGATGATTACCATTCCCTAGACATGACATGGAGGAAGAAGAAAGGAGAGAATGCTAGACCCGAGAGCTAACGACTTCGATCTTCTGTATAAGCAGATGAAGGGAATCAAGGAAGGGAAGGCTGTTGAGAAGCCTATTTACAACAATGTTTCTGGTCGCTTGGATCCTCCTGAGCTCATCAAGTTCCCCCAAGATTCTTGTCATTGAAGGTTTACATCCAATGTAAGTGCATGTCTACTTAATTACTCATCTTAATCACTTTCATTAACTAATTAGTCACTACTTTATTATTTTTCATCACTACACATTCATGAAATCCTGGACTTGTTCTTAATTAGAATCTTTCTTCTAAAGCGATATTTTTACCCTTAATTCATCTAAATCGATTTCGTAAAATTGCACTTATTATTATTTTTTAGATGAGAGTATCCATGTAATTTAGCGAGAGTAAAATAAATCTTCTTTTATTTTTTGGATGTGGTACTCATTAATTGATAAATCCACATATGCTAACCTACTGTTCTTTGTTCAATTCTTAATTGTTTTTATGTTTCAGCTGCATACTGCAATCATTGAACTGAATACCAGGATCTAGAATGATAACTCATTGACCAAAAAATGATGAAGATTATAACTCTAGTTGACCACTTGCGTTGCATATAATCCTTTTAAAGATGTAGTACGTACATTTATTCACTAAACCGAATCAACTACTGTATGTAAACCATGTTCTGGTGCCTCTTTATTGACTTCTCTTAGTGTCTCTTGGGTTCTGAGTTTGATTAACACTTTGTAATCAATTCCATGTGTGTATAAGTTTACATTCACTATGTTCTTCATAATCATTGGTATACTAGGCTAAATTGGTAGTTTCTTAATGTTCTGGATGTGAAAATTTTTGTTTATGGGTATTTGAAGTTTTTCATTGCAGTTGGGTGTTATGAGAGCAAAGAAGAAGTTGCCAAGAGAGAGGAGGCTATTCGGCGCATCAAGCAGGTGCCTTTTTCAAAAGGATGAGAAGCATGTATATATATAATAACATATGCAAATAAAATTGCAACTTGGACTGCTAAGGTTTAGCCTTCAAACAAAATTACAGATTTGGTGCATCAAGTTTCAGAAATAGTGTTTTCAGTTTCATAAATAGTCAATTTTAGAAATTTTTTATCCATTTTCAATTTCAGAAATAGCTTACTCGTTTTCAATTTCATAAATAGTATATATATGTGTTGAGTTTCATAAATAATCAGTTTTATAAATAGTGTAGCTGTGTTGAGTTTCATAAATAGTTAGTTTCAGAAATAGTGTACCCGTCTTTAGTTTCATAAATAATTAGTTCCAGAAATAGTTTAGTACCTGTGTTGAATTTTAGAAATAATGATAGTACCAGTGTTCAACTTGAGAAATAGTAATAGTACATGTATTCAATTCGAGAAATAGTTATGTTTAGTTTAAGACATAGTGATAATACCAATGCTTATTTTAAGAAATAGTGATAGTACCCGTGTTCAATTTAAGAAATAGTTAGTGTTTAGTTTCAGAAATAGTATAGTACCCATGTTCAGTTTCAGAAATAGTTAGTTTAAAAAAGGGTAAATTACACTTTCATACCTCAGGTTTGGAATCTATTTCAATTCCTTACAACATCTTCAAAACATTTCACTTTCATACTTTAAGTACTATTTTATTTCAAAATAACATTTCCATTACATTTTCCATCCATTGATTCGTTAAATGCTGACCTGACTGCCAAATGTTTGCCATGTGGCAAATAAAATAATTTTTTAATTTTTTTGAAAAAACATGAATTTTTTCAAAAGAACAAAAAAAAGGGAAACACATCTGCATGAAGAAGAAGAAGAAGAAGAGGGAGGAAGGGAGATGGGTTTGGGTGGGTGGGGAGATGGGTTAGGGTGGGTGGGGGGACGGGAGGAGGGTCGTCGGGCTGCCCAACAGGGGACAGGAGGACGGTCGTGGGGGGGGGGGGTTCTGGGAATTTGAAACCCTTTTCTTCTTCTTCTTCTGGGTCGCTGGGGGGGGGGAGGGACAATTTTTTTTTTTTTTTTGTTCTTTCTTCTTCTGGGTCGTTGGGGGAGGGTGGGGATGGATAATTTTTTTTTTTTTTCCCTTTCTTCCGCCCTCTTCTTCTTGCAGAAATGGGTTTCAAATTTATTTTTTCCTTTTTTTGAGAAAATTATTTTATTTGCCACGTGGTAGACATTTGGCAGCCACATGGCATATATGTGGCACCCACGTTAGCATTTAACGAATCAATGGATGGAAAATGTAACGGAGGTATTATTTTGAAATAAAATAGTACTTAAGGTATGAAAGTGAAATGTTTTGAAGATGTTGTAAGGAATTGAAATAGGCCCTAAACCTACCCTTTAAAAAATAATGAGGATGGTAGAGAGGGTGTGTGTATGTTTAAGAAATAATTAGTGTTTAGTTTATAAATAATTTGTATGTGAAATTTATATTAATCTAACTTTGATTCTATAAATATTTCAATAAGCATTTCAACACGATTTTGTTTTTGAATATTCCTCAATTTAAATCCTTCTATTCAATTTTTCTAATTTGGTTTACTAGTTTATAAATTAGTAAATAAGCAATTATTCTTTCTCATTTTAGTTCCTTTAATTTCATTTACAAATTTTTATACACACCATAAATGTAGTTGAAGCTCCTAAGCCCCATCACCCAAAAATAAAAAGGCATAACTTGGCCCAATTTTCCTATCGAGATTTAATCAATTTAATTTTAATTATATATGATTGCCATTTAGTATTACGGTCTAGTGATATTTCTCTTAACTTGTAAGTGAGAGGTCTTAGGTTTAATTCTCACCAAATGCGAATTTGAACCATATTATTGCTAGCCCATTATGAAGCTTAACCTACTTTCCCACCCCTGTAGTGTAAAAATATTGTTTGTTAAAAATAAATAATAATAATTTTATATGATTAATGTTTTGCAAGTAAAAGAGTATATGGCTTTGGGAAACAAATGAGGAATATGTTGAGTGGGTTCTAAATTTAATTACTAGAAGATAGCATATAGGATGGGAAGGAAGGAAGAACTTCTCACATCACATGAATTCAAACCAAAAACAATTTGTGCCGTGCTAAAAAATACCTGACAAGCCTCTGCTATACGCCATGCACTTTTCTCTATCGGTTTCGATTGTGTTTTCGAGTTTTGTCGGAAATCGGGTTAAATGAAAGAATGTTTGAGTAAGAAGAAGAAATGAGTGAAGTTGCTGCCATTGCTTATGGTGTTTGAGATTGAACCAAAATAACCTACATTATTTATAAAATTGAACCAAAATAATTCATACTATTTTTAAAAAGAAAAGAAAACATGTAGTTAATGAACCCATTTTTCATATAGAGTTAGTGCAAAAACACATTATTTCTAGAACTGAACTATTTCTTTATTATGAGTTTTCAATTTTAACCTTAACAACAAACCTTTGACCGTTTAATCTTTGCTATGCTCTCTCCCCCGTTTCTTCATGACACGATGATGATCTCCTTTCAAAGGAGAGGAGAGGAGAGGATAGGAGAAGAGAGATAGTTGTCTTGTCAATGAACATTCGGATATTGCCGTCACTATTACCTCGGATCCACGCTGTCCAAAATGAATTGCAAGACCACCGCAAAATCATAAAAAAAAAAGAGAGTAGAAAACAAACGTTTGATTTTGACCAATAACACAAATTTCTTGGTGAAACCAACCCAATTACCATATTTATGATCAAATTATTGTGATACTTGTTGAAGAATTAAAGAGTGTTACTTAATTCAAACAATAATTAAGAATTATAACCTTAAAAGCACTTTAGCAAGAAAAAGAACAAAAGAAAAGAAAAACTGTACAGGTGGCGATCAATCCCAATAAAAACACATAAACAAGAGGCTAAGGATATGTTTGGCTTTTGAAGCAACCAAGGAACTGGAACAAGAAGGAAAAAGAGAAACGGTGGCAAGGGAACTAGAAGGCTAATGGGATTGGTTGGGTTCTGCCAGGGGCAGTTTTGGAAAAAAATTTACTGTTGATTGGGCTTTTAATTCAGTTTGTGAGTTTTTATGTTTGTCAGGTCTAGTATATGAATAGTTTTGTTCTTATGGTTAAATTATAGTTTTTGGTGATTTTTATTAAATTAAAGTTAGTTCAAATCCTTTTTATTAAAGCTCTTTTTATTTTTATTTTTATTTTTTCACAGTATGTATTCTTGGTAATTAATTGGTATTACTCTTCGATTTGAATTAGTGTTTTTGCTTCTATTACAAACAAGTGGTAAATCCAAAATTTGGAAGATCGGGATGACAATTGGAAGAATGATGCATGAAAGTGGAAACTACAGTTTAAACTGATTGGGGAAGAGAAAGATGCTGATGAGCAGGGCAGTTGACAGAAGAGTTTAGAGCTGAGCCATTGTCGAAAAGATGACCGCGGAGCGTGGTAGAAGAAAGAGAGAAGTAAAAAATTGGAGGGGATCGTGGTCGTTGATGATGTCAAGGGAACGTGTCGCGAGTGCTTGGGTGGGTTTTGGGTTCTTAGGTTTTCTTTTAGTAGAGAAATTTTAATAGAAATATAAAGAAAAAATATTTAGGTTCAAATAAAATTTCGGTACGACAATTTGATTTAAGGGACGCAACTCTTAGCCCTATGGCCTTTTGCGTTGTTAAATGACAGTTGACATAAGTGCAGCAAACCAGGGTTACTTCAAGGCTCATACATACAACGTTATTATATAGACAATATCAAATGAATGTGATTATGTTTTTTAATTGAATTGTTTTTTTTATTTCTAAAAAATATTTAATTATACCGTTGCCAGGCATTGCCATGGATGGAATGTATGGCAATACACGTTTGGTAAACTCATGTTTGTAGATTGGCTTCAGCTATTTAATTAATTATAAATAGCCATAAAAACAAAATTTTATGCCTCCTTTTCTGACCAATTGATTGGATTGGAGAAAATCATGTATTATTTTGTGATCCTACTGCAGCACGTCCAGTAGCATATGATTGACTTTGCTAATATATATGGAACGTCGGCAACTTGGCTTTACTAAAACTAAATAATATTCCCTTGGAATATAATTATTTTCTAAAATTAATTTTATCTCTTTGTAATTATGTACTACAATTTTATTGTTTTTGTTTCCACGTTCTCTATGAACAAACTCTCTTAAACTAGCCAAAAAATGCAACATTAATTCAGAGTGGTTGCATTGATATATCTGGATAATGGAATTAAGCATTATGTTTTAGGAACACAACTTGTTATGTTAGGTTGAGGTTTTATTTAGTCCCTTCCCTTGAACCGGTCGTGGAGCTCTCTGTTAAGATTCGGGAGTTCCTTTTAGTGTTAAAATTAATGGCGGCAACTCTGCTATTTTACATATTTTAATCAGTTATTTTAATTTTATCCTGTTTTTCTCATGAAACTCTAGCTACTAATTACATTTGTAATGTTAGGTAAGTTTACAATATCCTCCTATATTTGTCTTTGCTCCAATTTCAGTCCTACTAATTTTATTACTAAAATTTGCTTTGTGGATGGGTGTGGGGTTGCTCTTTCATGTCTCTTGTGTTTAATTGCATTCGTTGCTGGAATATAGTTTGGAATCAAATGCAATCACACCTGGGAATAGAAATCCAAACGCGAATAAATTGAAGTCTATCATTTGGGGAATCGGCATTCTATTAGGATATCCATTCCTTTAATATTATTTTCTTTTCGCCAACCTTCTGATGAGATGGGTTGTCAAGTATATATATTGCATTTCGGGTTCATTTCTGAAAATTAGAAAATGCAATTTTGGGAAGGTCTAAAGTAAATGAGGGCACGTTTGGTATCCTTTTTATATTTAGTCTTTGAAACTAATGAGCATTGAGTAGTTTAGCTACCATTATTACTTTTTAAAAATAAAAATATCAAATTCAAAAAGAATACAAAACAGACACTTATTAGGATCTTCAAATCTTTAATTATTGTACATACATGATGAAATTTCGTGGTTATCCACCATTGGATCAACATACAATATAGTTTCTATTGATTTCGAAATGAAAGTACTTTATATGAATTTGAATTGAATTTAAGTGTCAACTGTTGAATTTTGATCCAGTAGTGGTGACAAAGAACTTTCAAGGGTAATGTCATAATTCAAGACTTCTCTTGGCTTATTGCAATAGAGATTAATTTAGCATAATCACCGTTTGGAGCCTGTGTAACTATTAATCATTCAAGAGGTTTTATAAATAAGTAACTCTTTTAGTTAAAGCAATTAAGAACAATATGTATATTATGGAAACAATTAGGTAAATGCTAATAAACCACATAAAATGTCCACATTGAACAGCTTAAACTTATGAAAAATAAAAACAAAAATTAATAAATTCTTATCCTAATACATTTATAAACAGTGGTACATGTCCATGCTCGAGTTGATGATCATTATTTTTTTTCTTCATTTCATGTATATTTTTTCATGGCCTGCGGAGGATGAATGATGAACAATTGATGGTAGTTGGGAATTAAATTGCATTTGAGTTGGCATAAATTTGTGGTCACATTGCTAACTATCTAAAAATCCAAATGGTTCCATAATATAATGTAGAGATAATTAGAGCAATGGCTCCTGATTTTAGCTCAATTGGAGCTTTGGTTCTTGAATTAAAAATTAGTGAATATTGGTCCTTAAACTTGTTATAATGTAAATCGATGGTCATTTTGGCTAATTATGTTAAAAGTTCTATCCGTTTTTGTTTCCTTAAACTCTTTATTTGGATAAAAGTTCTAACGGAGTTTACTAAAATAACTATTGTTTAGCATTATAGCAAATTTAGGAATCAATATTCACTGATTTTTTAGTTCATGAATCAAAACTCATCATTGCTCCAATTTTTTTGCATAATTTTTATAAAATGAATTGGTTGTCCTTTTAGTTGTCTAGACCCTCTTCGCCCTTAGACGCCTATTTGCCTACGTATTTTTCGCCTGTCATGATCCTACAAACCCCACTCAGAGATAAAACAACTATATATCCAGTTTTCAGCCAAGTGACAAATCATTTGTCAAACCCGTATTAGCCGACCTTTGTGTTTGAATAAAATAAAAAACAAGGTTTATGTAACCACTTTCCATGTGCTAGAACATGGTACAAAATAACAACTTGGCTCTATTTAACAAGAGCAACTTATATTGCATAGGGTTCCACATTGTCATAAAAGTTGTTTCTCTATTTTTAAAGAACATTGTTTGACTCCTTATATATAACAGACCATTTTTACTTACCTATAAATCACAATTTGATACATAAAAGTAACAAGATCACAAAAAAAAAAAAAAAAAAAAAAAAAAAAAAAAATTTCAACATATCACTGTAATTAGTTTGAAAGAAAAATGACTCCTCAAGTACAAAAAGTCCAATATTTTCCATTTGAAACTCAAAACAAACCGGCTAATAGATAATATAATAATGCCAGGGTGTACATCACAACAAAGATCCAAGGAACACAGTTTTTTATTTTTAACAGCACTATGCTTTTAGTTTTTAAGTTTTAAAATCATGTCAATCTTGTATGTCCCTAATGTCATTGTATAAGTAGGTCTCGAATCCCCATAGCACAAACACTAACATCAAATTAAAGATATTAATTAAGACATGGAAACTCGTAGTTGCATTCTCCTATCTGCTTTTCTCATCCCTTTCCTTCTTGGAACAGCTTGTGCTCAACTTAGGACAGACTTCTACAAAGGCACGTGTCCAAATCTTGAGTCCATAGTCTCTTCTGCTGTCAAAACCAAGTTCCAGCAGACTTTCGTAACTGCTCCAGCCACTTTGAGGCTCTTCTTCCACGACTGCTTCGTTCGGGTTAGTAGCTAGGTCCTTTCAAATTCCAACTTTCGGTTTGCCAAGTTTACATGTGTTTAATGTGTTGCCTTTATTGGTACAGGGTTGTGATGCTTCAGTGTTGATTCAGTCACCAACTAATCAGGGCGAGAAGGATCACCCTGATAACCTTTCGCTTGCTGGAGATGGATTTGACACAGTGATCAAAGCCAAGGCAGCGGTTGATAGCGATCCTAACTGCAAAAACAAGGTTTCATGTGCAGATATTCTTGCTCTGGCTACTAGAGATGTTGTACAGCTGGTATAAAATTCTCCTTTTACCGTTATTAATTTGATTAGTTTTTCTTTAAATTTAATTAGTATCTGCTGTCATCATAGTTGGACAGAAGCCAAATAAGCTTTTTAAATTTAACCTAACGCTTGAGAATAAAGTTAGTCTAACTACTACCATTATGTAATTAGTTAATGATTGATCGTTATCTTATTTGAATAATCTTATCCTACGTTTTGTCTAATGCACATATTTCAAGCAGGCTGGGGGACCATCTTATACAGTTGAACTGGGTAGGCGTGATGGAAAGGTATCTACTATGGCTAGTGTTCAGAGACGCCTTCCTTCCCCTACTTTCAATCTAGACCAGCTTAACAGCATGTTTACCTCTCATGGTCTCTCCCAGACTGACATGGTTGCATTATCAGGTAGTCTTCTTCTATTTGCCAGTGATTCCTAAGGTCTTTTTAGGGTTACCATTATTTTTATCTCTAATTTGTCGTGATGTTATCTTTTTCCTATTTATGTTGTAAGACTGTGAATCTATCACCGCATGCTAAAACAACACTTCTGATCAAAGATTTAGATTGACAATGATGCAAGAAAACATGCTGATAACGAAAAGTGTTTTTTCTAACTTGCATGCTTTTGTTAGGTGCGCACACACTTGGTTTCTCTCATTGCAGCCGTTTTTCCAAGAGAATCTACAGCTTCAGCAGCAAAACCCGTATTGATCCGACACTCGATCCAGCTTATGCATTGCAGCTTCGACAGATGTGTCCAACTCGAGTGGATCCCAGAATTGCCATTAACATGGACCCAACCACACCTCGAGCATTTGACAATGTTTACTTCCAGAATCTTCAGCAAGGAAAGGGTCTGTTCACCTCTGATCAGATACTGTTTACAGATACAAGAACAAGGGCAACCGTCAACCAATTTGCATCAAGTAATGCAGCTTTTAATCAAGCTTTTATACAAGCCATGACTAAGTTAGGCAGAATTGCGGTTCTGACGGGCAATCAAGGCGAGATTCGGCGAGACTGCACTCGTCCAAACTAGAATGGATTAAACTGGATAGCTTCAACTGGATAATCTCTCGAAAAACTATTTTTATATTGATTGAATTTTGTTTTTTTTGTTATTATGGGGGTGTAAAACTTCGTTATGTATAGTCACAATGTTTGAGTCTGAGAGTAACTCATCAGCTTCAGGATACAATTAGCAGTTAGTTGGCAGAGGGAAACGTATCACTTTTTTCATTTCGTAGAAAAGCTCTGCTTGATTAGCTGTGCAAGAAATCTTCAAGTTGCTGGAATAATGCATTTTTAGCAGTTAATTTAAATGAAATACTTGAAGACGGAAATAAAAAAAATAATTTTATTTGGTGCCACATGGTCATAGAATATATTGTTTGTTAGCTACTGGACAGGTCTCTTTTACTGTCATTCAAATTCAGAAAGAATCAGTCGGATGATTATATAAATCCCTGTGGATGCAAATGCATCTACAAAACAATCAACACCTTAGGTCAAGGCTCAGAGCCTTATGTGTCCATAATGAATTGGTTTTTTGTTGGGGGGGGGGTAGCTTTGGTCGAAGAACCTTTGAGGGAAAAGTGTTTAGAGAAATTTGGAGAATTTTAGAAGAGAATTGGACTTGGGTTTTTAGGAGAAATGAGAGCTATTTATAAGGGTGTGGCCGACCCCTATTTGGAGAAAAGGGGTCCGGCTACTTAAGGTGGTTTTTGGCTCTAATTGCAAGATATTATGTCAACATAATATCTCGCAATCAATTAGAAAATTAATTAATTAATTATGGTAATTAATCCTAATTTGAAAAGAATAAATAGGGGTTACCTTGTGGGGTGGATTTGATGAGGATTGATGAAATAGGTTTTGAATAAATACCTATTTTGTTCATCTTTGACCTTGATTGAATCGTTATTGTCTACTTCTTGCACACGGGAGTTCCGGTGTGCCTCGAGGGTAATTTTGACTTTTTCACCCAAGAATCCACGTGTCGCCTCCATATTTTTCTTGATTATTTTTGGCTCCACAAATACCCCACACCTGTTGGGCTGCTCGCAGAAAAGGGCAGCAGGTGTAGAGATCTTCTTGCTTTAGGAAACATAGGATTGCTTCCTATTTTGATGTAGATTTCCTCTTTAATTGGAAATTAGATCTTTCTAGGAAAGGGAAATAAATTACTTCTAAAGTCTATTTAAGTCTACCTTAAGTAGATTATTAAATCAAATTTAGAGAGCAATTTATTCTACCCTACAAGAGAGAGAGAGTTAGAGGATATTTATTCCCCCACCCCTAGCAATCTTCTACACTTGCCTGTCACATCCCAGCCTAGGGCAGATCACTTCCCGGCCCCGCTCCACCATCGTAGCACGATATTGTCCGCTTTGGGCTTACCATTCCCTCACGGTTTTGTTTTTGGGAACTCACGAGCAACTTCCTAGTGGGTCATCCATCATGGGATTGCTCTAGCCCCCTTTTCGCTTAACTTCGGAGTTCCTACGGAACTCGAAGCCAGTGAGCTCCCAAAAGGCCTCTTGCTAAGTAGGGATAGGAATATACATTTAAGGATCACTCCCCTGGGCGATGTGGGATGTCACATGCCTGTGCAAAGGACTGGCTTTCGTTGCTTTCTTTGTCTTCATGCCGCATCAAGGTAAAAAATAAAAAAAAAAATTAATTTTTCCTTGTCTTCATAGTTTTTGGGAGCCTCGAGGCTTGAAATTTGGCTTGACGGGGGTTGAGGATGTGTGAAAAATTGGTTGGAGTGGGCCACAGCTTGGTTGCTGCCGTATGACTGCTTGGCGCGGTGGTGGCTGGCTGGGCTAGGAGTGGTTTGGCTTGGGTTGAGTTGATGGACGTTGGATTGAGTAGGCTCGGGCTCGTGCTGGAATGGGAGGAAGGGAGGTGCGGGCCTCCTTCGTGGGTTGGATGACTGGGCTTGCGCCTACGGGAAAAGTGGAAAAGGGAGGTGCGAGGGCGCCAACCCCTCCTCTGTGGTATTGGGCCGTGAGGCCTGCGGGTTGAGAGAGAATAGGCCAAGCCGTAAGGCCTGGCATAGCTGTTGGGTTTTTGCGGCTTAGATCTTCAAAAAATATTTTTTTTTTTTTGGGTAGCCACAAGGGTGTTGATGGTGTTCCACTGTTGTATCGTTAAGGCTAGTCTTTGAGTAAGGGGGGCTACTTCAAGGCTTCTCACTTCAAAATTAGCTTCGATGATTCATTTAGAGACTTTCTCAAGGCGTGTAGGCATGCCATTCCATGGGGGGTGCGTGTGAAGTAAGTCAAGGAAGTTGGCAGCAGTGAGCCATGTGGTGGGGATCAGAGAGCCCTCAAGTTCTATCCTTATTAGTTTGTGTTCGGATTTACTCTTCCCATGTCACGTTTTTTCCAAGAGGTGCTCTACTCCATGAAGTGCGCCCCTGCCCAATGTTCTCATAATGCGGTTCGCGAAATGGTGGGATTTCACAATCTAAGCCAATTCTTTGAGTTGGATTTGATTGTCAACGAATTTTGGTATTCCTTCGACATTAGCCAGATTGAAGGAGTTGGGCAACTATGATCTCACCATAGGCTATTTGACCACTCGAGCAAGGGAGACCATGACTAGGCCAATGAGACTTTGGAGATAAGTGGAGAATGAGAGTCTGATTCTTCCCCTAAGCTGTCTGTTTTGAAGGTTTTCATCTCCGGTAAGTAGACTGCTTAGTCCTTCGGCTACTTTGCACTTTTGCTTGGTTGTCTTTCGATTTACTAATCGTCTTTATCCATTTTCATAGATTCAGAATTCAGTTCGACCCGTAAAACTTCTTGAAATATGAAGAAGGTACATATTGCCCTTGGCATCCTTTTCGAGTACCATGAGTAACCTTGGCTGCTTAGTTATCCTTGTCGAGAGAAAGATAGGTTGCCCCTGAGAGAGGAGATAAAGCGAATCAAGGCTGAGGTGTTGGCTCGTCCGATCATTGTAGTTGAGCCTGTCGCGCATGAAGGTGGGAAGAAGAGTTTGCCCTAGCCTGCTTAGGAAATGCCGGCTGAGAAAAAACCAAAGACTTATTCAGCTGCTCGTGAAGGTTCGCCGTCTGCTCTTAAGTTCGTGATTGACTTAACTTCCCTTAAGGGCGAAAAAGATGATGTTGCTAGATCTGCGCCAGTGGCGCCTACCGCTCCGAAGGTGGCTAGTTCGATTGCTGACAGGATTGCTCAGTGTAGGAGTTCCACCGTGCCCTTAATACTGAAATTTATGCCCAAGCGTTAGTTGGGGGCTAAGTTTGGTTCACCTTCAGAGAGACTTGTTACTATGAAGAGCAATAAGGTGGACTTTGCTGCTAAAATGGCACTAAAACCCACTCTCCAAGCTACTACGACTAACTCGTCAGCTGAGAAGAAGGAGACTGCTTGTATGGGCAGTCGTGAACAATCCACTAAGCCTGTTTCCGAGGAAGCCGTTGAGATTTGTGCACTTTTCAGACCAAATCTGCTCAAGGATATAGATGTGTGTGCCAAGTTTGTTGATGGCGTTAAATGGGTTATTGGCCCAAGTTCCTTTGTGAAGCATATATCCCAGTATAGGAAGACTGCTTTGCTGGCTATTATGCAGAAAACAGTGATTCTAGAAGCCAAGTCTATGCTCCTTGATCAAGAAGACACCAAGGTTGCCAAGGAGGTGGCAATGATTGTGGTAGCTGAAGCTTACTCCTCAGTTGAGAAAGTCAAGAGGTTAGAATCTGAGCTTGCCGCTTTGAAGGGGTCTAATATATCTGCCTCCACTTATCAGAAGATCATGGATTTAAAGACTAAGCTTGACGCGATCCAAGTTAAGCATGAAAGTGCAGAGAAGGAGATCGGGTGTTACATACATCAGATTCAAGACCTTGAGCGTATTATCTCTGAATTTTTCTTTGTTGCTTACGCAAAAGATGAAGAACTGATCTCTACTTACAACCAAGTGATCCACTTCAAGAAGGTCGTTGATATGCTCGAACCTCAAGTGTTGGAACTCCAAGGTGATTTAAAGATCAACAACAGTCTGAAGAAGGAAGTGGAAGAGCTACAGCGGGTCCGTGCTGGTTTGCTCGAGGAGAATGAGCAGTTGAAGGGTGAGAAAGCTGGGTGCGAGGCTTCACTTACTCAGAGTCAAGCCGATTTAAACAAGCTGAGTTATGTAGACCATCTTTTTGGGAGGCCATTTGACTTTGAGTTTGTTGGTAAAGTCTTCGAGACCTTCTTTATTTCTTCGGAAGACTTGCTTGCCTTTATTGAGCAGTCGGGGGTGAAGCACCGGATAGTGCTGCTGCTGAGGTTGTTGCAGCTGTTGAAGGTGTGGCGACCAAGTAGATATGGAGTGTCCAAGCTGCTGAAGAATAGTCTTCTAAGTAGTCTTTAGGATTTTCTTTGTTTTCCTTGTTGCTTTTTTGCTTTGCTTGAACTCCTTCGGTCTTTGCTAGTCGTTTATCAATTTTGCTAGAAAGCTTAATAAACTTGTTTCCTTCGTTTTTCTCCATCTTCGCTTATTTTGTTTATGCCCTAACCTTAGACTTTATAGACCAGTGGCAGGAGTGCTACTTTTCTATAAGCAGACAGGCCTGCGTAGCCTATGCAGTCATAGGTGTTGGTGTAGAACTTTGCAAAGTTGTTAGCCATAGGGTCGGCAGCCGGACGCCTTACTTACAAAAGCAGATAAGTCCACGCGACCACTTGGTTGTTAACCTTGGCTTTTTCCAATTCCATAGGTTGTGTAGCAAGTATTACAACACTTTAAGACTTGGTGTAGGTTGTTCTATACTTTGGAAGAAATGAAGCCCATTGACTGTGTAGCATGTTGGCAATGGATAAAGCTTCGTATATGCTCGCCAACTTTTTTAACCTTTCATAGAAACGTGTGGTTGTGTTTATTGTTCGAAGAGTAAGCTGTAGACAGTATTCTGGAAACCGTAGGCTACCTTAGTGCACTCGGTGGAAGCTTTAGGGTTCCAGGGTAGCCGTCTATAAGGCGTATTGTGTAATATGCCCTCTCCATCTTTGGGGCCCGATTCCCTGTGGATTAGGCCAAAAAACCGAAAATCCTTCAGTTAGCTAAGTCTTAAAAAGGACCGTTGTGGCTATTTCTAGGAATCCCGATGCAAGCCATTGTGCATCTAGTTATACTAGGGCAGCTCGGCTCATCCACGTCTGGATATTCGGAGTGTAAAGTTTATCCACCTGCTTTGGAGAGTAGACCTATGTGGGTGTCGGGGAATTGGTTTACCCTCTTGCACTGGAGAACATGGTTGGTCTTTTGGGGGTGCAATTCCTACGATGAGTCCCTAAGAAGGTCGTGGTTTTATTTTAAAGTTCAGGAGTGATCAGTTGTTGTAAACATGTAGTCGAGCCAAGTTGCAAATTACTTTTGAATTCCTCATTGAAAAACGAGTGAAACGAACAAAAACTTTGTTGTAAAGTAGAAACTGCATAACAACTGGATAATCCTCGGCTTGCGAGGTTGTGCCCGTTGAGCTACTTGAGTTTTTCAGGCTTTGATGTAGTGGGAGGTCACACATGGTACTTCCACAGATTGTAGGCGTTCCACTGCTTTTCGATCTCTTTGTCGTTCATGGTGGCGAGGGTGTAACTAGCCTTACCGCCTATTTTGTTGATCTTGTACAGACCTTCTCAGATAAGATCCATCTTTTTGGAGCCTTCTCTGCAAATAGTGATGAAGGCTTTTTTCAGGATTAGATCTTTGGGCTGGAACTACTGAATCTTGGCCATTTTGTTGTAGCTGGAGAGGAGTTACTGCTGGTAGGCTGCAATGCGGGTGATGGTCTGGTCGCACTTCTCCTTTGTCAGATTTAGGCTTGTGGCCATCTCCTTATTGTTCTGTTCGATGCTTATGCTTGGCATGATTACATTGGGAGGAATTATTGCTTTTGAACCAAATGCCAAAGAGAAAAGAGTCTCACTGGTGGCACGTCGTTTGGTGGTGTGATATTCCTATAGACATTTGGGGAGTTCATCTAGCCATTTTCCTTTCTTGTTGGAGAAGGATTTCTTGAGGCAGTCGAGAATCGTCTTGTTAGATGCTTCGGCCTGCCCATTACCTTAAGGATATCTTGGCGTGGATATATGTTGCTTGATAATATACTTTTGGAAGAATCTCGCTTAATCTTTGCCCACAAATTGTGGGTCGTTGTCGGTGACGATGGATTGAGGGATGCCAAATCGGCAAATGATATTCCTCCATATGAAGCGCTTTATGTCTACCTGAGTCGTGGTTGTCATGGGCTCTACTTCTACCCATTTGGTGAAGTAATCGGTTGCCATGATCATCATGCCTCTACCCCCAGTAGCAGACGGCATTGACCCTACGAAGTTGATTTCCCACTGGATGAACGATTAAGGACTCGTCTACAGGTATAGCTCACTAGCAGGTAGTGCTGGTACCTGCTTGTAGCATTGGTAGTGGTCGTACTTTTGTGTTAACTCCTTAGTATCATGATGCATGGTAAGCCAGTAGTAGCCTGCGCTAAGGATCGACCTTCGGAGTGATTTCCATAAACGCCTTTGTGGATTGAGCTTTAAACCTATAGGTCGTCAAGAGGCGCTAGGCAGTGGAGATATGGTCCGGTGTAGGATCTTCGAATAAGAATGCCATTCCACATGTAGTAGTAAGCCACCTTTATTTGGAGTTTTCTAGACTCTAATCTTTTTATGGGGAGTAAGCCATTTGCCAGGTAGTCCATAATAGAACTTTGCCAGTTGGGAGTCATACTAACCTGTGACACTTCGGCTGTCGGCTCTGCTTCTATGATTGGCTTGTCTAGATAGTCCACCAGAATAGAGCGTTTAAGTTGAGGGTCTAGAACGAAGCCTAGACCGGCTAGCGCGTCTGTGTGGGCATTGTCTACCCGCGGAACTTGGGTGAAAGTATAAGTTTGAAATGCCTCAAGTTGCTTGCGTACCTTCTATAGGTATTCCGCAATCCTTGGATGTTTTGTTGTGTATTCCCTAGTAGTCTGGTTGGTGATTAGCTGGGAATCGGAATGAATTGCGAGCTTTTTCACTGCTAAGTCTTTTACCATTTGGAAGCTAGCTAGTAGGGCCTCGTACTCCATTTCATTGTTAGATGCTTTGAAGCCTAGGGTGATCGCCTGCTCAGGCATTAAACCATCTGGGGTAACAAGGACCATGCTTGCTTCTAAGCCTTTGTAGTCGGATGCACCATTAATGTGTAAATGCCAAAAGTCTCCATTAGATGAAGTAGACGCGGTTAAGGTGTGTTCGGCTGCCTCTGGGGTGTCGTTGGGCCGTTATATTGCGTCACCTAGGCTAGGTGTGAATTTCGCTATGAAGCCTGCCAAGGCTTATACCTTTATTGTCGTGCAGGGTCGAAAAACTAAACTATATTGGCCAAGTTCCAACGACCATTTCATCACTCGTTGAGAACCATCCAGACTATGTAGGATTGATCGTAGAGGATATTGAGTCCTGACGATGACTATATGAGCTTGAGAGTATGGTCTGAGCTTCCGAGCCGTAACAACTAGCGGCAAAATTAATTTTTTGATCTTCAGGTATCTAGTTTCCACATCGAGAAGAGCTTTAGAAGTGTAAAATAATGGTAGTTTGGCCCCCAGTTATTCTCATATGAGGCCAGAGCCCACTACTATTTCTGAGACTGTCAAGTAGATGTATAAGTCCTTCGCTGCTTCCGGCTTGGATAGTAAGGGAGGTGATGTAAGATACTTCTTCAGGTCTTAGAAAGCTCTTTTTTCACTCATCATCCCATTTGTCTCGTTGTACCTTCTTGATGGCCTTGAAAAAGGGTTTGCAATGATCGGTGGATCGCGAGAGAAAACGGTTGAGGGCAGGTGCTAGTCTGGTCAAGCTTTGAATCTCCTTTAAGGTAGTTGGAGACTTCATCTCTAGGATTGCTTGGGATGTGGTTCGATTCCTCATTGGGTTACTACGTAACCTAGGAATCTGCCTGAAGATACTCCGAATGTGCATTTGGTGGGATTGAGCTTTATCTTGTACTTTTTAAGGATGTCGAAAGTTTCCACCAAGTTGCCGATGTGGTTTGATCGCTGCTTGCCCTTCACTATAATGTTGTCGACATAGACCTCAATGGTTACTCCAATTTGCTTCTTGAACATCATGTTTACTAAGCTTTGGTAAGTGACTCATGCGTTCTTGAGGCCAAAGGGCATTACCTTGTAGCAGGAAGTGTCTCGCTCGATCACGAACACGGTTTTCTCCTTTTCGGGCTCGTACATGGCTATTTGGTTGTAGCCGGAGTATGCGTCCAAGAAACTGAGTAGCTAGTCCCCAGAAGCTGAATCTACTAATAAATCGATTTGGGGAAGTGGATAAGGATCATTTGGGTATGCTTTGTTGAGGTCGATGTAGTCTACGCACCCCTCCATTTACCTTCCTCTTTCTTCTTTACCAGCATGACGTTGGTAAACCATGCTGAGTATGCTATCTCTTATATGAATCCGGCCTCTAGTAGCTTGTCAATTTTCGCTTCGATGATCGTCACTCATTCGGGTGAAAAATGCATGACGAATAAGAGGTTAAACCCTTCCTAGCCTATTGTTCATTAGAAAGCAACTTACCTCTACTAATCAGCCATATAAGAGTATTCAACTTAGAGGGGTACCTTAATCTTCCAAATTAAATCCTAGGTATTCTCATGCCCAGACTCACATTTATATATGAGACCATAATGGACTTGAGGAAAAAATATCATTCATAGTGTCACTCTAGATAAGTTTATCTCATCCCTCATCAAGGCTACCACTAGGCCAACTAAAGATTTTCTACACCAAATCCTTTGAAAGCACATTTCTAAGCTTTGACAAATCATACCAACCATCTTGAAAAAATTCAGAAACTGTGTAATTGGAAATTATAATAGTATCTCTATTAGTAACATCACTTAGGGGGTAACCTAGGACCTAAGGGTCATTCCAAAAACTAATTGATTAACCATTTCCAATTCTCCACTTCATCCTTTTCCTCAAAAGATTTGTACCATGTACAATTCCTTTCCACGTATAAGAGGAGTCAGATCTCTTATGGATCTTTGGGTCTAAAATAGAAAGGCCTTTAAGATACTTCGATTGATAAATTTGAGCCCAAAGGCCTTGATCTTTAGCATGGATTCTCCAACCAATCTTTGCCAAAAGTGCTTGATTCATCTCAGAAGTCCACTTGAGGCCCAATCCACCCTTGCATTTTGGCCTGCAAACAATGCTTCATTGACGAAGATGGACATATTTCTTTTTATCGGTGTCACCTCATAAAAAAATTCATGTTCAACTTGTCAAGATCAACATATATGCTTACAGGTAATTTAGTAGTTTGCATAACATAACTAGGAATGGTAGATGTAACAACTTGTATTAAAGTAGTCCTTCCAGCCATAGAAAGAACCTTGCTCTTCCATGAAGTTAATTTCTTATGCACCCTATCCACAATGCCCGCGTAGGTAGACTTTGTAACTCTGCTTTGAATTAGAGGCATTCCCAAATAATCACTGAGATTGTCAGACACAAAAGAGCCATAAATAACATTGATGCTATTAATCACATCTCTGGGAGTATTAGGAGAGCAATGTAAAACTAATTTTTCAAAATTCACAGCTTGCCCTGAAGTAATACAAAACTTTTTAAGGCACCTCTTGATCAATCTAGCTTGCTTGGGAGTTGCATAAAAAAAAGTATAAGATCATATCCAAAAAAATAGATGTGAGATAGCAACCCCAGATTGAGAAGCCTTTACTGGTTTCCACCTCCCCTTAGTAACATTATTAGTAATGATATGTGACATTTTGTCAATACATAAAACAAACAGATAAGGTGATAATGGATCCCCTTGTCTGATTCCATTTTTAAGCACAAACACCTCCGTCAACCATTAAGACAAATTTGGTAATGTACAATAGAAGCACACTCCATTATAAGTTGAATAAGGCTTATGGGCAAACCAGCCTCCATAAGAACATATTCAATAAATTCCCGATTTAGACGGTCATAAGACTTTGAAAGGTCAATTTTTCATGCGAAGAATCCCTTTTTGCCTTTGGAGTTCCTAAATTTATAAAGGATCTCTTGAGCCACAAGAATGTTGTCGGTAATATGCCTTCCAGGGACAAAACTAGTTTCATTTGGGCTAATTAAATAAGTCAAAAGTGGTCTAAGACAAGCCACATTGACTTTAGAGATAACCTTATAAAGAGTGTGGCATAGACTAATAGGCCTAAAGTGAAACATCTTCTGCAGGCTCTCATTTTTTGGAATTAAAGTAATCAAAGTATTATTCAACCCTTAAGGGAGCTTCTTAACCCAGAAAGCATTGACCAACATCTCAAAAATGTCATCAGAACACCGAGCCCACTGATTTTGGTAGAAGCATGCAGGGAAGTCATCCACTCCTAGAGCTTTGAGGCCTCCAATGTTGAATAGGCTAGCCTTCACTTTTTCTATCTGGACATCTTTACCGAGGTTTGCAATCATATTGATGCCTATGCTAGGAAAAAAAATTAGGGAAGGCAAACATTCAGTTAGATACTTTCCTATGTGAAAACAAATTATGAAAATATCCCATATCAATATGTTAGAGCTCATTATAATCCACAACCCGCTCACCTTGATCGTTCAAAAGCCCCTCAATTATGTTTCTTTGCCTTCGTATAATAGATGTCAGATGAAAACATTTTGTATTACGTTCACCTTCTTGTAACCATTTCAATTTAGACTTTTGTTGCCAAAAAACAGCCTCTTGATGAAGAATTTCATTAAACTCAACGATCAACTCTTCCTCCAAATTAATAAGAAATTTGTTAGGGCCATTACAAAGAGTCTTTTGGATCCCAGCAATTATAGCAATAAGCCTATTTTCCCTTTGCTTTAGATGGCCAAAGATTTTAATATTCCACCTCCTCAGTGGCTCCACAAGTGCACAAGATTTAGTCATGGCAGATCCTTGGTGTTCCCCCAGTTTTTCTCCACAAACTCATCAAAATTGTCATGCCTAAGACATATAACCTCAAAGCAAAATGGCCTTCACTAGGAGTTAGGGAATGATTAGACTTAAAGAAAATTTTGAGGGGATAGTCGTCCGACTTAGTATTAGGGGGATGGTGAACATAAGCCTTCAAGAAAAGACTCCTCCAAACCATATTACAAACCCTTCTATCAATTCTCTCGAACACTCAATTATTAGTCCAAGTAAACTTTGGACCAATAAATCCCATATCAAGCATAAAATTCTTTTCAATCCAGTCTTTGAACCTTTTCAGTCTAGATAAAGATGTTCCTCCTAATTTATCGTTGACATAGAGCATATCATTAAAGCCCCCGGCCAGCACCTAAGGCAATTGGTGACAATCAGCAACAAAATTTAGGTACTCCCATAACTTTGCCCCCTAATGAAACAGGGGCTAGCATAAACAACAATAAAGAGCCATGGCTTTTGACTTCCATCATCCACATAAACAAAAATAGATTGATAAGTAATGCCTATCACCTTCACCCTAATTTTAGCATCCTTCCAGAGCATCCATAAACCACTGGAAAACCTGACAACATCCACAATCTCAAAAAATAAGGAAAGCCAAAAGACTTAACAATAGACAGAGCTTACATTCCACTTATATGAGGCTCACAAATAACAAGAATTTCCATTTGGTGCCTCCGAATCAATTCAACAACATTATCTTGAAATTTGGTGCAACCAGCACCTCTAGAGTTCCATACTACAAAATTCATCATCAACATAACAAAAATAAGATAGTAATAAAATTGCCTAGTAAGGCATTGGCATTTCCTCCACAAGGGAAGCATTTATCTCCTCATAATTGGATGAGCCACAAACATCACTAGGACCAGCTACCTGCGAGTTTGAATTTTGAATTGGTGTATTGGTAATCTCCATGTCTTCCCCAGAGTCCAAAGAGGGTAGACCTGCATTAGAAGTTTTGACACCAATGTTGTGAGGTTGGTGGCCAAAAATACAAGTTCCCTTTGCCATATTTGGGCCATAATAAACATCGGTTTAAGAGCAGTAAAATTGAATGTGAGAGGTCGGTTATCATCATTAATATCAGAGCAGGGACCTGGCCTCCTCAACAAACTTTTCCTTGATTTCGCAACTTATCATGAGCAGGTTGAGTAAGAGGATTAGTGTCACGCCCCGATCCCGACATACGTCCAGGATCGACACGTGATGTCACCAAATACTTGTCTCTAACATACCCCGCCTCCGGAAAAAGGCAAAACATAACTTAAGATCCAATTGCTCAATAATTCTTCGTAGACTTTATAGCTACATCTAACATCCTCATTAGACTGCCTATGTACCCTAAATAGGGATCAAGCGATTCGTAGTTCATTACTTCACTACACTCGAACATTCATCACATAAGTCGTTATCTCCCAACAAAATACCACAATGCATTTCATGCAATATTTCAAAGAAAAAATGACGAAGCACAATCATATTCTCTCGCCATATTTATCAACAAGTCTAATCATAATAATAACAATGATATCCAAGATAATAATCCCACATGACGAATAACATTTCCACTTCATCCATCACATAAATCATCACGTTTCCCACATAAAATCACAATTCATAGCGTGTAACATATTAAACAATTAACAATGCACAATATTATTCTCTAGAAACATTAATCAACTAAAATAATCATAATAACAATACTCATATCCAACGTCATTCCACAATCTCGTCAATTAATCAATTCATGAATCAAAGATACACAATCTTAGCATTTAATTACGTTAATCAAACAATGTGATAACAAAACATTTCACGAATATAACCAAGGTACTCTATATAATTCCCCACTTGGATTATGAGTAATAAACATGGTAATTCTAATTTACATTCACAATATCTATTGTGGGTAATTCCCATCCACTCAAATTTAGGATTCTAAGATAACCTTACGGAAATGAACAAGAGCAAGGATTCTGGACCACTCAACGGAATCCAACAACATTGGGTTCCAGACCACTCAACGGAACCAAAATATCAAGTGGTTTCTTGTAATCTACCCAGACTTGTCACATGTAAAATCAATGCCTACATTATAGGAATGGTACACTGGCAAATCAGGCACTCATATAAGCTACAAGGCTCAGGTGAGTGACAATAATATAAGTATGTGATATTCAATAAAAACAAACCAACAATCACAATCTATAAATATCAAGTATAGAATCATACTTTATGGAATCATAATCAAGTCGCTGAAAACTCGGTAGAAGTCAATCAGACATCCAACGATTTTTCCAATTTAAACAAGATTCCTAAAAACCATCGTCATATATACATTAAAAACTAGGGCTAGAGGAATGCAATTCGGCCGAAGACTACATCTCTGGAAAAAGGGGATTTCTGACCACCCAACGAAACCAAGACACCAAAGGGGATTCCGGACCATCACTCAACGGAATCCAAACTACGATACAATTCTGAACTATCACTCAATGGAATTGCGGAGTAGAAGGGATTCCGGACCATCACTCAACGGAATCCAAACCAGGATACGATTCCGGACCATCACTCAACAGAATCGGGGAGTAGAAGGGATTCTGGACCACCACTCAACGGAATCCACACCAGGATACAATTCCGAATCATCACTCAATGGAATCGCAAAGTAGAATGTATAACACCAATCAATGAAACATGACATGGACCAAGTTAGGTTACTCAAGTTGCAAAGACTTACCAAAACAAAAAAATGAAATAATGACACGAGGGGTGAAACATGTTTTGAAGCAACAAACCCCATGTCAATGGGTTAACGGTCCACAACTAGCCCTCACATTTCATCACAACAATCCAATCATACAATACAAACCATATTTCCAATGCAGAAGTCAAATCATACTTAATAAAAATAGATCGATGGCCATAAATAAAAATAACACATCAACAGAAAGCACATTTAATAAACAAGTATAACTCAATTTGGTGCCATAAATACGTATAACGAGACACACGTCAACTGGGAACAACACGTCATCATGATGAGCCAACTAAGCTCCATCAAGCCTTAACAACAAACTAGAGATAAACGACACTCTAGAGTAGAGCCTATTGACCAGAACGTCAACTGTCAATAAGGTAAGTCCATCAAGGTCAACAATATAAGGTTATTCAATCCGGAAGTTCCACACATCGGATTTCCGATCCATAAGTTCTCAAAGGTCTAACAACTGTTAACTAGGGTGCTCACAAAATTGTACGACAATCCAACGATCGGATTGTCGTCAATCACACAAACAAATGGTGGTCAATTTTGATCACCACATCAAACAATTGAATTTTGGGAAACCGAGCTAGACATAGGTTCATAGGGTCACTAAAAGGTATTCGGTACTTAGACAACAATCATGGACGGTCCCACGCACCGCCACATGTGGTGGTAGGCAAGGTGGAGGGTTTATAAACCCCGAATTTTCAACATTAACTAGATGAGCTCAAATTTATGTGGTAGCTAGAGCTCAACAAGGGAAACGCTTTTCACAACTACGCCGATGATAAATTCTAACCGAAAACCGTCCAAATTCACCGAAGAAGACCGGATTTCTAGGGTTCTAAACACCCAACTCTAAAATGAATACGAAAGCACAAACTAAGCATACCAACTCGAAGATTATGAAGAGTAGATGAAGTTTATACCTCACTTGAAGGAAATGGTTGCCGGAATCACCGGAAAAATGATAAAACCGCCAGAAAAGTCGTGGGCTTTGTGGCTTTGAACTGCAAAGATGGAAAAGAAAAAGGGAAATCTAACACTACAAAGATGTAGGGCTCGTCAAGAGCTTTCCATGGATACCAAGATCACCCAAAACGGAGCTTGGATGAAGGAGATACAAACGGGTCAATTTGTCGGTTAACGGGTCCAATTAGCCCCTAAAACGGGTAAGCAGCAGCCCTTTCCCATTTTTCAGAAAACCTCTCCCTTTTCTGGAGGTTTCACTCCAATTATAGCATTTTGGTAAAATTACCAAAATGCCACCAACTTCAAACGACTCTAACTTCTCCGTTCTAACTCGGAATTAAGATCCGTTTACGCCTACGCGCTCATGGAATCGAACTCTACCTAACTAACTCAAGAGTTGACTGAAAAGTTTGAGAAAATCCCCTCACTTGGATTTTCTCAAATTTGGAGAATTAACGAACTAGTTTCAATTAAATCTCCGAAATACGTCAACAATAAAATAAAATACTAATTTTGGGGACGGGATGTCACATTTTCCCCACCTTATAGAAATTTCGTCCCGAAATTTCCATAAGTCAAACTACAAGGAACAACCACACCACAATTCGAACTCGATATTGACAACCACGTCATCAACATCGGATAAGGATCTCGCCATTCTCTTTGACACTAAGAACTTAACCAACTTCACTTTCGATACTTCAAGAATCCAAAAAAAGTATGAATCCAAGAAGTATCCCCCCACCAACGCTTTGTCAATCCAATCCAACACGGGGATTTCAAAACAACCACTTCGCCACGAAACTAAACTTCTACCTCAACGACTAACTCACTAAGGAAACTCTAGCCACCAGATTCAAAAGAACACAACGTTCTCGGACAAGACACTTGGAATAAGAAGACAACGAAATTAATACGAATTGAATCACCACAACCAATGTAAATGATTCAAACGAACGGTCAACTTAACTACCTAATTCATACCTTATATGCTAGATGTACTAGTCTCTCACTCCAAGGTTCACAAATCTAAGGAAACTCTAAATTTGACACCACTGATACTACAAGGCAAGCATTAGCGTCCGTTGAAAATTCAAAGGTCCGGCGACCAATGCTCTGATACCACAAAACTCATCAAGAGCTTTTCATGGACACCAAGATCACTCAAAACGGAACTCGAATGAAGGAGATACAAGCAGGTCAAGTTTGTGGGTTATCAGGTCCAATTAGCCCCTAAAACGGGTGAGCAGCAGCCTTTCCCATTTTTCAGAAAACCTTTCCCTTTTCTGGAGGTTCCACTCCAATTATAGCATTTTGGTAAAATTACCAAAATGCCACCAACTTCAAACGACTCTAACTTCTTCGTTCTGACTCGGAATTAAGATCCATTTACGTCTACGCACTCGTGGAATCGAACTCTGCATAACCAACTCAAGAGTTGACCGAAAAGGTCGAGAAAATTTGAAATGACTAAGGTACCCCTCGCTTGGATTTTCTCAAATTTGAAGAATTAATGAACTAGTTTCAATTAAATCTCCGAAATACGTCAAGAATAAAATAAAATACTAATTTTGGGGATGGGATATCACAATTAGCATCTGCACTGGAGGTGTTGCTTGTTGTGGTTTTGTTCGATATATCGACGAGAGTGTCCCTTACACCGTCACTTTTATTCTTCTTAGAGGACCGATCTTTCTTCTTCGGATAACACTTACTGGTATCAAAAGTGTGTCTATCTATGCACCGACTATTATCATCTTTCTCATTTAACATCTCATCAACCATATTAAGGACATTAAATCCGGATCCCTTCCCATTTCTAACTTCATTGTTACGTCTTACGTTATCTGTTTTCCTAGTCTCACCCTTAGCTTTCACTTGCATCCAAGAGCCCAGGATAGAACCATCCTTTCATGTATCTGCAATTTGCACCTTATCATCATCCAAGTTCAGGTTATTACATGCATCATTCCCCACCTCATCAATTTCCTCACCCACATGCTTAACATTCAAATCACAGGTCTCTCTTTTGTGCCCATATCGACCACATTTAAAACATACTTCAGACATGCCCTTATATTCCAAATTATACCATACATTATTGATTTGTATGAAGGCTTCAAAAGGTTGGTCGAATCAATTTCAACACAAATTCGGGAAAACTTTCCTCTAGATTGAGAATTAGTGTTGATTTCGATCTTCAAAAGTTTCCCCAAAATATTACCAATCCTCTTCATAACCCAGACATTAGAGTACTCCATTTGGATACTAAAGATCCTAATCCACACTGCTATATGAGTAATTGCTTCAGTAGCAGGGAGAAAACCTGCCCTCCATTTATGTATTGTCAAATATTGTCGAGCAATTATCCATGGGCCACCAGTAAGTACAAACTCCCTATCCTCTTCCAAATCAAATTTAGCAATATAGAAATCATGATCCAAATCTATAAGTTGCATACCTCCTTTCAATTGCCACTTTTGCCTTAGCCCATTCAATAGGAAATTATAGGTATGTGACTTTCCCACTAGCTTGATGATTAGCGCATTACTCCAAGGGTGACATAGCTTTTCCATCGCATTATTTGAGAACATGAACTTAGGCCCCTTTTCACCACAAGAGACAGTGCAATCCACATCAGTTAACCTACATCATCATCAAGCTTAGTCACAGAGATGGACCCAGCCTGCCGATTGGATTGCAAAAGCTTACCGTTGAAGCTTATCTTTGGGTCCAAAACTAGCCCGGCCAAGCTTTTATCTGCTTCAGCAACAATACCATAAACACACCTACCTACACATACATCAAATATATTAGATTCAACCTAAAAGGGAAGAGAACTAGGCTCTCTGCCCATCATCGTCAGCCTCACCGCCGCTATTTCAATCGACTTCACCACCGACACCATCGCAGCACAATAGCAAAAGAGAGTAAGTTGCTTATTTGAATGTAATCTATCAATGTTTTGTAGTATACTAGTTTGGGTGAGATATGGAGTTAGAATGAGATTATCATGGATGATGTTTCAATTATATGGTAGATACCGACATAAATGAAAAGTGATAATATTGAACCTCGTTCCGTCAATTAGTGACAAAGTATAACTGATTGGCCTACTCCAATTACAATCCAGGTTGAATTAGATTCTGTACCAAAGAGTGTTTGGACATGTCATTCCTACACTTCCAAATGTAATCATGTCTTATTACAAGCGCGAAATGAGCATAATGAGATGAATAAAATAATGTGACGCATGCCTTATGGCACAAGGTTTTTCTCAAACACCTTGTGAATGATTGTAGCATTATGGATGTGGTTAGCGCTTTCTCCATGGGGAGGTTACTATGGAGATTTACATGTAAGATCCCGAAGAATTACATGAACTAGTTCAAATAGTTATACACCACAAAACGCCCTCTTAATTCAAATTAGGCGTTTACTTACGGACTGAAACAATCTGAATGAATTTGGTATACCCATTTAAGTGATTATTTGATCAGTCTGGGATATGAATAAATTATGCCCTTGCGTGTTAACCATGAAGTATTTCGAATTGCTAGAGTTGCAGTTTATGTTCATGACATGAATCCCACTAAGAATTTAGAAGAACTCGAGAAAACTGTCTCATACCTGAAGATAGAATTTGAGATGAAGGTGTAGCGCCCCAGACCCGGGGTCGGCGGAAATATAAATCCTGCTCCCGGAATGCAAGTAAAAGTAAAAATAAATAAAAGGAAATTGACACGGGTTGAAAATTGACACGGGTTGAAAAATGAACTCCTCTTATTAAAATAACTCCAAAATCTTACAGGTGTACAAAAATAATAAATTATAATCCTTAAACTTCTCCTCAATCACAACCTCAGCTCTTCTAACACTTGTCTTGCCAAATAGCTCATATGTAAAATAATAGGTAGGGGTGAGCAACAACCAATGTCACTCAATAGGGACATAACCTTATCACAGTAATTGACAATACTAAATTAAGTGTCATAAAATCATGTAATCAAGTACCAAATCATTATCAATAACAATGCATGAGTGCAATGCAATACTCTTCATCTCTACCCGTTAATTCATATAATAAAACATGCGGACTTGCACGTCCTATACCGTGCATTTTACCTCTGCATTGGTGGTTCAAATGTTTTAATATATAAATTAACCCCCCTATAACTCAATCATCCCAATTTCCCCTTTTGTTAGTCATCTGGCCTAAACTCTTCTTCGCCAATCCTGAATTACCCATAAAGAATCTATGCACCGTGGGCTCACCTAAGACCTGGTACCTGCTAAGAGTTTGGCTCAACCACACAAAAGATCATTTCCAACTACCTTCTTTTCCAGAATTCCTTCCTCAACACCGAAACTCCAACCACACGACCAATTATGAATGATTCACATATACCACAATATATTCTTAACCAATAGCATTTCATCAATAATTCCATAACCAATAACAAGTAAACACGCAAGGGCAATATTTATCCAATTAGCATGCCAGATCACATTAATCAACCAAGAAGATCGACAATAATAATATAATGCTTCATGAAATTTAATACAACCAATCTCCGTAAAGGTCTGCCGTATTTCCCCTACTTGGATTCCAAAGCATTGCTCCGAGATAATAACACAAGAAACCACAACTGTGATAAGCTCCTATTCACAAGTATAAGAAAATCACTATATGCAAGACAAGAACTTTAATCCCAGTCAAAGCACTTGAGATTACTAACTTAACAACACCCATTTCAAATGCCCTTTTGGTTGATCTAAAATAATAACATGGTCATAACAGAACGTTTGAATGAGTACAACTTGCAGAACAAGGGACTTGTGAAATACAAATATAAATATGTATGCTGTCTTCTTGGTGTATAAGCTGGGAACATAACTTTAGCCAATAATTAAATAAAGTCTTTCATATGATTAATGAATAAGTACATCAAACCACATATATAAGCAAATTACCAAATGCATGACATGAACTCTAATCCTAATTAACATATTTAAGTTTAGCAATTCCGCAATACTAATTCACAGGTTAATATATGTTCATCAACTCCACACACATGCTTTACTTGATACAGTTGAAACTGTACCTATGAACATATGTAGATAGTTCCATGCCGAGAAAGCTAGCTTGGTTTACTCAGGCTTGTGCAAAGTTATATGCATGAATGCCAGCATATACATATATAGTTTCTCTCAAACCAATAAGAAAGATATATGTTCGAATTAATATGCTCAAGCCCTCTTTTATATAACAACCTCTAGTAAAGGTAAGAGATCATATTTAGCATGTGATAATTATGTATAGGTTCAGTCCTATCACTTTTGTGTAGGTAAGACGATCTCCAATTGTAAAGTCTGATAGCCAAACGTCTATGCAGATATACATACATATATAATACAAACTAACAGAGATGAAACACGACTGAGTCCTACAATATATAGAGCTAAAGAAAATATGAGAATCATTACCCATATTTATCCTGCTACAGATTTGACAGGACATCTCTTTCATTGTTTATTTATTGGTAAAGATAAAGCATTGAGCCTACATGGTGCCACTAAATTGGTATTAAAGAAGTTTTTCCGTTCTATGGATTTGGGCTTATCCTAGGATAAGGCATCCTGAGCAAATCCAACCCCCCGATCCGCTAAGGTTAGCATGTGTTATGTTAACTCAAGCGTGAGTATGACTAGTCTCAAGTCATTTAGTGTTGGACACTCAAAAGGTAATCGAGTACACTGAACAACGATCAAAAGAGAGTTCAAACATACATGTCATGTAAGAACTTGTAAGTTGCAATATGCAAAGTAGTCCTTTGACCTAAGGCATCATAAATGTTTAATGGTTAAGTCCTTAGTCTTTGATCATGTCAAAGGCATTCCACTGAGTGTCCATGACAATTTTGGGGTCAAGCTATCTAGTCATGTAGGCATATGAATACACAACAAGGGATCTCTAAGCTTCCATGGTGGAGGGAGAATACTCTGAGATATGATTCGGGAGTCTTTGGCCAAAGCGTACAAATATGACCTAGGAAGTTTGTTCCAAATCATATTCAATTGAATCATATAGAGAAGTATCACATTGGATAGTAGACATGAAACAAACTATCACTCAAACAATGTGATTAAGAGTATTGTATTAGAGAATGACCGTATTGCATAGGTTCTCCAACCACTTCTACTTATCTTGGGTAGCCATGACATACTGCTAGGTGTCACTCATGGTTTGTGGAAGCCCTGAAGATTAGCAAACACTAATATACATCAAGGGGAGAATTGAATTGTAGTTTCAATTCACAATCGATCATTAAGAGTAACAATCGCCCATTACCTCGCTAATTGGAACCTAATGGAACGTACACCGAGTAAAGATGAAAGTGAAGAAATATAAATGAGATGGATAAGCAATTAAATGATTTACTTGAGAATGGTCAAGATTAATTAGTTAGTTAATTAATAATACGAAAGGTTCATATTGGGCTTTTAAGTTAGTTTCGGGTCTCGGGGCCCAAAAGGGTTTTTGGTCCACAAGGCCCATTATGTTTAAGTTGTATGACAACTACAACAAAATGGGCAATTAGCCCAATAAACAAAGTCAAAACCAGCCAAGGGTGAGTGGTAGCAAATTTGGGTTAATTGCAAGTTTGCTACTCACATGTGAGGTGGTATAAAAGCAATTTTATAGCCATTCTCTCACCAGGGTTTTCTTAAGGCAAAGAAGAGAAACCTTTTCTCCCTATTCCTCAAAAGAGGCCGGCCACTTAGGGGAAAAATAGCTAGAAATCTTTTCTTCCTCTAAGTCATCCATTTTATCTTCACACCTCATCCTTGGCGTGGAGAGTTAGAGACACTAAACCTTTGGTGTTCTTGGAGATCCTTTTCTCACATCCTCAAGGAGCAAAGGAGTATCAAAAGGAAGAAAATCACAAGGAAGATCTAAGGAGCTAGGAGGTGACTTGAAGGCCCTCCACTTGGGTAAATCCCTTGTGTAAACAAGGATGAGCTTCAAGGGTAATGAATCTCAAAATCCTTTGTTCTCTTTAATGTTATTAAAAAGTCTTGTGGTTCACCATTCACTAGGCTTTGAAAGTAGGGTTTTAGAATTGTTTGTGAATGCATGCCTACTTTAAAGTGTTATTAGTTTGCTTATGTGTTCAAATGTTCTCACATGTTCTTAGTTAGGACAAAAATTTTCCTTCATGTAGTTCTTATTTGGAAGTTTGTCAAACTCAAGGGATGTATCTAGAGGTATACTCACTTGACCTTAATGTATTTTTTTTTTCCTATTGTTAGGAGCATTTTGCCCATTGAGTTTTTGCTATTTGATGAGGTTTTAATGAGTCACCCATCTTATGCTGGTCAATACTGTGGAGCCAATAATAATTGAGAAAATTATGGAGGTGACACGTGGACTTTTGGGTGAAAAGGAAAAAATTACCCTTGAGGCACACTGAGATTCCCAAACGCATGCAACGGAAAATAATGGCTCAATCAAGGAATAGTCAAAGGTGATCAAAATGGGATTTGTTCAAATCCCTCTTATCACTCCTCATAAAATCCTTATTCAAAAGGTAATTCCCAAAACTTCCTATTTAATTCGGGATTAATTACCATGTTAATTGCAAGATATTATTTCACATAATATTTTGCAATTATTCTCCAAATACACCATATATGGCCGGCCACTATTCTCCAAATAGGACCGGCCACTCCCCTATAAATAGCCCTATTATCCTACTAAAAAGCTAAGCCATTTCGCACAAACTCCTAAATACATTCTTTTTCAGAATTCTAACTTTGACATCGGAGATTCCTTGGGCAAAGCCCTCCCCCATTCATCGTGGGCACGTGAGGCTTTTGGTCTTAATCTTAGGTGTTATTATTTTGCCGGTGCATTTTCGTCAAAGGAGAAGATGGTAGAAATTTGCATCCACAAATTGGTGCTTTACTTAGGAGTTTGATTCACACGCTTGAAGAAGACTCTCGCATTCAAAGTTTCTCATTTCTCATATGTTCGTAAATTTTTCGTACTTTCATATTCCTAGAATTTTTTAATTATTTGAATAGAGGTACGAGAAAAATACATTGATGGGAAATTCGAAAACCACGACGAACGGAACTTCCTACATTGAAAGATCCGGATCAAGTGATGGAGGATAAGATGTGGCCCCACCACGACGATCCACAAGGCTTAACATGATGGCAAGAGGAGCAACTTTGCCACCACGGAGCACCACCACCATGGCAGCCACGGGTACCACCGTGGCAGTGGGGAGTAGGCCAACTCCATGGTAGTAAGCCAACAGAGAGCAGGGTACAGCTGCGCTAATAGCCCAGTAAGCAGCCTAAGCAGCCCATGTCGCAAGGCAGCCGAGCCAAGCTAGTCACAAGTCGACCCTAGCCCCTGCCCCAGCAACTCAGATTTAAGGCATATCGTAAGCCCAATCTACACTAACAATCCCCTCAACCCAGATCCCAGGCGCTCCAAGCACCCTCGCGCCTCGCACGTGGCACGGCCAAACCCATTCCCCCGACCCATTTGGTGATCCAAACTGGTCCAAGATCAATTCAACTGTCCCGACTTCAAATTTCTGGATCGACGATTGAACCGAGGGTATTTTCACCCTGTTTTTTTGCAAATTTGACATATCCTAACTCAAATTTTGCGTCTGGTGTCCATTACATTTCCACTGCTCAAGAAGACGCATATTGTCTAAGCTATTCTACCGCACATGGCAAACAACACTTGTCTTGGCAAGTCATAGAGTTGACTACCGCCCTCGCACAACAAGCGACCATGGTGAATCAACTTTTGCAGCATATTGAGATACAATGTACCCTATATGAGGTATCCCAAAGTAGGACAAGGGTAGAAAATCAACCTTTCTAGCAGCGTCCTAGTAAGCAGCACTTCGACCAGCCACGAACAAAACGTTTTGGCAGTGTACACTCTCGACTGGAGCCCCAAGATAGCGTATACTCTCCTCTTAGTGCGCGGAGGAGCGTGCACTCTCGGTTAAGCCTACGGAAGAGCATACATTCACGGTTAGGGCCATACTTTGATAATCAACATAGACAACCTTCCAAGCGAAATGTTCATTCGCGGTTAGGCCGTAAGGAGTATCATTCACCTCACATTAGAGTAAGCAGCACGACGGACGGAGAGAAGCAGTCACTCAATCTGGCGTAAGTTTAATCGGCAGCTTGAAAGTAACCCACTTGCCTACCAAGAACATACCACATGCACCGCAGCTTCGACATAGACGAGTTGATCACAGGGAAGAGCATCCTCGACCAATGGTCCGCTACCCTAGTAATGGAAAACTTAGGAAGAAGTTTAAAGGCTCCTTACCGAATGATTGTACGATTTCTAGCGCAATGAAGCTATTGACACGGTGCTCCGACGAAACATGACTAACATAAGCAGGTCACTTTTCATTGACAATATCGAATAGATGGAAACATCCCACATACACTGGCGGATACAAAGACTATTTCTATTCCGACAAGGCAACAACCCAACCTAATGGCGCAATAGGGGTGGACGAGTACCAGTAGGACACACAAGCCTAAACGGTTAACATGTCTTACTTTAATCACTCTAGACAATTCAATACTAGAGCAGCACATCACCAATAGCTAAGTATCCAGGGCCTAGTGGTCCAATTCCTCATGTTGTGCACAACCTGGCCTAAGTCGGATGTAGCTCCACATTTAAAGTCATGCCTACCTGGTCCATGGCTCCCTGCAACCCTTGCTCTGTCATCATGGCTTCTATCCATGCCAATCTTGCCCAGTGGCTCCTAATTATACCGACCAAGTCCATGGCACTCCAAACTTCAAAGCATCAAATGAATAAGCAGAAGACAAGGCTTTATTAGCAGTCTCTGTTAGCAAAAGACTTAATGGTGAAGAAGCTTGCAATCCATTCAGATTCTCAGCTGATCACCAACCAAACCTTAAAAGGGCACACAAAGAAACATCTCATGATGGTGCAATATTTGAAGAAAGTCCAATAGCAGCTCGTTGCGCTTCATACTTACACCCTTACACTGGTTCCACAAGCAATTAAAAGTTTCAAGGAGATTGCCGAACAAGACCTCGATGCTCATCTGTGCTCAAAACGACTTCAATGTTCTCCAATGCGAGAGGGTAAACCAATCCCCCAACACCCATATGGGTCTGCTCTCCAATACGAGAAGATATGCTAATTGCTCTCCAGTGCGAAAATATAAACCAATTCCCTGACACCTATATGGGTCTGCTCTCCAGTACGAGAGGATAAACTAATTGCTTTAGAGTGCAAGAGGGTAAACCAATCCCTCGACACCCATATGGGTCTGCTCTTCAGTGCGAGAGGATAAACTAATTGCTCTCCAGTGTGAAAGGGTAAACCAATCCCCCAATACCCATATGGATCTGTTCTCCAATTCGAAAGGATAAAATAATTGCTCTCAAGTGCAAGAGGGTAAACCAATTCCCCGACACCCATCTAGGTAAGCTCTCTAGTGCGAGAGGGTAAACCGATTCCCCGAAACCCATATGGGTTTGCTCTTCAGTGTGAGAGGATAAACTAATTGCTCTTTAACATGAGAGGGTAAACCAATTCCCGGACACCCATATGGTTAAGCTTTCCAGTGTGAGAAGGTAAACTAATTGCTCTTCAGTACAATAGGGTCAACCAATTCCTTGACACCTATATGGGTAAGCTCTCGAGTGCGAAAGGGTAAACTAATTGCTCTCCAGTGCGAGAAGGTAAACTAATTCCCCAACACCCATATAGATAAACTCTCTAGTCTGAGAGGATAAACCAATTCTCCAACACCCATCTAGGTAAGCTCTCCAGTGCAAGAGGGAAAACCAATTCCCTACACCCATCTGGGCCACACAACTCAAAGGATCAAATACTTGAATACCAACTAAGCAGCAAATGGTCAGGGGTAAACAGTTAACGACGAACTCAATAGCTCAACGCACCAAAAAGCCAAAACTCACGGCCACAATGACTCTGTGGGATCGTCAACATTTTTCGAAGCAGCGTGCTCAACCGACGGTTTTATGGCTAAAAGTTTTGTAAAACGCTTCAAGCAAGCAAAGTTTCAAGAAAAACAAAGATGAAATAAAGTGAAAATATTTTATTCAATTTCTAGCAAATTGATAAACTTATACGAAGGTCGCTGAAATCCGACACAAGCTAAACAGAGTAGCCTACTTATTTAGTAGCTTGGATGACCTTGGGTTCTCCAACAGCCATCCTGCCCTCAGCAACCACTTCGCACTTTATAGTTTGCCCATCCGACACTTCATCTTCAACAGCTCTCGATTGCTTCATCTACAATAACTCATAAATCAAACTCAAGCAATTTCTTCTCTCTTAGCAAGCAATCCAAACCGTGGCCCATGCCACCTCGAACCATTTCGAGCCAACCCTTGGCTCTAGCCAAGCTGTGGCCCTTGGCACACCACATTCTTGACTCATGTCGAGCCGACTCCTAGCCCTTGCCAGCCGATGTGTCGCACCACCCTGACAGTTGCCCTACGGTAACACCACCCAAGAAGAAGACAAACGAAAATTAAGTTTTTCTTACCTTGGTGCAACACAGAGAAGACAAAGAAATCAACGGAAGATGGTTCTTTGCACGGGCAAGAAAAGGAGAATGTTAGGGGAGGGGGAACAAATATCCTCTATCTTTCTCTCTTTCTTGTAGGGATAAATAATATCCTCCGAATTTGATTTAATCCCCTACTTAAGGTAGACTTAAATTGGCTTTGGTGGCGATTTATTTCCCTTTCCTAGAAGAATTTAATTCCAAGTCCAAGTGGGAATCTGCATCAAAGTTGAAGGTCTCTACACCTACTGCCATTTCCTGTGAGCAGCACAACAATTGTGGGGGCATTTGTGGAGGAAAAAATAATCAAGAAAATTATGGAGGTGACACGTGGACTTTTGGGTGAAAGGTCAAAATTACCCTTGAGGCACACCGAGATTCCCACGCGCATGCAACGGACAATAACGACTCAATCAAGGAAGAGTCAAGGGTGATCAAAATGGTATTTATTCAAATCCCTCTTATCACTCCTCATAAAATCATTATTCAAAAGGTAACTCCCAAATCTTCCTATTTAATGTGGGATTAATTACCACGTTAATTGCAAGATATTATTTCACATAATATCTTGCAATTATTCTCCAAATACACCATATATGGCTAGCCACTATTCTCCAAATAGGGCCAGCCACTCCCCTATAAATAGCCTTATTATCCTACCAAAAAGCTAAGCCATTTGCTACCCACAAACTCCTAAACACATTCTTTTCAGAACTCTAACTTCGGCATCGGAGATTTCTCGGCCAAAGCCCCCCCCATTCATCGTGGGCGTGTGAGGCTTTTGGCCTTAATCTTAGGTGTTATTATTTTGTAGGTGCATTTTTGTCAAAGGAGAAGATGACAAATATTTGCATCCACAAATAACATTGTGTGTGTCCTACTTGCGTCATGAAGGAGTTTAGTTTTGACTTAATGCAACTTCTCACTTTTCTCCTTAGATTATGATTTTTATCCTACCTTGGGTTTTACCTTAGCGAGGTTTTGTGAATTTTACTACCTATGCATTCTTTCAATGTTTTGAGACTCACATTCGCTTATTGTGTCGACTAGACAAGATGACTTCATCAACTGCTTCTATATCATCCATGAAGATCTGATGCGCCCTCTATTTGAGCATTTACATGCTAAAGGGGGGCAGTGTTGTGACTAAATTCTGACACATGTATGATTGTGTGAATCCTTGGTACATTTGGTTTACTCTTTATGTTAGCGATTCTTTCCTATAAATTGGGATTTGTATTACTTGGAGAGCAAGTTTTTCTCTCTCTCTCTTTGTCGCACCACTTAGAGAAAATAGGCCACAACATTATTTGAGTTTGTGAGATTGTAGAGATGTTATCATAAACCCTCAACTTTAACTAAAACTGCAAATATTTTCTTTTAATTTTTTTTTAATTTTTAATTTTTAATTTTTTTTTATTATTTTTGCAAAAAGATTGGAGAATAGAATTATGCGAGATTAGCTATTTAATAATAGTTACAAGGCATCTACACTCTCAAAACGAGAGGAGTATTACACCCAGAAACCCTATGCTTTACCCTCTTTTAAATTAAATTTGCGGAAATTAGTTTATAGAACATTTAGCACTTTAAGAGAATGGAGGAAGGAAGGATAATGTTCTTGGTTTATTTTATCCTGCAGAAATATTCTCCATGTAGAGACGAATAGGTGAGTTTCTAGATTAGTCAAGTAAGCATTTAAACAGAGATGCCTATCTTGGTTCAAACATCCTAATGTTGTTTTAGTAAATCTTACAGGATACATGACTACTGTGTATATGTACCCAAATATTAGATGCATTGGAGCTCATAAGTCACCTTGTTTAGGTTCAAAACACTTTGAATTTTTGAGCTTAATACACATTGTCGTTCATCTGTCACTTCTAGTTGATTGGTCATCAGCATAAAATCTGAAAACCTCAGGACTCTATTTGAATTGACCGGTTTGCTCAACCAGTAAATAGTATATTCATAAAACATTCCAACAAACAATGGGTTCGATCTGGTCCTTCATGGTTTAGAAAGTAGCTGGGACATATACCTGCTTAGTCTTCTCTTTTGCTGCCCCCGCCCACCCATTCTAAAACAAATCTTTTCAAAGATTAGTAATGAACCTGTTTACTGTATTATTAATGTGAGCACGAACAATTAAGTAATTCAAACAGCAGTATTAGCACCCTTCTCAACTTCTAATCCTGGTTTTCTCTTACCTGATGTAGAGTTCAGCTCTAATACAAACATATTGATATATTGTTGCTCATGGGCTTTGTATTGGCATGCACTTATGCAGCTTTGCAGCAACTGTTAAGCCCATAGAGATTGAATAAGAATTTCAAGCATGTTTCATTTAACAGCTCATCCAAATATTAACTGCGCCCAATGTATTGATAGAAGAGGCCTGAGAGAGAGATGTGACCAAGGAAATAACATATTTTTGGAATCGTTAGAAAAGTATACAAGGTTGTGCAGATTTCAATATTTTAGGAAAATGACTAGGATTGCAGCGCGAAAGATTGAGACTGTGAACTTAGTGCAATTCAGTCATGCCATATATCGAAGAATATCATTTTTGTGGTAGTGTTTTTTTGGTGATTGGTGATGGAAATGCTAGAGTGGAATTTCTATGCTTCCTAAAAATGCAGCCATATCAGGAAAAAATGGACACAATTAGTGATCAACATGAGATATTCTCACTATCTAATGGATGGTGTACAATATATTGGTTTCAAAAGAGTTTCTCACAGAGGAATTATGAACCTGCAACCATCCCCTAACTTTGGCCAAGCATGCTCTCTATTTATTTTATAAATGAATAAAATAACAACAAAAACATGTGCTACACATGTTTCATGTTATTGATGGCCTCGTTTAGAATACTAGTATCGAATGGTTCCAAAGAAATAGTATAGGCAACTACGCTCCTGTGCTTCTCATTAGCAGAATGGTTAATGGGGCCAAGGAGCCTGTTTAAGACAAGGAATTAAAAAAAAGCATGATTTGAGAGATAAAATTCCAAGTCCATACGGTACTACTATACTTTTATATAGTTTGTTCCCTGTCTTGATCTTTTGGTGGATGTGGAGGTTATGAATATTACGATGCATAAGGAATTAAAGTCAACAACAAAACAATGCATTATATGCATTAGCAATCAACAAACACCTGGTGACAAATTAGAGTTTAACATACTCTTCAATTGTCCTACCATTGTAATTTATAATTTTCTTGTTGGCTTATCTGTGATGCATCTCCTTCGAAAGTAAGTACAATAAACTTCCAATAGTTCTTGCATGAGTTAGTCATAATCATCACGTACTTTTTAAATTTCAACCAATTACCTAAGAAGATAATGAACCAGTGCACTCAAATATGGAGTAACCAATTTTTGAAAATTTCCTATATACACCAATGTAATGCGTGATGAGAACAGTATCTCGATTGTCTATTTATTCAAGTGACAAATTAATTAGAATTTCAATAATGAACAGAGTGAAGATTTTTGAAGAAACACGCACGAAAGTTGAACCATCCTACTTGAGCTTTAAACCATGGAAAAGCCAATGTGGGTGCTTTCTTTCTTGGTCACATGTCGCACTAGAGCTGCTCATGGGAGTTGTGGGATCACTGCCATCTCCTCCTCTATCTGATTTGAATGAGGCAGGCGAATCGAGTTCTTTTGCTTTATGGATCAGTTCCGAACATCCCGACTGAGGCTGGTAAGATTTTGATCTCTTCCTGTTCTTGCTACTTCCGATGCTTAATGAAAGCTCCACTTCACTATCTTCATCACAGCCAGCTACAATCTTACTTTTGAGGGACATGTGAGAGATTGGCCCTGCTTGTTCTTGGTCAATTGTACTGAATCTGGTTGAGATGTCTTCCTCGGCAGGCCTTTCAAGGTCAAATCCCCTTGACATTCTCAGAGTGTCTCCTGAGCAACTTCCACTACGCTCTCTTGAGTTCAGATCATCCCTCAATCTCTGAAAATGGAAATTATATCCCGAAGAAGTTTGAGTTATCGAATGCTGCCAGTTAATCCACTGAGATTGGTTAATGTGATCTGCACTACTAGTTATTGGACTGCAAAGTCTATTTTGTTTAATCTTTTTCTTCAGTTCATCCATTAGCATCTTTTGTACACTGTACAGACGGTGTAGCTCTCGAATCTGCAATATTTGGTTTTTGGTTAGGACTGCTGTCATCAGTTTCAAAAATACTAAATCTGTGAGACAAAAACAATCTGATCTGACAAGTATAAAACTTAGGATCTAATAAGCAAAAACGGTGTAGTCAAATTGTGTCTTGGAGTAATTTGACTGGTTTGCTTATCCAGAAAGGTATAGTTAGATGAGAAATTTAGATGTCGGTGACTGAATGGCTACAAAATCGTCTTCCCAAAGCTTAATATGTGCATTCCCATACCTGGTGTTTAAAGGTATCTTCATGCATCTGCATTGTCCTTTTTATGGTATCCATGTTGTGCTTGTCCAGCATCCTGTCCATCGAGTTCCGAAGTGTGTCCTCAACTCTAGCCTTCTGACACTTCTCCTTCAGCCCAGTTTTCTGAAAATAGTCCCGGTCATCCACCCGATGCACGGTTAAGCTGCAGCTATTTTGTGAGCTGCCTAAAATATTGATGGCATATTCAATTTTCATTCCCATTCCTGGAGTAATATAACAGTTAAAAAATGTTGGTAACTACAGGGAAACATATAATTTGAGGAAACACACCGAACTGTTATTATTGTATTATGAGATCTGCCACAGTAACTCTTTTTCCCAAAAAAATTGTTATAAGATTAAACTTTGTGTACAAGATATCATTTACAAAGCAATGAACAGAAGAAAATCAAAATCTAGAAAAAAAGAAAGAAAAAGAACTTTTACTGATTTGAGTGGAGTAGGTATGATATATAAACCCACTAAATGAAGGTGGAAACAGTCTAGTTGGACACCAGGTCTACTACTTATCCTACCGCGTCTAAACACCAAGGAATAATCGAATTGGTGTGACGATTTTTGAATTATCTTGAATCCCAAATGCAAGTGAACAAATCTAACCCATCAGGGTAGTGGAAATCTCTATCTCAAAATTCCTGACAGTTGTCTTTATATACTACATTCGTGCCCCAAGATTTTATCTGTTCCCTTTTCGGTGTACAAATTCAGGCAGCATTTCGGAATAGGACTCTAGTTCCCTACGTGACCGAATATGTCAAATAAAGGGACTTTTAAAGGTGTTGGATGAAGGATGAACAAAAAAGAATGGCCCAGAATTCTGTCACAGCAGCTCCGAAAGTTACCAGACACAAAAAGGAGGAAAAAGGAAAAATGGGATGTGGGCAAATAGTGAGACCAAATATGGAATGTGGGTGGTCTACTCTATTTTTCCTTTGTTAGTACAATATTGCTGCTGGTGTAATCACAGTAGCCTTCATTTTTATCAAATTGCTCTCCACAAGTGCCCACCTCTTCCTGTTTCTATTGAAGCTGAAGACTTTATATACATATGCTAAATCTACATTGCGTGAAATAGAAAATAAAAAGGATCTGCTGCAATTCACAATTAAGCACTGTTGATTATGTATGAAAAAAAATAAAAATAAAAAAGGATCTCTTTCACCTTTATCTGTTTTGGCATATATCGATATATCTCTATCCATACACAGAAACCAACTATTAATATTCAAGAATTATGATTTCCCAGACGACAAGAACTTCCAAAAATGGCTCAAAATATACGAGAACAGGAAGGAAAAGAAAAGCAAGAACATCAACATCTAGGCTTACTGAATCATGGAAACTTTTGTTACATACAGTTGAGGAATATTTTTAGTATTACCTGGAATAGAAAGAGCAGCTTAAGTGGAGATTGTCTAGTGTGTTGCTCATTGAAAGGTTTGCTTCTTCATACCAATAATACTATGACATTGGTGAACCCAAACAACCCAATAAGTAGAGAATTAAGATGAGCATCCATCAATATCATCAGTCATTTGATCTTCCGTACTAATCGGAGTGGAGTGGACGGAGCAATCTAAGCAGTGCAGCTAGCAAATAATTTGAGCCTCCTCCTCCTGCGGGTGTGAATTGGGAGAAGATTCTTGGACACCTCTACACCAGCAAATCTCTTTGGCAGGGCAATGCAGGCCAACATTAATTTTTCCAAGCTCCCCACTGAATTTAATTAGAGAAACAACAAGGCAACAAATCCCATCCTCCCTCACTCCTCTCACTAATTAAACAATTCTTAATCATGTTCTCGGCCATGTTAATAATTCAGGATTGACAGGCTGTGAAGTTAGGAGGCATGGCAAAAAAAAATGGTAAAATATACCAGTGTCTTGGTGTGCACAATATTCATATATACTGAGAGAGAGAGAGAGAGAGAGAGAGAGAGAGAGAGAGAGAGAGAGAGAGAGAGAGAGAGAGAACGAGATAATTAAAATTTTGTTAAATATTATTCATACATAGTATTGTTTGATGCTGTATTTTAATTATATATATATTGATTTGTAACATGGACAAGATCAAATTTGTGGGGTCCACAGAAGAGTCATATATGATGGAAACCAAATGACAATCCTAATACATGGGCCGAGGTAGGATGAACAAGATATTCCAGACAAAGTCTTACAGAACATCAAAGATTTGTATGAAATATATTGATGGAAAGCTGGTGCCTCTTTCCAGAACAACACCAATCTTATTATAAATCTTATATTTTCCCCCGTATACAAATAAAACGATCCATATTTGATTATATCTCCGTACCATTAAACAATATCTAGTCCAGGTTGTTATTCGAGTTTTTATGATAGTACAAAATGCAGGTGTTGGAGTTCCATAGTTGTATTTTATAACGGTAAATTTGATATACATTGTTAACTTATTACTTAACATCTGAAAGTTTTTCGAGGCTAGTAACAATATCTGAATAAGATACCACATAAATATTTTTCCATAAAAAGAGGAAGGAAAGTTTTTTTATTAATAATTTGGAGACCAATTCTATTAATTATTCAGGTTTTGAGTTTTTGACAGCTAGCCATGATCCGATCTTGGGTTAAGGTTGCATCTGAATTAATGCATAGTGTATGGGACCATAAACTAGATTAAACCACCTCCATAGTTCCAAATTTATTATCAATATGGGTTCCTGAAGTATTTAGGAAATGATATAGAAAAGAATCTAATATGTGTCTTAATCAAATCCAGAAAGCCATATCCATGTCTAAAGGGTAATTTTCAATTATAAACATGGAAGATTAAGAAACCAAATCCATAACGTTTGTTGTTTATGTGTAAACTAACTAAACATGCAGATTCAGTAATTAAACATGCAGATTTTCAACCATTTTTACTTTAATCTTTTATGTATTTCACAAAAATAAAAACTTGCATCGTCCTATAACGGGGTGCACATATCTCTTCATTTGCAAATAACGTGTTTTGAACATATAAATTCAACGATCGAAACCATTGAATTTAATTATTTGAAGATCACTCTAACAAAAAAAAAACATTTGAATAAAAAATCGTTTAATCATGCAAAACAATTATAAACCGTACAGATTAGACATTAGGGAAGGGGAAACTTGGCACACATCACTTTCAGCAAAAACATAAGGGGCCAAAAACATAGCTGTTCCAAACGATTAAATAAAAATCCCACGGTAGCTTCAACTACATATGACGTTGATATATATGAGATAAAATATGTGAACGTGGATTTGGATTTGGAAGTGAGCATGCCTTTGCCTTTGCTTTCTCTTCTCTAAGACTTTTTCTAGTGTAAATTTAAGTTACACATCTAAAAAAATTTGTTAGATCATTTAACCTAAGAGAATTTAATGACTCTTGTTTAAAAATGTAACTTATATTTGTACTTTTGATGTGCAAATATAGACAATTCATCCCTTCTCTTGTCTTGTACTTGTTTATTGGCCTCTCATTATCTGATTCTTATGGTATCATAAGCTTCGGTCATCGTCTGTATTGGTTCATGAGCGCGCCTCAACTGCGCTAATTCCACACGAATGCGTATTTTTACATGGGTGGTGATATCCAGACACTTATTTTTACTTCTCACACACCCTTTTCAATTTCTGGCATCGAATCGTGTGAATTGAAGAAGATCAATTGACAGAAATTAATAAGGGTGTGTGATAAGCAAAATAAGATGTGTGAATAGCATTATCCCTTCTACATATGCAGTTTGCTAGTTTGGATAACTAGGGTTTTTCTATAACTATTTCATTTTTCTGATTTTAGTGTTTATGTGCGGGATAATAAAAAACTGATGTGGAGGACCCTGCGCGTCAATCACACACACTCTTACTCCCCTCCCTCACTATTTCTTAAACTAAACACTGACTATTTTTGAAACTAAACACGTGTACTGCACTATTTCTTAAACTAAACACCGACTATTTCCAAAAATTAAACACGGGTACTATCCTTATTTCTTAAACTGAACACCGACTATTTCTGAAAACTGAACACAGGTACTATCACTATTTCTTAAACTGAACACTAGTACTATTATTATTTCTTGAAATAAACACTGACTGTTTCTTAAACTAAACACTTGTACTACAATTTCTTAAACTGAACATTGGTAGTATCACTATTTCTTAAACTGAACACTAACTATTTCTTAAACTGGCTATTTCTGAAATTGAACATGGGTTGGCATGCACCTCATACGTGCTTTTGGTCGGATTTTTTTTGTTTTTTTTTCTTTGTCCTTATGATTAAATAAAGTTATTAGATAATTTTGATTAAAATTCAAAGTTCTAAAGTTATTTTCATTAATTTTCCTTTAAAAAAATGGAGGGATATAGAAGTGAAAGGAGAATAGTGAGAGAAATGTAGAATTGTGACCACATAGGCTTTAAGTCATTATAAATAGTCAGAATTTGACCCTTCTATCCTTATCTCTCTTTCTCTTTCTATGAATGTCTTATGAGCTTTAAGCTATTATAAATACGGATTTAGATCCTCTTCGGATCACTTTTGTGAGGATCCTACGGACTGATGGATCTCATCAATTGATACATATCCAATGGCCAAAATCTCTTCTCCTTCCCCTCTTCCCGTCAACTCTTCTTTTTCTCTCTCACTTCGAATCTCTCAACCTCAAACAACCAGACAACCCACCCAACCCATAACCCCCAATTGCAAGTCCCTCACCTTAACCTCCCCAAAGTCAGCCGCAACACCTCCACATGCCTCAATTGTAGATCCCTCGACCCTTAAATCTTAGTCGATGTTAACGAAACAACAAATAGAGGGGTCGTGCAAATTGGTGTCTTTTGGTAGCAAGGATCCTTTTCCGTCGTTGACACCCCTACAAGAATTTATGAATACAACGCATCATGTATCGACCAGATTAAGAAGGGATACATCAAAGAAGACAACATCAAGCACATTGTGCTGAAATTATTCTTTTCATATCAACAACAAAAGCATTAGAATAGTGAAGTCAAGCAACTCCATTCCCAGGACAACATGGCCGATCTCTTCACAAGTCATTGCCAAAGTCTACTATTCAAAAGCTCGTCCAAGGAATCAAAAAGTGTAAATTATCTTATTTGAATTGCTTATACTTCTCATTTTCGGAAGTTTTGTCAAACTCAGGGGGAGTATCTAGAAGTATACCCACTCTATCTTACTGTACACTTTTTCCCTACGATTAGGAAAATTTGTCATACTGGGTTTTTGCTACCTAACTAGGTTTTAACAAGACATTCATCATGAGCTAGTTATACCCTAATTTCCTACTTTCATCTTGTATGATGTTTAGTTTTGACATTATGCATACTTCTCATGTTTCTCCTTAGTTTATGAGTTTTTCTCCCATATCGGGGTTTTGCCGTGGCAAAATTTTGTGAGTTCGCATAGTTTCATTAATTTGAAACTCGCTTTCGCCTATTGTGCTGATGAATTCATCAACTGAAGTTTTGTTTGAGTATTTACACACTCGAGAGGAAGTATTGCAGTCCTAATTAAGTTAGGAATGTGATTGTGAAAATAGGCATCCAATAGTGGCCGAATTATCCAGGTGATATTCTACATTATATTTATCTAAACTAGAGTGAGGAGAATTCAAATTTAGGTGCAAAAGGGGTAACACACCTGTCAACTTGGCTAAACTCAGATCTACAATTGTAGGTCATCTTTGTGACCATAAAGTTGTTTGAATTTGATCTCTATATATTTGGTTAAAAGTTATCAATCATATCTCGGTATAGTGAGTTACCAATTTTGGTCCAATCGAGATTTTAACTGTCACTTCAAATTGTGTGAGACTCAAATATAGGTTAGGATAGTTTAGGGATAAATGATGGGTAGGAAGAGATATTGATCTTTTATATAATTTAGTAAGGGGTATTGCTAAAAAAAAATCGTGAGGGGTAGAAATAGAGGGTGGGTGAGAAAATAATGGAAGGGTGGGAATAACAACATTTTTTTTAATTGGGACTGAAATTACACTAAGCGAATTCGAATCATATTATTACCACTAGTCTAGTGTGAAGCTTAGCCCATTTTCCACCTTCTTAGTGTAGATAATATCCTTTGTTTAAAAAAAATATATATTCTATAAAAAAAAAACCCGAAGGCCATGTTTGGTACACAAAAAGAAGTTCATGTGAATAAATTTTCGTCTTTTTTTTATTTTTTTATTTTTTTATTTTTTTTTAACAAATGATATTATGTACATTAAGAGGGTGGGGAAGTGAGCTAAGCCTCACAATGGACTAGTAATAATGTGGTTCAAATTCGTCTTTGACGAGAATTAAACCTAAGACCTCTCACTTACCGATGAAAAGAAATACCACGACCTTAGTACTAAGTGGCTTCATGTCTTTATTTTTTTAAGCATGTGAAATGGAAGATTCGTTTACATTTTTTTTTTCCATAAAATAACTAGGAAATTTGATCCGAAAAAAAAAGGGGAAAATTAACCAAAAGCCCCAAAAATGTTTCCTTTTAATCCTCATGACAAAAGTTTTCAAAAATGTCAATGCTACCCTTCAAACATCTGTACAAAATTGGCCAAGTATTCAGTAAAGTTCATGTGATCTTCACCAAAGAAAACATTCAAAAGAAGAAAAAGGAGGACTACCACTTTCAAAAAACATTTGAATGCAAAAGTTAAGGTGGCAAACATTGCAGCAGCCAAGACAACATGGATTCACATGACCTTCATTAAGGCAAAGACAAGTTAGCCAGCTTTCAGAAATAGTGTGTTGTCACTATTCAAAAAGTTGTAAATAGGTGAAAAGTTACTTTGTTGTTTAGGAATTTGGTTTTGTATATAAGGGAGATTTTCCTCCCATGTAGAACAAGAAACAACATAGCAGAGACACACCATCCTTCAATCCTCATATACTCAAGCATTCAAAACCTTTCTAGCATCCTTTGTAAACACTTCTCCTTGTAAACATTCTATATATCAACAAAAATTCAAGTGTACAGATTCAAACAATCTCCAAGTCTTAAGTAAGTTTTTTTTTTTTTTTTTTCTCTTTAGTGTGTTTGTTTAAATAGACTTCTAGTCCAAAATAGGATAACACTATTGTAGTTATATTATTAACCTGCTAAATTGACAATCATACTTTGTTCGAGCACTCTGTTATAGTTGAATGCTTGCCATACAAATAACTGGACATTAACTAGGGTACCTCTGAGGTCTTCATACCTCTGAGTTCAGTCGTTAAGGCATTATACTTGCATTGTGAATGGCCATCATGCTGAACCATGTCGAGTTCCATGTGCAAGGTTTTATGTCTAGTTGTTATAATGTCATTCGACTATTTAACTGGGCCTGCTTTGGGAATTTGGTATCAAAGCCTAGTTTAGCATTTTAATAGTATAATTATAATAGAAAAGTACCTTAAGGACGGAATTCATTGATACAACTGATATCACACTTGTTTATTTTGTATAAACAACAGATATTATTGTCCTTGTAGCCCTTCTCAACCACAACCACCAGGTATTTATTGTCCCAGACACCCAACTATAACTAGCATAAAGAGGAGATTAGCATATATATCCAAAAGAATAAGCAAGACTTTGAAGAAGCAAAAGTTTTATCTTGGTTATCTTGAACATCCTTCATTTATTTGTAAATATAATAACACAAAAGTGCAACATAAAGTTTTAGAAGAAAAAAGAGCAACAGATCAAGTTTTAGAGACCTTGAGAGAAGAACAAAAGTTTCTAGGAAACCAATTAGCTGCAACTTTAGAGAAAAGTAGACTATAGTGTATGATAGATTATCTTACTTTAGAAATTAGTGAACCTCAAAAAAGAAAAATAACCTTAGACCAAAATAGTTTAATTTGTTATTTTCCATTGAGAAAGCATAATTATATTTTGCATAGTGAAGAAAATCCACAAGCCAGTAGTATTGTAGATCTTATTATTAATCAAGTGGAAAATATAAAATTAGAAAATCATAAGCATAATCATTTGTTAAACCAGTTGTTAGAGCATTTTCAGAAAAATTCCATAAAAACAATTAGACAAAATTTAGATTATATTACATCTTAGTTAGAAGATAATAATATAAATATTCAAAGGTTTCCTAGCAAAAGAGAGATAAAATAGCTTGTTGACCTCATAGGTAGTAAACCTAAGCAAGTAGAACTTAGATCACTAAAAATAGTTGAGCAGTTAAAATTAGAAGTTCAAAAATTCAATTAGTGCATAAAGAGTTGAGTGAACAAGTTGATAAGTTACATAATAAAATAGATAGATTATTAGTTTAATGACCGATTCTAGAACTAGCAGAAAATATATCCAAACTTTGAAAGAAATTAGTAAGTTAGATAAAGAACCAGTACATTTAATAGATTTTTCAACACAAGTTGCTAGTAGTAATATTCTCATTAGGTAAAATAATTTAATTATTCAATTAGTTTTAAGTTTGGCTGAAAAATTAGATCAAGTTGAAGAACAAATAGCAAAAATAAATCAAGTTTTACATAACGTATCTTCATCATTTCCACCATCTTTGTTAGAAAAATTAGAAAATTTAACCTTTAAGTACAAATAATCATATTAGAAAACCTAAGATAAATCCTTTTGATAATAGAAAATGGAACTCATTAGGAGAAAAGGAAAAGAAGTAGTTAAAGTTGAAGATATTTACCCAAATGAAGAAGAAACACAAGAATTTATTAGAAGAAGTTTAGAGAGAACACAGAAAAATAAATAATTTGTATCAATTAGGTTTATTTGAAAATAGAAGTAGAATTGTAAGTAGCATCAGTCAATATGAAGTTAGTTGTATTGATAAAGAAGTTACACTTAATTTACTTAGTATGGAAGCAGTTATACATTTGAGAAAATCACATTTCAGCTAGATTCACATAGGAACAATATCAATTGGAATAGCAGGATTAACCAGAGCACAAGTAACCACAAAAGCTTTAGTATACATATCTGATGATAGATTGGATAATCACCAACAAGCAGCGATAGCAACAACTAGAGTAAACTTAAGTTCAAATTTAGCAGTCATAGGTTGCATTCCTAATTATGTTATGACAATAAATGAATTTAGTAAATATATTAAAGTGAGCATAAGAACAAAAAATTATAATATGAAGGGAGAGTATAAAAATTTTTGTATTAGCTTAATATATATTGGTAAAGTGTCTGATAAATATAATCATAAGTTTAATTTAGAATTTCAAAATTTAGTTCAAACATTTGGTAGTAAACATGTAAATATGATAGAAGCAAAACCGGTAGATAATAACTTTTTAGAAGGAACTCAGTGGATATTACCTAATTTACAAGTAACAAGAAATAAACAACCAGATAAAGTAGAAATATATGAAACTAGTACAAGTAACGCAAAAATTACGTTTAGTAATTACAAGAAACTAGAAAATATAGAAGAGGATGAGAGTGAGATCGAAAATGAGAGTATTCATATGACTTTTGATAATTTAGATATTAATTTAGTTGAGTAAAATTTTGATCATATTGTAGATAAGCTTATAGAAGATATTGATTATTTAGATGAAGAAGAGTACTTAGAAAAATATAAAACATATGATTTAGGACTACATAGAATTTCAAATGAAGAGATGAAAAAAATTAATTTTAGAAATAGGAGTAGAACATATTTTAGGATCAAAAGAATACAATAATTTATTAGAATTGAAAAAAGAATATAATCCAGCAAAAGAAAGTAATACATCAAGAATAGAAAATCCAAGACACTCAAGCAGAACTGATCAATAATTTTTGAGAACAACAAATGAACAATATAATAAAAAAGCAAGAGTAGATTACATAGACGAAAATATGATAAAACCACCTAGAAGAAATAGGATTCCATATTTGAGAGGGTTAGAACAAATTAATATAGCTGGTAATATATTAAACCTAGATAATGTAGATCCACAAGATTGGGAGACAACAATGAGAGATGGGAAAAAGATTGCGTACATGCGGCATTAATGTTAGATTACTTTGAGCATACTTTAGATGGATTAGTTTTTTATTATTTTCAATCATGGAAAGTTCAAAATCCAAAACAGCATTAGGCAGCTAAAACGCATTTTAATATTGATGGTTTTGTTACTTTGATTAAACAAGAATTTTTAGATCATAATAGGTTACATGGCAGAAGTGAATAAGAACAAATAAGGGCAATTAGAAATTTAGAACAATTACAAATTTGTGATTTACAATATATAGATGAGTATACAACAAATTTCTTTAAATATTTAGGAAGAACAGGTAGAATTAGTGATATTAATTTATTAGATACTTATATGACAAAAATAAAAGGACCAATAGGAGAAAAGATTTGGAATGAATGCCAAAAGAATTCAAAGAAAAATGATACTGCATTAAGATCTAGAATTCAACATGTATATGACATACTTAGACAGGAGTGTAACCAAATAAAAGCTAAAACGTAGATTAGGAAACAATTTTACATGAGCTGTAAAAATATAGACTTACCACTACAGTATGGTTGTCATAAGAAAAATAAGCATAAGAAAATATACAAAAGGAAATATAAATCATATAAATCATACAAACAACATAAGCATTTCAGCATAAAACCTTTAAGAACATATAAGAAGAGAAAATATATTCCAAAACAATTTAGGAAAAGAAGTGGCAGACCTTGGATTAGAAATATGAAGCACCAAAATATAAGATTAGTTTCAAATGTTATTCATGTGGAGAAGTTGGACATATTAGACCTAAATGTCCAAAATTAGGAAAACAGTCGAGAGATAAAATACATTTGACGGAGTTGTTTAAGTTAGAAGAGGATGAGGATATACAGTTAATATATAATTTAGATGGTTTAAGTGATAATAAGAGTATTTATAGTATAGAGAGTATTAACATGATAGATTCAAACTCGGAAGATTCAAGTAGCACAAATAGTGATTTAGAAGAGTATATTTGTGCATTCATAGAAGAACAACATGAAGAAGAATATAAATACATTAATTTAGATTGGCCAGAAAAATATCATAAGTGTAGCAAATTAGTTGCAAATAAATACTATAGTACATATTCAATATTGTGCGAAAAATGTTATAATAATAAGTTATTAGAAATTAATTCAGCAGAATCACAAGAAAATACTGAAATATTAGGAAATATTGTTTATAGTATAGAAAACCCAAAAACTAATTCTTTAATTGCCATAAATTGTGAAATAGAATTAGCAAAAGAACACAAAATACAAACAGCAGTTAAGATAGATACAAAACGTACAAAGAGTGTAATAAGAGAAGAGTTAGTACCATAAAAATATAGACAAAAATTAGCAAAACCAGTGAGAATAACACAGTTTGATGAGAGACCAATTAGATATAATTAATCTAGATTTAACCATAAAGACAGCTGATATGCCTTGTAGTTTAATAGATAAACAAGAGTTTGAACAACAAATAAAAGAGTTGTTAAATTTAAAAGTAATTAGACCCTCTAAGTCTAGACATAGATCAACAACATTTATTGTGAGAAAACATTTAGAACTAAAGAGAGGTAAGGCTAGAATAGTTTATAATTACAAGAGATTAAATGATAATACATATGAAGATAGTTATAAGTTACCAAATAAGGATGAACTTATAAGTAAAATTCAAGAAATTAAATATTTTAGTAAATTTGATTGTAAATAAGGATTTTGGTAAATACGATTAGCAGAAGAATCAATTAAGTGGACAACTTTTACTTGTCGAGAAGGACATTTTGAGTGACTTGTTATGCCATTTGGACTTAAAAATGCTCCATCGATCTTTCACAGAAAGATGGACCAAATTTCAAGAACATAATAAATTTTGTAGTGTTTATGTAGATAATATTTTAGTACACAGTAAAAATAGAAAGAACATAGGAAGCATTTAGAGATAGTTTTACAAGAATTTATCAATAATGGAATTGTGATTAGCAAAAATAAAATAGCATTAGAAAAGCAAGATATAGAATGTTTAGGAATATATATAAAGTCAAGTACAATACAATTACAAAATCATGTAGCTAAAAAGGTTTTTGAATTTCCAAATAAGTTAGAAGACAAAAAACAGTTACAAGAATTTTTAGGATTGTTAAATTATGCAAGAAATTTTATCCCTGATTTGGGAAGAAAAATAGCAGTATTACACAATAAAACTAGCAAAACTGGACAAAAGTATTTTAATAGTGAAGATATTAAGTTAGTTCAAAATATAAAGGAAGAAATTACTAAACTTAAGTCATTAACATTACCATTAGATGATAGTTACAAAATAGTTGAAAAAGATGCTTCATCACTAGGATTGGCAGGTATATTATACCAGAAAAAGCATAAGGTGTCACCAAAGTCTGACGAACAAGTCTGTAGATATTCATTAGGAAAATTTAGTGATGTACAGTCAAGATTACCATTAACATATTTAGAAATTTTAGGGATAATTAATTCACTTGAGGCATTCTCGTTATTTTTACATAATGAAGTATTTACGATTAGAACAGATTGTCAAAATATATAGTTTCTCATTATAACAAAATACATGCTAATAAACAGGCAACCCAAAGATGGGTTAATTTTGTTAATTCAATTATAGGAAATGGTTTTAAACCAATTTTTGAACATATAAAAGGTAATGACAATATATTAACTGAAATCTTATCCAGATTAATTTGTTGAACAAGAATGAAATTTCATGGACCATCATCTTCAAATGGCACAAGACCCCAAGGTAGAAGAGCATATTTCAATAGTATAATGATGCGCCGTGGATCTCCACCATTCGATAGATTCCAAAATAGCATAAGCAGACCAGCATCACCACAAGTACCCACTTTCAACTTTAATGGCAATATTGTTGAAGGAATTAGAAATCCAACTCTAAGATATAGGCCAAGAGTACTAGGACTTTCTGATAGGCAAAATGTTCTCTTAGATAATTTTTGGAATATCCAAATCAAACAGCCAAACATGAGGTTAGATCATAAAAAATTAATTAGAGCTTTAGAACAAGAGTTTGATAGTTTTAATTTTAATTTCCATCAAAGTTAGCATCATATTCATTCTCTTGAGTATAACCTTCAAGTCATTTCTAGAGACCATGAGTCATTACTTAGTAAGCTTACCAAAACAAACCAAAAACTCCAATCTCTTAGAATGCAGCAAAAGGCAAATGACACCCTAAAAAGAGAATTGAAAATAGGTTTAAAAATTGATTAGCATAAGAATAAAGAAAAAGAGGTTATTGAACTCATAGAACAAGAGGCTAATGAGCCCATAGAAGAGATTATGATTGAGCTCTTAGAATAAGATATTGAAATGGAGCAGCATCATAATAATGAGCAGCGTCAACATCTGAGTCACAAAGAAAAACAAGAAAAACATGAAAATTTTCTTAGGAATTTACCTTTAGACCTAATAATAGATGATATCCTATTAGAAGAACTTTCAAAAGCAAAATTAAGAATAATGCCACCAGATATGCAAAATGAGATCCTGAGCAGAGCATCACAGTCCTTGAAAGAGGTAAAATTACAATTACAATGTTCTTTGTATCAATCCATCTTTGATCGAAAACCAATATTATTACAAAGATGTATCCACCATGTCTTTGTGATAGTACAAAGAGTTATATTTGTAAACCAAATGTTAGTATAGCTGTAGCCGGGATTAACATAAGAGATTTTTTACCATAGCATTTTAGTTATGAGCATCAGAAAAAGCGTAACGTCGTAGAGGTTACCCCAGCCTTACTATTAGAGTTTGGCTATCGTGATAAAATATTCATTAATCATATTTCCCAACTAGAATCTTTTAAAAAACTAAAAAGCTTATAAAAATAACAGAAGATTATCTAGAAAAGTGGAAAGAAATTTGTATAAGTTTTGATATGTACATATGCATAAGGAGAAAGCTAGGCATATAGCCATGATTAATGAAGAGTCCTTTAGATTGTCCCTTATCTCTCCACACAGGTAGACTCCTTCATACAAAAATATTTTAAAATTTCGAGGGATCCAAATGTTAGCCTTAGATGAGTTTGAAGATTTTAGGTATGATATGTTATTAGTAGCAAAGGAAGTAGAAATGCATATTTACAGCAAGTTAAAAGCCCGTCATCAACCATATTGGAAGCCTCAAAATTTCTAAGGAGAAACAGAAGATATGTATTGCAAGGTGAAAGAAGATAGAGAAAGAGATGCAAAGCTAGTAGAAGGCGATGAACAATACTGGAACAATTTGACAAAACTGCATAACATCGACAACATGATGGAAGCATGAAGAGCTGACAGCAAATTAGCATAAGTTGAATAGTATCATGTAAAATAATGTATTTCTAGACAGAAATGTCAACATCATTGTGGACCCCGCTGCAATCATAAAATAATGGCATAAGAGTAAATAAAGAAAAGAGCTTGATCCATTATGGACTTTTGATACACAAAATGTCATTTTGATTAAGAATAAATAGTATCAGACCCTTTTCGTTAAAACTCCAAAAAAATAAAAAAATAAAAAACAAACAAAACAAACCAGGAAATGCCATTTTTATGGGGCTATATTGGTCATAGAATGACTTAATGGTATATTATTTAACTTTCAATTAAAATCCAAACTGAAGATAATTTAATTAAAATGTACTATAACATTGTTGTTATACACTTTTTTTTCATTTTTTTTGTAAGTTTATTATTATTAAAGGGGAGAGTTGGAAATTATTTCAATATTTCATGATAATAGGGAATTTCGAATCTAGAACGCATGGGTAGAAACTCAATACGCTATCTATTAGGATATTAGACCACATGCATTGTTGTTATACACTTTGATAACATAGTGTTACCTACAAAGTAAACAACAAAACTTTTGTTAAAAATATAAAAACTTTGATGGAGAATATCTCATGCTTTGTTGGATGTTGTAAAGTAAAACCCCCACTAAAGAAGATTTATGTATTTTTAAATGCTTATTTAGTTTAATGCTTAATGTACCACCATTGTATCTATTGTTTGAACTGTAAGCTGGCAATTGAAATGGAGAACAATGAGCTGACAGAGAATTTCATCCTCTGCTTGGTCCGTAGTCCTACAAAGCTTGTGACACAATCAATAAAATAACTGCATAATTTATGAAATACTTAAACCATAAAATAATCTATTAATTTAAAATCATCCAACTTGGACGGCTTCGTGCATTGTATGGGCGGTTTTGGGTTGGCCACGTGAACCATCCACATGACAAATAATCTCATCGCCACTTAAAATAAACAAATAAATATCTAAGACCAGAGAGAGAGGAGATATTGTATTTTCCATTTTTCTTGGAGAGGATACTGCCATTTCCAGAATTCCAAGCTATCAAATATTTGTGATTTCATTTGTTTGTTTTGGTAGCTTCAGAGATTCACTAGTCAATTTCATATAATGTGTCTATATTGAGAATCTAGTTCCTTTCGCATGAACTTTCATGTATAAATCCTCTTCGCATAAAGGTGTGACAGTCTACATATTTCATCGATTTATTGGTTGTTATAACAAAGTTAATTGCAAGAAAGAATCCAATTAATGAGTTTTAATTTTTAATATTAGATTTTCTTATTGGCATTTGTACAATATCCTATTGGTATCATTTCTCAAACAAATGTCGATATTATTTTTTAAAGACTGTATTAAAGAGGGTGTCATTTATAATTTTCGCATAGGGCCCTCAAATTGTCAGAAACGGCTGTGGAATGAACCCCAAACCTTTGGTTAGTTTCTTGGAGGCATACATACATGCATAACCTATCTGCTCGAGAAACTTACTCTTATAAAATAAAAGACGATAGAGAGAACCTTTATTGAGGATTTGAAGTGAGACTTAATAAAAAATGTGATAAAAAGGAGTGACAATGATTTTGAGAGAATGCAATGATATTGCTTGGCTCTCTTAGGTTGTTCCGATCACACAAACATGTCTCTTTTTATAGCTATTCTTATATGTGGAAGTCTATAAATCTTTATATATATCTTCTATATATAAAGAGAACACAAAAGGTGAATAGTGTTTTTGGTGTCACCAAGTTTCAACAAAAATATTTGGACAAAAATGCCCCCAAGACAAAAAAACTGCAAAGACATTCCAAAATAATGTATCAAATAAGGCAAGGGCATTTTCGTTATTTTAACAGTGTTTTTTTAATAATTAATTTTTTTGTGCTTTTTTTTTGTAAAAAAAAAAAAAAAAAAAAATTAGTACCTCACAATGAGCTAGCAATAATGTGATTCAATTTTTCTATTTTTAAACACGTTCAAAACATCTTAAGAGGCGTGTAATGCCAGTTATAAAAAAGTTAGTTCGTACACGGATAATAATGTGATTAAATTAGTTGTCAAATGATTGTTTTTTTTTTGTTTTTTTATTTTTTTAACAAAATGATATTATCTACACTAGGGGGAGGGGGGTGGTGTGACATCCCACATCACCCAGGAGAGTGATCCTTATATGTATATTCCCATCCCTACCTAGCACGAGGCCTTCTCGGAGCTCACTGGCTTCGGGTTCCATGGGAACTCTAAAGTTAAGCAAGTAGCGCGCGAAAGCATTCCCAAGATGGGTGACCCATCGGGAAGTTTTCGTGTGAGTTCCCAGAAACAAAACCGTGAAGGTGTGCTGGGGGCCCAAAGCGGACAATATCGTGCTATGGTGGAGTCAGGCCCGGGAAGTGGTCCCGCTCGGGTCGGGATGTGACAATTTGGTATCAGAGCCTAACTCTGGTCACATGTGTGCCGACGAAGACGTCGAGCCCCTGAGGGAGGTGGATTGTGACATCCCACATCTCTCAGGGGAGTGATCCTTATATGTATATTCTCATCCCTACCTAGCACGAGGCCTTTTGGGAGCTCATTGGCTTCGGGTTTCGTGGGAACTCCGAAGTTAAGCGAGTAGCACGCGAGAGCATTCTCAGGATGGGTGACCCATCGGGAAGTTCTTGTGTGAGTTCCCAGAAACAAAACCGTGAGGGTGTGCTGGGGGCCCAAAGCGGACAATATCGTGCTATGGTGGAGTCGGGCCTATGAAGTGGTCCCGCCCGGGCCAGGATGTGACAATTTGGTATCAGAGCCTAACCCTGGTCGCGTGTGTGCCGACGAAGACGTCAGGCCCCTGAGGGGGGGTGGATTGTGACATCCCGCTCAGGGGAGTGATCCTTATATGTATATTCCCATCCTTACCTAGCACGAGGCCTTTTGGGAGCTCATGGCTTCGGGTTCCATGGGAACTCAAAAGTTAAGCGAGTAGCACGCGAGAGCATTCCTAGTATGGGTGACCCATCGGGAAGTTCTCGTGTGAGTTCCCAAAAACAAAATCGTGAGGGTGTGCTGGGGGCCCAAAGCGGATAATATCGTGCTATGGTGGAGTCGGGCCCGGGAAATGGTCCTGCCTGGGCCGGGATGTGACAATTTGACCCACTGGGAAGTTGCTCGTGAGTTCCCAAAAACAAAACCGTGAGGGAATGGTAAGCCCAAAGCAGACAATATCGTGCTACGGTGGTGGAGCGGGCTCGGGAAGTGATCTGCCCCGGGCCGGGATGTGACAGGTGGGCTTAACCTTACAATGGGCTAGCAATAATGCGATTCAATCAATTGCTTATTAAATATTATTTTCTCTATTTTTAATGTAAATTCTATAGAGACCGATTTTAAAATGTGAATTCAGCTGCTTTAATTGGCTTATGAGGGGTTTCTTCTAGCATGATCTAAGATTATTCATTTACTTCAAATATTTGACTTTCCTTTTGTCAATTTACGCATATAAATACATTTAAAACATATAAGTCGCATGTAGCATACCGTGGTTCAAAAAATGCCTTATGCACACGCTTAAGCGCGTGCATGAAGGCTAGTATTATATAAAGCCAACAACCCCTTTTGGGGTCACAAGCTTCACCAAAAAGTTTTGGACCAAAATTGCCCCAAAACAAAAAATTTCAAAAGCAACCCAAAATAATGCACCAAATAATGCACGGGTATTTTCGTCATTTTAATAGTGTTTTTTTAATAATTAATTCTTTTTCTACATTTTTTTTAATTAGTAACTCACAATAGACTAGTAATAATGTGATTCAATAAGTTGTTCATTAAATATTATTTTCTCTATTTTTAAACACGTTCAAAACATCTTAAGAGGTATGTAATGTCGGTTATAAAAAAAAGGCATTTCGCACGAGCATAATAATGTGATTAAATTAGTTGTCAAATGACTATGTTTTTTTTTTTTTTTTTTGAACAAACGATATTATTTACACTAAGGAGGAGGGGTGGCCTTAGCCTCATCATGGGCTAGCAATAATGTGATTCAATCAATTGTTTATTAAATATTATTTTCTCTATTCTTAATGTAAATTCAATAGAATGTAGATGGAAATTGAAAGACCAATTTTATTATATGAATTCAGTTGTTTTGATTGGTTTGTGAGAGGTTTTTTTTCTAGCATGATCTAAGATTATTCATTTACTTCAAATATTTAACTTTCCTTTTGTCAATTCACGCATATAAATACATTTAAAACGTGTAAGTAGCGCATAGCAAGCCGTGATTCAAAAAATGTCTTATGCACGCGCGTGAGCGCTTGCATGGAGGCTAGTAATATCAAATGCGGGCGCGCGTGCATGAAGGCTAGTAATATCAAATGTGGGTTGGAAAAAAACCATACACCAATGCACTTGAAACTTGAACAAAATAGCTAACACTATTTCAGCCATATTGCATTTACATTTCTTACCATTTCATCCATTCTTCTATTATGGTCATCTACACTAGCTATAACAATTGAAAATAGAAGGTTTATGATAAATTTAGAATTCCATATAATCTCACAATTTTCAAATACAACTTCAATATTTTATTCTTCTCCATAAAGAGGTGTTTATAAGATTACAAATGAGCAATATTAGGGAATAAATCAAAACAATCATTTGTCTACAAGACAAGGAAACCTAGACCAAATCAAATCATATCAAAACCTTGATTAAATCATATAAATTCACGAATTAAATCATATCCCTAAGACCTTCTTAGGTGCTTGACTAGGCATTTGAAAATTAAGAAAAGGCGCATAAGACCTTCTTAGGCACTCGACTAGATTGCAAGGCAGTCACCTAACCTACCCAGACCTATCTAGGCACCTGCCTAGGTCGTGACTCTCACTTAGACAAAAAATAGATAACTTTTGCATTTTATTTTATTTTTCAATAAATTGTAAGAGACTTGTTGATCACATTAGATGAACACATATTATATCTTTGTTCTCCATATTTTCTTTATGTTCTAATACTTTATAATCTATAAGTCATTCTATTTTGCAATTTATGTATCTCAATGCAATTATGTATTTTTTTAAGTACAAACAAGTACTTATTTATACGATATACAATAAATTTACCTAAATTTGCCTAGTCTGCCTAAACCCCCGATTAGCCGCCTAGGCGCTGGACCCCAGCTTGCTGCCCAACTAGTGCCTAATGTCTTTTAGAACCTTTAAGTGTACATGAGCATATCGTTCTATTTGACATACCTTACTGGTTAGGAAATTACGTAAAAGTATTGGTGAGTATGAAGGATGGGAGAGGGATGGCATACCTACATGCACATTATATTACTTCTTCTCATGCATGAATCCTCCTGATCTAGTTGCAAATCAGTACAGAAACAACAAATAAGACAAATTTAAAAAGTGATGGCGATGGCATCATTCAAGTTGTTTTGATTTGGATTGGAATGAGCACGCGTTGCACCCTATTTGAGACGCAAGCGTAATATAGTGGGCCCTTGTTTGGTCACTATATAGAGCAAACCCAATCCTCTTTTCTTGACATAATTAAACAAGAATATAAGATTCTCCTCCAACTGGTATTATTAATCCTTTCCTGGCTTCCTGCTTAAACAAATTTTTATGTGACAAGTATACCGTTATTGGTAGTCTCATGCTAATGTGACAATGTTACTTAGAGAAAAATTCAAATAACATTTTATTATTAGTATGCAACATCATGACAATAGTGTACCTTGCTATATGTATGTTATGTGAGATACATATATGAGTGTTCTTCGAAATTCATTTGAATTTTACTTGAAACTGTTGAGATGATTTGTAGTTCTTTGATTCATTTTTATCTATTTTTCCTTCTCTACAATAATCACCGCTATGAACATTAAGAGCATCTCCAATGAGCTCTTTACATGAGCTCCTAAACAAAATTTAGGAATAATTTGGAAATTCCACCTCCAATCACACTCCTTATTGTGGAGCCAAAAATAATACAGAAAGTTTTGGAGTTGACATGTAGACTTTTCACAAAAATTCAACCCTCAAGAAGACTTGAGTTGCTAACTACGACTTCTCTAATCTCTGCTGCCCATGAACTTAAGCCTACGATAATTGAGTTATGTGATAGGCCATCTCTCAAATTTTGAACCATGGGAATGTGTAGATTAGATTTTGTTTGTAATTTGATTTGATCAAATGTTGTAAAAGAGTATAAGCTCTTCTTCACTTTAAAAATACTCCTTATGTTTTATTTGATATGGATGAACTTGAAGTAGTTGGGTCCAACGCCCAATAGGGAAACACGCCTTAATATGATTAAATGCGCAACTAAAATCAATCACCATCCCTCAACCAAGATCCAACACTAGGCTCATGTTGGATCAAATCGAAGGTTCATACTCGTCCTAAGGCCCTAAGGCAACTATATAGTCCATCAAAGAATGCAAAGCTTATGTAACTAGTACCATATACTCTTGCTTTAAAAATGTTTTGCAAGCATAGTGGGAGTATCATATGCTACTAAATCAATCACATGGACCAATAGTTGTTATAGGACCAAATAGTTTTAATTGGATTAAAATGTATATTATGTGATGAGACCAAAAACCCTCAACAAAACGTTATTAAGTTGAAAAGCTTTAGAATACAACAAAACGTTATTAAGTTGAAAAGTGTTAAAATACTTTGAACACTCTTTCATGGCCTTCAACTGTAGTAGACTCCAATCGTTTGTGACTCATATACCGTCTTCACCCAGTTATGGGGAATACAAAGCATGTGCTTACATTAATGAGGGTTTCTATATACATACATGATGTTGTGATGGTAGGCAACTAGTATGGCCAATATGATATTCTTCTAAAGCCATTCTTGAACCCTTACATGAAGTGGCATGGTGGGAATAACTTAACTAAGTGCAACGGTGCCAATATGATATTCTTCTAAGGCATCATTCTCTAGAGGCCAAATATGATGGGTACTTACCTGAGATGTAAATGATTATGGGTACTCTTTCGTTATTATTAAGGCTAGCTATTCTTCAACGGTGGGATTGGTAATAGTAAGACTCTCATACCCTACTAAGAGTTTCCTCCAAAACTCTCGAATTCTGATAAGGAATAAGGAATTTGGTTGAGCTTTATGCAGAGATCAGGATGGTTTAATATTGGATCAAGGAATGTCAAAGAGGTATAATGTAGGTGGGACTCTACTTCAGCATGAAATGATGGCACAAAAAAGCACTCCTATAAATGGAAGAGGTTCTGTAACATTCAAAGGACCTTCAACTCAACACACAAATCTGCCATGCGCAAATTCTCACTTTACGCGAAATCCTCTCAAACCTTTGAGAAAACACTAACTTCCTTCACTTCGCCAACACACCTTCAGTTTGGATTAACAACACTGCATTTGCAACCGGCAATATCTTCAATTTGGATTAACAACATTGGAGCCATAGAGTCAAGTAACCAAGGAGCATCTTCAGTTTGATGTAACAACACTGCTTGGGTTTGTTTAGCTATCTATCCAAGGCTTTGTAAACAAAGAGTCTTTGAGTCTTTGTTGAAAAGGGTCATCTCATTAACCTCTCGACGAGTTGGGGTGTTACCAGGTTACAATGTTCGGCACATTGAAAGCCGAACCCATTTTATGATTAGATATTCTCAAGTGCATTTTAGAGTTCAGCATTCCGACAACTGAACCACATTCACAGTTAAGACACTTTTCTCTTTTAAGTATATGTATCTTTGCAGTTTGATACAGATTCAGCACACTTATATTTTCACAAATATGATTGAAGCAGTTGAGCCCGGTGCAAACGATCGTGCACTTCACAATGACTAGCAGCCTTGTTTTTAGGCTCTAGAACCCAGAGACAGAAACTAGTTCATTCCTCGACCGTGATTGCTTGGATGTAGAAGTCGATAACTCATTTACCACCACCACAACATTCATCTTACTTATCGATTGAGCTCTGTCGATGAGTTGGCATGCCCATATTTATCATTAACTATTCAACATGCGCGCTACGTAGACTTGGTAGTTTTTAGGACCAACACTATGATAACAAGCATTTAAACTTGTGGTGCAAGGGACATGCTAACAAACATTTGCATAGCTATAATAATTAGAAGAGTTTGAGGATCCCCAATGTTGTTTGGTAAGAAATCAAAACATTCTAATCGATTGCATGATTAAATACTTATAAGGTCGACTGAATAAGTGCAATAAAAATAGGATGATGTTTGTTGATGCACAAAATTAGTGAGACTTTGGAACAACCTAAAGTGTCAAGTTTGTGACCTTCACACGGCTGCTCTGGTCACCTAGTGATGATGATGATATGTAAAGAGATAGAGATAGGGAAGCAAACAAAGATGCACGTGGTTCGCCCTAAGTTTGGCTACGTCCACGGGGTATATGAGTTCTCATTAATAGTGAAGGGTTTACACAATACATAGGTTCAAGCATAATCATCATTAGTGGGTTCTAATGATGAGTTTAAGTATAGTAATGGCACTAGGGATTAATTGTAGGAGAATGACCTTCTTTTATAGTTGATGAAAGTCTTTGGCTTACTCTAGGAGCTTTATTCTGACGTTGACACATGTCGTGGGCTGTGATTGGCCTTCTGGTTGAGGGAAAACTCTTGTACTTCAACAGGGGTGCCTCGACCGAACACATTTTCTGATTAGATATTCTCAAGTGTATTTTAGAGTTCGACATTCCAACAACTAAACCACATTCACAGTTAAGATACTTTTCTCTTTTAAGTATTTGTGTCTCTACAGTTTGATACAGATTCGGCACACTTACATTTTCATAAATATGATTGAAACAGCCGAGCTCGGTGCAAACGATCCTGCATTTCGCAATGACTAGTAGCCTTGTCTTTAGGCTCTAGAACCCAAAGACAAAAACTAGTTCCTTCCTCGATCGTGATCGCTGGGATATAGAAGTCGATAACGCATTTACCACCACCATCGCATTCATCTTACTCATCGACCGAGCTTGGTCGACAAGTTGGCATGCCCACATTTAACCGAAGGATGTAGTTAGCTCATTAGCTATTCGGCATGTGCACTATGTAGGCTTGGTACTTTTTAGGATCAACACTATGATAAAAAAAATTTTAACTTGTGGTAACACATTTGCATAGCAATAATAATTAGAAGAGTTTGAGGATCCTCAATATTATTTGGTAAGAAATCAAAACATTCCAATCGATCACATGATTATATAATTATAAGGTCGAGTGAAAATAAGTGAAATAAAAGATAGGATGATCTTTGTTGATGCACAAAATTAGTGAGATTTTGGAACAATGTGAAATGTCAAGTTTGTGACATTCACACGGTTGCTCCAGTCACCTAGTGATGATGATATGCAAAGAGATAGAGATTGGGAAGCAAACACAAGATGTACAAGGTTCACCCTATGTTTGGCTACGTCCATGGGATAGAGGAGTTCTCATTAATAGTGAAGGGTTTACACAATACATAGGTTCAAGTATAATCATCATTAGTGGGTTCTAATGATGAGTTTAAGTACAGTAATTGCACTAGGGATTAATTGTAGGAGAATGGTCTTCTTTTATAGTTGAGGAGAGTATTTGGCTTTCGTCTGCGGTTGATGTGGGACTCTAGGAGCTTTATTCTAACGTTGACACAGTTGTGGGCTATGATTGGCCTTTTGGTTGAGGGGGAAACTCTTGTGCTTAGACAGGGGTGCCTTGGCATGAATGCGTCGATGGGTCCTTGAAGGTATGACATTGACTAATGCTTGGTAGTTTTGGGATCGGTCAAGTATGATACAAACAATGTTATCCACATACCTTTTTCTACCTTTGACACATATCTGTTAATTTTTTTATTTTTTTATTTTTTATGGTCAGATTGAATGACTTAAAGAGGATCAACGGATAGAATTTAATAGATAGTGTGTCGAAAGTAAAAAATGCATGTGAATAGCACCACTGTAAAGAATATAGCACATTTATTTGAACCTCAATAAAAATTTAGTCGGAAATTTCAAATTGAAAGAAGAAAAAATAATGTCCCGCACCAAATTTTAAGTTATGACTATCCTTTAATATCAAATTGACCATCTTCACTTTCGTACTTGGCCACTCATAATCTAACTTATATAAGAAATTCGCGAAGGAAAGAAATAATAACATTGTCACCTTGGAAAGAAAGATGCTGATAAACTTTCATTTTTGTTTTGGTGATTGTTGGTACTTTTTTTCATTGGCCACTCGCCATCTTCTCTTTTGTTTTAGTGATTGTTGGTACTTCTTTTCATTCATAAGCTTTCATTTTTTAACCTTAATGTCTTTTAGCTCCTTTTCTTATTTTCTGAAAAGGAAGAATCTCTTGCCCCCCCCCCTCCTCTTTCTTCTCCCCCTCCTCTTCTCTCTCTCTCTCTCTCTCTCACATTCAATGAATCAGATTCTGGGATGACCTCTCAACCAACAAAAAAAAAACAAAGAATTTAAATAAATAAAAAACAAGATCAGAGGATTGGATTTTAAAAAGGACCGAAGGGAATCTCTCTAGTTTCGGGCCAAAGGCTTATCTACTCTCTGGATCCAATACCTTCTTTCATTTTCCTATCATATCTTCTCATCCCACGTCCTTGTAATGCTCATATTTTATTTGTTATTATTTCTGTTTTTTGTTTATCTTTGGCTTCCCAATTATTGATGTATTTTCTTTACAACCAACGTTTTGAAAGCCAGATCATCATCATTTGAACAGATTTTTTTAATTTTCTTTTTTCCCCTTCTTTTTGGAATGCCATTTATATTAACTTGCATTTTTTTAGTTTTGCATTAGTTATTTAAATTAGATAAAATGTTCCACAAAAGTAGGTGTGTGCATAATCACATGGAAGAAACATACATTGTGGAGGTTTTGCATTAAGAACTGAGGAAGGAAACAGACAAGGATCTTCAATCCTGATTTGTTGCATTAAGAACTGGAATAACTTAAAATTTGAGGATCAAGGGTGTTCATATGTTAGATGTGAAATCCGCAACCAATATGATGGCAATTAGCACACTCCATTTTAATCAAATTTACTAGAGCAATGTGCTTCTTTTCTATACCGATGTTCGAAAATTTGTGTAGATTATAATATTATTTGAATTCGAAAACTTTGATGGCAATTAGGTCTGTGACCATTTGATTTAACATCATTATTATTTTTTAATTACATTAGAGTGAATCGAACTCTGGACCTATCTTCATGCTAATCTTGAATATATGTTTTCATTTTAGTAGATTCGGATCCAAGGATTAGTTTTCTTGTGAACCAAGGATTATAATTTTTTGCCTGTTAATAATTAGGGTTGCTTTAGTTTCTTGTTATTTAAACAAGTATGACAACAAATTAAACCCTAAAATTTATTTTGGCATCAGAGCAAGTTTCAGGCTCTCTTCCGCTAGACCCTAAATTTTTTTTTGGCGGTTGATGAGACGGAACCTGGTTACTCAATTGGTGCTTCATAAAGAAACAAGTTTTATCAAAAGAAAATCGTTGGAGTGTAGCTTTCTTTGTTGGATATAGCGAAGAACATAAACATAAAGGGCAGTGTTGACCAGTTTGATGAAAGTAGATTTTTCTCTTCTATTCTATTTCCAGGATTTTCGGATTCGGCTCAAACCGAGTGTTTTATGATGAGGTTGATGAATCTCAGTATTACGAGTTGCGATGCAAGGCAATGAGGACAAAGCAAAATGGGCGTCCGGTAATAGAAGAGTGCTTAAACACAGTTCGGCGTAAAGCACAGCGATAAACTACTATGCTTTGCAGCAAGAATGCTGACAGTAATCGTTCTATGCCCATGGTCAGTAAGTCTCCCTTTCTCTGTGGGATTCGGATGAAGCTGAAAAGGAAAAGCTCCTGTGCAACCATTGCAATGGAACTCGTCACTCGAAAGAAACATGTTTCAAAATCCATGGTTACCCTAATTGGCTCCTGGAAAGAAGAAAGCAGAACAAAGAAAACGCTCACAAACGTCCTGCACAGCGAAACTCGCAGAAAATGGGCCAAGAATTGCTGTCATAGTTGCTAGCCATGTTGTATCCGATGTTGACCCAACTCACCAAGTCGAAGATTCTATTCAAAGTCCATCTGTGGGTCAGGAACAAGAAGTGATTTGAGATGATTAACGTCACAGCTGTCAGTCCTCAACATGATCTCTTCCCTATCCCTCTTTTCTTCGACTTGCCATCATTACAAATCCAAAAAACCCAATTCAAAAAGCAAGTAATTAGAAGCCAAAATGGAGACGATGATCAAGTTAGAGAGAGAGAGAGAGAGAGAGAGAGAGAGAGGAACCCGAAAAAGTGATGCTAGGGTGGTTTAGGGGTTCTCTTTGCCGTTCGTCGAGTAGGGGTTGCAAGAGAGGTTTTCGAACAAGGAAAGAAAAAACGCTAACTGGGTCTTTGCAATAACCAATTTATATATGAGGATAATTTGGTCATTTTAAATTTTAAAAAAACCCTATTTCTGTCATATCGTTGTGCATGCCGTGTGCATGGACTGTGCATATCCCAAAAATTCTATTTTAGTCCTAAGATTAAGGAAATGGTCAATTTCTATCAATTTCCTAAAAAAAATCACAAGAATTGCGTATGTTACATTAATAGTGTTGGCGAGTCAATATTACATAATGCTATTCCATAGTACACTGTCTTGTATACAGTACAGTATGAAGCATGTAAACATCAGTTTGTATAAAATGTTTTTTGCTAGTAATCATCTTCTTCTTCGTCTCTTGATCCAGTGAATCTCCTTGCAACAGCAGCAACAGCACCAAGAAACACAAAGAAAGCAAAAAGTTGGAACCCGCCACCCATGCCAATGACAACACCAGGACCTGGGGCGAAAAATGAAAATGGAGACCAACCCCAGCCTCCGAAGAACGGTACTCCATAGCCATATCCATAGCCACCAACTAGAGGTGGTGCTACTGGAGGATTGATGTATATATTGGTCCTACAAATTATAGACACACAAATAAGTTAACATATCTTTAGATATAAACTTAAACGCATTACAAAAGGGAGCTACCAATCCAAAAATCATGCCAAAAAATGACTAGTTCCACAATGAACAATATATTTTTTGATGGCACAAGGAATGATTTGATCTCAGTGATCTAAAGTAAGATAATAAAACTCATATAACAATAAAATATCTAGGGTGGTGCCAACCACACACCTCTTTTTATCTTCCACACACCCATCTCAATTTCCGGTCATCGGTTAAATGAATTGAAGAAGACCAAATGATTGAAATTAACATTGGTGCATGAAGGTAAAATTGGGTGTGTAGATAGCACCACCCAATATCTAACAGCCAATAGTTCGTGACTTTTGGTATGAAAAGGATATTAGAACGAAATGGTAATAGTTCAAGCATGGAAGGCTGGTTAGCTAAATCAGTATTATCCGGGGCACTAATGAACTTTGTCAAGTTAGCTAGAACACGTACTCCGCTCTTTGCGTTCAAGTTCCATTACCACTTCTGGTAGTTTTGATTAATTTAGCTTGGATTATCGCTTATATAAAAAACACAAACAGTTTTTTTCTTTTTTCAACCCGAAAATGATGTCCCAACCCAATCCTCAAAGTGATCATCTCTTATCCATATGTCATAGGTTGCCATAAATTTTACAAGGGAACCGATTTCATTAAAAACTTAACCTGAAAAGTTTAATAGGAGGCCCTTCTAAGTTGCAACCCTGGATTCTTGTAGTAGCACTTAATTATTTCCTAATTGATCTCTCCACAACTTAAAGCCATTAGAATTTTAAATTCCGATACATGACTCTAAGAAAGTATAAAATCAGTAGCAGGAACTTACTAATAACTTTTTTAACCAAACGCAGCAATCCAATCCAAACACTGAAATAATCGAATTTAAACTTTTACAATTTTTAATTACCTTGAATTGTTATTGATCCTAGGGGACGAAGACCGAGGAGTCGAAGACCGAAACGCCTGGCCTCCAACTCTTCCACCAGATTTGGCAGCTGATGCATCATGAACTGAGCCCAATGTCAACACCCCAGCTGCCAGTGTCACCATTGCCAACTTTGCCAATTTGTTCTCATCCTTTCTGGGCGTTTCATCAATTCTTTTGCATGAGATGAAAGTGTTATTAATGAGAATCTTGGTTTTGGGTTTGTGGGGTGGGGTGAGAACGTTGGCTAGAAAGCTCTGTTGAGATGAGGATATGGAGGACGACATGCTTACTTGTTTGAAGTGCAGTTCTTCTGTTTTCGTTTAAAATGTTGTTTTTATGACTCTGAGGTTGCCACGTGGGATAATGTTAGAGGTTCATTACACCTGTGGTGTAGATCCACTCGCTTGTTAAGTTAAGACTTCGAGATGGGCTATACACAAACTTTAAATTGAGAATTTATTTCTAGTCATCGAATTAAAATGGATGGCTCCTACTAAAACGGAAAAAAATCATACGATCGGGTTAAAATAACCTAGTACTCGGTTGAGTTACATTGTATATGCAAATGAATATAGTGGGAAGATCGAATTTACGATTGCCATTTCATCCCCCGACAAATCGTTGAGGTAAGGCGACGACGTTGGGGTTAGAGGACAGTGATTTTCTCCGGTGAGTGTGATTTTGGTCATGTGGTGGTGTTGTATCTTTGAAACATTTAATGATATTTGAAATGCAAACCCTTTTAAAGCAGTACATTGACTTAATGCCAAATTTGTATTAAGCTTGGTTTGCATTTGGCTGGTCTAAGCTCGGAGAGTAATAGAAACTAGCAAAGTTATGCTGGCTCGTTAAGAAGCAAGCAAAGCTTAGGTGTTTCTATGTTTGGCTCGTCAGCATCTTCAAGAGTCCTTTCAAATTTTTGTTAATTTACCTAGCTGTAAACACGAAAATTCTGGTTCGAATGAAACGAGAACACGTGTACAAAGTAAATTTGTATTGATTTGAATTTGTAGGTTACAATCTCTGTTTACAACTTCTCTTCTAATTTAGTCTTCAAATTTGATGTAGATGCGTGATTGTTGATCCAAGGGTCGCGATGACTTGATCTCGGACGAACGGTTAAATGATTGCTTCAAGTTTTGAGCTTGAAAACAACGCGTGGATGATCATCACCTCAAGGGTGCGGCAAAGGTAGTGTTTGATGTGGGATTTCGTTGCTTGAAGGGTCTTGGCGACTTGATCTTGAAATGAACGTTGCTACAAGTTTATAAGCTTGCAACAAAGTCTTGAAGGAATCGGCACGAGCGCTTGTTGATTCTTCAAGGAAGTGCTTCGGCTTTGGTCGAGGGGAAGCTTCGGCTTTGGTTGAATGTTCTTCGAAGAGAGCTTTGATAGCGTATTAGTCTTCCAAGGTTTGGTAGAGGTTCTTCTGTGTAGAGAATTTTTTGACCCCTATGCTTATGGGAGGACCTTGTATTTATAGGTTTCTCAAAGCTTGCCTTTGGGTGGATTTGGCCTTGATTTATGTCCTAATTTGTCCATGGGAGAATTTAAGCATGTTTTGTGTCTTAATTTCAGCCACTTTACTCCCTTGGCCGAAATTATGAGGCCTTGTTGCCTATTTTGTGAGCAATCTTCAATTCTTGCTTGTTTTATGAAGATGCCTTAACTTTCTTTCCGGTTTTAGTACCAATCTAAACCCTTTTGCCAAATTTAAAGGGTGTTTCTCCCTTGTGCCGATTTTTGGGCAAGTTTTGTACTTCCTTTGCTTTGATTTGTGCCACATATCATTGGTGACTTGTCCATTTGTGATGAGTCATACGCCACGTGGAGCTTTGTGATACATAATTTGTATGCAATAAAATTTACATGTCTACAAATGCCCCCACTTCAAGGTGCGTTATAAGCATGTGCTTGTCACATGTAGGAAACGTGTTTTGAAGTCCTACAATGTGAATGTTCTAACTCAAGGGTCGTTGAGACTTGATCTTGAATCACTTTGCTTCTTTAAGGGTCGTAAAGGTGTATTTCTTGAACGAAACATTTCTTCAAGGGCCGTTGAGGCATATTTCTTGAACGAAACATTTCTTCAAGGGCTAAAACATTTCTTCAAGGGTTGTTGAGGCGTATTCCTTGAACGAAACATTTCTTCAAGGGCTGTAAAGGCTTGATCTTGAAAGAAATGAAATGTGTTTCTTCAAGGGCCATAGAAGCTTGGTCTTGAATGAAATGAAAGTTTTCTTCAAGGGCCGTAGAGGTTTGATCTTAAAACAAATTTTGAAAATGAATGAATCAGCACATACTTATTGCGAGTATTTGATTTCCCATAATCTTTGACAAAATACATTTGGTGCATTTTGAATTTTTTCGTGTGGTTGTAGGGAAAATGTTTTCCTTCCTTCGATAGGAATCCCCTTCAATTTTGGTAATGAAGGTGACTTCCTTCAAGTGTTAGAAAGCTTTTGATGATTTCCTTCAAGGTTTTGGAAAGTTTTAACGCTTGCCCTTGAGTGAGTAGGATGTGCATTTTCCTTTCCCTTTTTCTTTCCCATGGCAAAGAGGTTATTTTTCTTTCCTCTTTTGTTTTCCACGGCAAGGAAGGAGTCTTTTTCTTCCTTATTTTGATTTTCCATGGCAAGGAAGGAGCCTTTCTTCCTTGTTTTGATTTTCTACAAGGGGGAAGTATTTTTCTTACCCTTTTTGATTCCCCACAACAAACAGATAATTCTCCTTTCCTTTTTTTTTGTTTTGGGAAACACGTCATCTGACTTGCACGCCCAATTGAGGTCGATTTCTTTCTTGGAAAATTCTGACCAAATATGGAAACGTAGCTTTATCCCTTATCTTTTCAGGCATATATCGCACATAACTAGGAAAAATCAGGAAAGCCTTCAACTTTGCATTTTCCTATAGCTGTGTAATTCCTGATGGGAAAGCAATTTCAGCGGGAATGACTTTGAAACTTGGAATGTTTGGCTTTAGGGAAAATTATGAAATTTGGATACAATGATCCTTAGCCACTTATCTCCCTTCTCCAATTGGCCTTGCATCAAAACCCTTCCGGAAAGTTAAGTTGGCACCAAAAACGTCCTACCTGCACAGATTGGCTAAAACTTGTCATATTCTTGCTTGGAGTTTGCTTCCTTCTTTTGGTGGGAATGTGCTTTCTTGTTTTGAACTTCCATTTTCTATTTGGGTATGTATTTGCCTTATAGCATTAGGAAGCAATTGACCCTTATATAGGACAATTGGGCGTATATTTTTTCCACAACACAACTCCTCTTGCCGTGCACTTCATAGCTGCTTGGAATCGTGGGTTTTCTTTGCTCCTGTGCTTGCCATGCTTGTTGTTGCTTCTTGGAGCTTGTTGTCGTGCGTCACTTTTACCGTGTGGGGTAGTGTAAGGACTGCAACACTTTTAAGATGTGTAGTGGCTTTTGGTCATAACTTTCCTCGGTGGTGACGTAGTCGTGCCTCTTGCCGCTGCTGCCACTGCCATGCCTTGCAATTGCTGCTTGGAGCTTGTTACAGTGCGTCACTTTTACCTTGCGGGGTTGTGCAAAAGATTAGAGCGTTTTAACTCTGTGTAGTGTCTTTTGGTCACAACTTTCCTTGGTGGTGACGTTGGCTTGCCCCTTGCCGCTGCTCACTTTGTTGTGCTCGATCAAACTTTGTGGCTGATTTCTTTCACTGCTGCGACTTCATCAACATCATCCTCTAACACTCACGAGGTTAGTCTCGCACGTCTTTTGTTTGGCGAAGCAAAAAGAAATCTTTTTTCTTTTCTTTTCTTGTCGTGTCGTACTCTTGCTTATGTTGCCTTGTTTGTTTTGTTGCAGCCATGGTATTTTTCAAGTGTTTCAAGAACAATACCATCACCATTCTCATGAAGGAAGGTGATTCGTGAGATAAGGGAACAACATTGAAGCTTTGTGCGCCGTTGATTAGACCAAGGGCACTTGTTCTTCCTATAAAAGATAACTCAATTCACATCAAGTCATGGTCTTCTGAAGAGTCTTGGGAGGTGATGGACTTTGGTCAATCAACTACGAAGAATAAGGCATGTACGTCAAAGGTTCTAGTTTTGAACCCTTCGCATCATGTTCATGATAATTCATCGACTTCGTTTGAGCTTCTTGGTGATGGCATCCGCAGCAGATCTGTGACTTGAAGTAGTGCCTTGTCGACTACTGGGGAAGTTGCCTATGTTGAGTTTTACTAAGAGTGGCTTGAAGATGTCTTGAGCCGATCCAAAGATGTGCTTACCAAAGTAGGCCTTTATCACGTTGTGTACGCATCTTTGTTTAGCTACGATCGCCATCCTTTTGTCGTTCGTGCGTTCTTCGAGCACTGGTGTTCAATAACCAACACCCTTCACATAGCTCAATGGGAGATGTTGATTTCACTTTGGGACCTTCACAAGATAGGAGGCTTGCCGATCCAGGGGAAATTTTATGATGAGGTTACCTGCGATTTACCATTATTTTTTTTGGGTGTATCACAAGCTTTCCCAGGAGGCTCAAGGTAAATCAAGCATAAAGATTTCTTCATGGGTTCGATTTTAGTACTGGGATGCCATGAAGTACAAGAGGCCTTCGAAGAAAAGTGGCCGTAACAAACAACCAAGCCGAAGAGAGACTCAGATCCTGTCAGGTGTAATTGGTCCACCTGCGCGCCGTATTCCTGCTGAGTTGAGAGCATTTGAGGATCTTGGCATAGCACCAAAGCACTTGGAAGAATCTTACCTAGCCGCTCTCTTAGCTAGTTAGCTTTGTAAGTTTGTTTTCCCCAAAGACGACGTCAACCTTATCCGTCTCGGAGTTTTCAAAGTTGCTAGCAAAATGGCTACAGGTGAATCCTTTAGTCTTATTATTCTAGTCTTAGCCAATATTTACAACAGCTTGAGCATTATTTCAAACTCGGCGAGCACTGAAGATCGTGTTGCAGTACTTCCCTACCACGATGTGTAGGTTGGTTGGGTGAGTACTTCGGCACTCATTTTTCTTCGTCAATTTTAGACAAGCCAGGGCTTTCTTCACCAACTCCAGTCAAGCCAGGGCCTTTGATGACGAGGTATTCTAGCATGCTTGCTGCAAAGAGTCTTAATGATTCACAGGCGCAAGTGCTTTTTAGAAGTTGTAACGGCTTGAAGATGGACCACATCTTCGTTCAAACGCGGCGATGTCTTGTAGATGACTTATACCTTCGTTCCTCTGACTTAAGGACAGCAAGTGGTACCAATTCTTCTTATTCACATAATGATAAGCCAAGAGAGGGTTATTCTACGGTTCCTGTGCAACTGGCACCTCTTGATTGTGCGAGTGCAGTGCCTTTGCAAGATAGATCTGTGACTTTAGCTCATCAAAGTCTATGCTCATCTTCCCAACATCTGGATGCTTCTGAAGAGGAGGGCGATGAAGTTGATTTGCACGAAGATGAGCTTGTTCTACTGCAATGTCAACAGGTTTTGAATAAGCGACCGTGCAAAGATGCTTTGGATGATAGCAATGTAAATTTCTATCTCAAGAAAGAAAAGATGTTTGAGCCTCCTTAATTTGACTTGGAGAACATGGGTGTTCATTCCTATATGGAGATGTTATTTGGAGGCGATATTCCTATGGCCGAGGAGATTGGGGATCCGCTTGGTGTAGAACTCATTCTAAATCTAGCAAGTTACCCAAGCTTGTTGTGTGCAAGTGATGGTGTGCAAAAACCCATAATACGTCCAACACCTTTGTCGGCTAGCTCTGAGATCTCTTTGAAGGGGCTGAACCTTAATGGCACAGAGCAATTTATCCATCGCATTAGCTTCGCACGCCCATGGATCTTAAGAGCCATATTAAGTAGAGTACTTTCAAGTGCCCGTTGGAGGACCTTGCTTTGCTTGACGAGGACTTATTAAAGCTTGCTTTGCAATTGACCATCTTAATGTTGATTCCTCGCTCTTAAGAACCAAGATTGCTGAACTTATGGCTACCTCAACTGAGTATGCTTTCTTGCATGCCATTTCCTTGAAGAAATTGAGTCCAGAGATTAGAGCTCAACAACTTGCAGCAATAGACTTATTAATTACCCAAGTTCAATCTTTTAAGCAAGCTGCTTCGTAAGGTGATTAAGTTATAGAGACTTCTTTAGCTTCTGTCCAGGCATGGCTAGAAGCATTGGTGTGTGAGCGAGAGCAATTTGAAACCAAAGTATCGCGACTTCAAGTTGTTCTCTTAGAGCAGGAAGCTACACTTTCCCAGCATCAAGAGGAGATTTTATGGCTAGAGCAAGAGAATGGTGCGGCCATGGAAGTGCCTACCTTGTCTCCTATCGACGTAAAGACTTTGAAGACTTTGGAAGGCTTGCTTGAAGATAGTCGCCGTAGTTTTAGGGACATAGCTTTCAAGTAGTGTCTTCCATTTTTGTGCTTTAAGCCTTCTTTGCCTTTGCTCATTTTTGTAATAAGGCTTTGTAGCCAAAAAAAAAAAAAAATTCTTTAAAGAAATAAAGTATTCATATTTGAATTTTCTCTTTATTCTTCATAGTGTTTGTGTTTTGTTGGTGATGTGACTATACTTAAAGTTTTGAAGTTTCAAGTTGCCTACGTACCTTTGGTTGTGGAGGGGTCAAGTCATGATGTAGCTCAAATGAGTGATGGATGTTGGCGATTTTAATGGTGATTATGATGGTGATTTTTTTTTCTTTTCTTTTATTTATTTATTTTTTTTTATGTTTTTGTTTTTGTTTTTGTTTTGCCGTACACAGTTTATGCTCTTGCGAGCCAGGAGCGTTGGGTATCGCTTTTTAAGCTTGTGCGAACAAGGAGTGTGATGTGATATATGATAGCACACAAATTAAACCCTCTTATTGACAATTGTAGTACAGATGTAAGTAGGGATCATTCTAGGCTGAGGATTAGGAGGGATTGCTAATCTACTTAAAACTGACTCAAAAACACAAAACTAGGCTTAAAAACACTTAACTAGACTCAAAGAACTTGAAACAAACTAAAGAGACTCAAAACAGCACAAAATAATCAAGTAGACTCAAACTAGACACTAAAGGGTGATTTGGATGAAAATTAATTTTAACTTGACTCAAAACACTTAAAAACACAAGTTTGGACAGATTCTAACTAATTTGACACAACAAAGTAAAGGGGATTGAGTTTTTAACGAATTTAAAGTAAAGACAAGTAGATTAAAGACTTAAACAAGTTTGGCATGAAATTGGGGGAAAATATGGGTAATTGGCTAGCTAGAGGGTCCTTCTCCACACATACCACACTTGCATACAAATTGATTTCCAGTTGCTTTTCCAATAAACCATGAACCTCAACACCCCAGATTAACCGTGAATAGCACTAATTAACCCTTAGATTTTCCTTAAGTCATTGAATTGGATGGACAACGCATCGGCAACCAAATTATTCTTTAATAGTTCCCTACATGAACAACATAATAGAGATACAATCAAAGATCATTAAGCTTTGTGAAAATCATAAGCATTGACAAGGCATTTGTAACTATGAACAACATGATACTCCTGCCAGGAATTTACTTAACACGATTGTGACTAGCAACCTCCATTACTTATGAATATAAGTAGCATGTCTTGCACGGCAAGAAAAGTGATAAGTGCAGCATCCTCTTTAGGGATAGGATTTAGGCCTTCTAGAACATATATTTAAGTGTCCCAATATAATTAGGGATCCTCTTGGCAGCTGAAACATAAGTAAGAAAACATTAGGATTGACTTAGTCAAAATAAGGTAACTTGGATAATGTTTCCTTCTTTGTAGCTGATTCCTTGTCTTCCAAGTCTTGAATTAATTTCTTCAACTCTTTAGCATATTCCTAGCCCTTCTTGAACTTCAATTTGTCCATCCACCTTGCTCCATGCATGTGCTATCCATTCCAAGCCTTAAACTGCTCTAAAATGCTCCAAATTGCCTTTTCTTGCCACTTTAGTCAATTGGACCTACAAACACACGAAAATAAATTAAATTACTATAATAAATAGAAACTTACTCACTAAATGCAAGGAATTAAACTAACAAAGTCGCATAAATATGCTCCTATCAGAGTGTTGTGTGTCATTTAGTGTCGGTTGCAATTTAGACTCATGTAGGCGAAGAGTGTTGTGCCGTTTACAATTTAGGCTCGTGCATGTGAGGAGCATTGAGTGTTTGCCTTAAGGGTAGTATCGCTTCAAGAATCTTCCATTAATGGGGCCGATCTTCAAGCCATATTCCGCCATGATTAAGTAGGCACCGTTGGTGTAGATCTCTTGTATTACATAAGGTCCATCCCACTTTAATGTGAACTTGCTTTTTGTCTTGTGAATTGTGATGATGGGCCATTGTAATGCTAAAGACAAGATCTCTAGTTTGGAAAGATCTTGGGTGAACCTTCTTGTTGAACACCTTGGATAGCCATGCTTGGTAGTATTCCAAGTGTTGTTGAGCTCCAAGCCTCCTTTCATCGAGTGATTCCAACTCTTGAAGTTGCAACTTTGTGTTTTCCTCTTCAGTCAAGCCTTCTTCTATAGCCATCCTTAGTGAGGGGATCTGACTTTCAAGTGATGGAACAACTTTTACGCCATATACGAGAGAATAAGGCATAGCTTGGGTATGAGTCCTATGTGTTGTCCTATATGCCCAAAGTGCTTCATTTATTCTTTAGTGCCAGACTCTCATTATTTGGCTGATCACCTTTTTTTAAGAGGTTGCATTTTGTTGAATGCTTCTGCAAGACTGTTGGCCGGAACATGATACATGGAAGACTTATGATGCTTGAACTTGTATTTCTCGCAGAGCTTGTCCACGAGTCGGTTGGAGAACTATTTTTCGTTGTCGGTGATGATGTAGCATATTGATAGATGATATGCTCTTTGATGAAACGGACGACAGTTTCCTTTTCGACTTTCCTTAGGGGTACGGCTTTAGCTCGCTTGGAGAAGTAATTCATTGCGGCTAGGATGTAGGCCTCTTCGGCAGATAATTTTGGTGCAATTGGTCCAACGACATCCAATCCTCATGCATCAAATGGCCATGAAGCAACAGTAGGGTGTAATGGCTCAGGCGGTTGATGTATGAAGTTGGCGTGGAATTAACAGGCTTGGCACCTTTTGGCGTGTTCCAGGCAATCATTCACTATGCTTGGCCAGTACTAGCCCATCCTTTTAAGCTGGAAGTGCAGCTTTGGTCTAGATTGATGTGCTTCACATACGCCTGAGTGTGCTTCTTCCATGGCTTGATTAATTTCTTCTTTACCTAGGCATCTTAGAAGTACTCATTCAAAAAAGCGTCGGTAGAGTGTTCCTTTGTAGTAGAGGAAGCGAGGTGCTCGTCGACATATTTCAAAACGGTGTCTAGGATCGTCTGTAAGCTTTCCATGCTCCAAGTAGTCGATCAACTGCTATCTCCACTCTTTGTATCATCCAGTAGCATTTCAATGACAGGCAGGATTACCCATCTTTGGCAAACTGGCATGTCTGCATCTTCATCTTCTCCTAGCGCCATACTTGAGGCTAAGTTAGCGAGAGAGTTTGCCATTTGATTTTCTTTTCTTGGCACATGTTCTAGCATTACGGCCTCAAACTTTCGTAATATTTTAGTTGCTAACCGGAAGTATGGGAAGAGATCATCTTTCCTCACCTCATATTCAGTCAATAGTTGATTGATTATGAGCTTGGAGTCCCCATACACTTCTAGCGTTGTGATTTCCATGTCGATCGCCATTTAGAGTCCGATAATTAGTGCTTGGTATTCAACGACATTGTTGGAGCATAACTTGTTTAGCTGGAATGAATAAGGTAGTATTTGTCTTTGTGGTGGCATGAATATTACTTCTGCCCCCACTCCGTCTTTTCGTGCAGATCCGTCAAAGAACATTGTCCATGTCGGAAAGATGTCGACGTAGAACACCTCCTCGTCAGGCAAGTCATCTGAGATTTTCCAGTTGACTGGGATTGGATGATCGGCAAGTAAGTTTGCTAGTGCTTGTCCCTTGATGGCTTTAGCTGGAACGTAGATGGTCTCGTATTGATTAAGAAGCAATGCCCATTTTGCTAGTCGTCCCGTCAAAACTGGTTTGGACATGACATATTTGAAAGGGTCAGCTTTGGTAATCAAGTAGATGGTGTAAGCATGCATGTAGTGTCTGAGCTTTTGGACAGCAAAGACTAAGGCAAGGCACATCTTTTTTATTAGGATGTAGTTAAGCTCAACCTTAGTAAGGGTTCTACTTAGGTAATAAAGTGCTCTTTCCTTCTGGCCTTCATTTTCTTGCACTAAAAGTGCTCAAATGGAACCTTCTTATGCATCAATGTATAGGATGAGCGGCTTTCCAGGCATGGGAGCTCCCACGATAGGTGGGCTTGATAGGTACTTTTTTATGCTTTCGAAGGCATTGCGGCTAACGTCATCCCATACGAATGGAGCGTCTTTCTTCATGAGTTGACTGAAGGGTTGACAACATCCGGCGAGGTTGGAAATGAAGTGTCTTATGAAGGCAAGCTGTCCTTGTAGACTTTTCAACTCATGTAGATTCCTTGGCTCGGGTATGCTTTGAATGGCCTTAATTGACTTGTCCACTTCAATGCCACAGTGCTTGACAATAAAGCCAAGGAATTTCCCAGAGGTGACGCCAAATGCACATTTTAACGGCTTCATCTTAAGGTTGTAGTGTCATAGTTTGTCGAACACCATTCGTAAATCCTTCAAGTGATCGGATCTCTTATTGGTCTTGACATCTATGTCATCTACGTAACATTCTATGTTTTTGTATAGCATGTCGTTGAAGATCTTCTACATGGCGCGTTGATATGTGGCTCCAGCGTTCTTCAAACCAAAGGGAATTACCTTGTAACAATAGATACATTTTGGGGTGCGAAAGGCTATTAGTTCTTGGTCTTCGGGAGCCATGCATATTTGATTGTACCCAGATGAGTCATCCATGAATGATAGCACTTTGTGGCCAGTGGTTGCTTCCACCATGATTTCAATGACTGGCAAGGGAAAGTCATCATTTGGGCAAGCGTTGTTGAGGTCTCGGAAGTCTACACAATCACGTATTTGTCCAGATTTTTTAAGGACAATGACGATGTTAGAGATCCACTTAGGGTATTGCACCTCTCGAATGAAGCATGCTTCGATTAGCTTGTCAATCTAGGCCTCAATTTGTGGGATGAGTTCAAATTGATAGCGTCTTTGAGTTTGCTTTATAGGTTGTATTCCAGGCTTGACTGCCAGATGATGCAAGATAATGGTAGGGTCAGGGCCGGGCATTTCCTTATAGTTCCAAGCAAAGACGTCTTTGTACTCCAAGAGCAGTTAGTAGTACTCCTCGATCTCATTTGCACTTAGTAGTGCATTTACAAAGATAGGCTTTGGTTCCTCGCTTATGCCTAGGTTGAGCTCCTTGAGATCATCAATTGTGGCTTGCCCCCTCCCCTAGTTTTCGAGTTGTGGTGGCACAACAGTAACATCCTCCTCGAGAACCTCGTCTTCTTCGTCTTCTTGGATCAGGATGTGGAAAACGTCTTGGACCTCCTCTTCAGTGTTGTCTACTTGGGCTTGTTAGAGTAAAGATTGGCTAATGTGGATGATGGTGCACTTCTTTACCTTTAGTTGTCCTCTTATGTCAACTTGTAAGGTTACTTGGCGCTTCATCCTTAAAGGAATTGAGCTTTTCTTCCTTTGGCACTGTCTTCCTCTTCCTATAAGTCTTCTTAGTCTCTACAAGTCTTTCCAAGGCAGACCGTCGCGGAGGAGAGCTAGCCGTGTTGCTTTGTTTCATAGGTTTTGACAACCTTTCAAAGACAGAGCTTTGGGGTGTTGGCATGTTAAGTTGTTTGAAGAGGAAAGTTCATTCTTAACCTTCAATGTGATCAAGTGCCGAAATTCTGGGTTTTGAACAATTCAACCCATCGAAGACTGATGTTCGAGGGGTGGGTTTAGGCTCTTCTTTATTTCGTCCAACGCGTACGCTGATGTGTTGAGCGCTAGCATTTTTTTCTTTTCTTGAAATCTTCACGGGTGTATTTGGTGTGGAGCCAAGTCCAGCGTTGTTATTGTCAACTCCGTAACCATGCTCCTTCAACCTCTTTTGAGTCTCAATAAGGTCACATTCTTTATCGTTGACGATGTTTGCATTCTTCTTCAGATTTGAAGAGGAAGTGAAATCGTTCCCAGCCTTTGACATGAGTTTGTAGGCGTTTGGGTCGAAGCTTTCTTCGATCCTCTTGGTTGGAAGAGAGCTTGCTTCCGTCCCTCTTGGTAAGGGTTGTACGAAGCCTTGCGGTGGTTTTGAGATTTAGCATCGCCTAGCTGTGTCAGAGGTAAAATTGCATTTGCCTTGAGCAGTTTTATGTCGTCTTTGTGCAGCTATATGTCAACTTTGCTTGTTTCGAATGGGGATTGCCCACTCTTTCTTCTCGACATCGGGATGTATAGAAAGACGGGTGTGTTTGATCCTTTTGAGGGCGTCACATTCCCATTGGTTGTTGCGGGCTTAGCAGGATCATCGTTTTTGCTTGAAGATGACGCGGCTTTGCCTGTGGACTTGATCTTTTTTGGAAGAGCTTCTGGCATTGTATCTTCTTCCATGTAGAACTTGGCATCCGCGAAATGTGATTGGGCTTCAATGAATGGCTTGGTGTCGCCTTGTATCACCTTCACTTCTTCTCGGTAGTATTTTAAGCATTGGTGAATGGTGGACGACACCACTCCATTCTCATGGATCCAAGGTCTTCCCAAAAGCAAATTGTAGGAAGTTCTCACGTTAATCACATGGAATATCGTGTTCGACTTGAGTTCGCAAATGGTTATCTCGACGCGGACCATGCCCATCGCTCTTTGCCCTCATTGGTTGAAACCTTGGATTAGTAAACGGCTTCGGGTAAGTTTACCCACCTTGATGTCGATTGCAGTCATTGTTGACTTTGGCATGTGGTTGACTTTATGCTCCTTCATGTATCTAGAGACGATAAGAGGACGGCTGTGAGGCTTTGACCTTAGCAGCAAGTCTTCTTCATTGAAGGTGATTGCATCATGGGTGGCACAACATGTAGTGTACTCATATGGCTGAAGCTCCAAGCCTTTGTCATTACTTTCTTGCACTTCGTGGTCGTTGGGACTCCCCAAAACCGATATTAGTGCTCTACGCATCTCCTTGAGTAATCGTAACGCCTCATCGATGCTAAAGTATGACCCCAGGCTTTCTTCAAGCGTGGGAGTTTTCTCTTCCTTGACGACGATGGCTTTGCCTTTTAATGGCTATTCTATCTCTATTTCAACCATGTAACAGGAAGCGGTAGTGCACTGTTGGAAGAAATTCTTTGGGAAGTACTCGTGCAAGGAGACAAGAATGCATGGCTCTTGCTCCTTAGGCTCCCAAGCGTATGTCAGCTTAGTAGCTTTTACATTTTTCTTGGGCTTTATATTGTTGCAGTGGCGGTGCATTCTCGCTTGTTCCACTTTTGGTTTTACGGCTTATGGTCTTGGCTTCTTTGTCTTTTTGTAGGGTACTAGTGTCCACCCCTTTTTATCGTTAGTAAGTGCATTTTGGTCACCTACCCCCAGTGATGGTTATGTAGAAGGTGTTGTGTGGCTTGAGCATGAGTGGGAATGATCATGTATCACTTAGAGAGGCACGGGATCGAATGAACCAAACACAATTGCAGTAGTATGCATTGTTGCTGTGTCTTCAAGGTCGTGTTCAATCTGCCCTTGTTGTGCCAGCTTCATGATGAGCTCCTTGAGGATGAAGCACTTTCCAACTAGATGGCTCAAGATACAATGGTATCTGCAATAACTATGATTATTAACGCGATTCATCTCTTTTGGGCGCTTGCACTAAGGTAACTCGATCACCTTTTTCTCCAACAAATCGTTTAGCATTGCAACCATGTCAGAGTCCAGAAAAGGATACGCCTTTTGCTCCAGCTCCTTCAAGGTGTTTTTTTACCTATCTTGGGTGCGAGAAGGCTCACCTCTTTTTATCTCATTCGCTTTGTTCTTGGAAGAGATCTTGATGGCGTAGGGAAGGTCTTGACGAGGGTAGTGTTAACGGTAAAAGCTTCCATGGTAGGCTTCTTCCCAATCTTGTCTACCTTCGGAACGAACACCTTGTTCTTCTTGAAGTCGGTGATTAGCTCATTTTTTTCCATGGTTAGCGATACTCAGTTTCATGTCGTTGAAATGAGTCCCAGTTCCTCAAATGTCCTCAGCTTTATGCCTTGGAGGATGCAGTGTAGACCTCAATGCATGCCTTGAACGCACATCTCAATGGCGGAGGTTTCAGAAAGTCGATCCTTGCAATCCCAAACTTAATGAGCACTATTTGTTGATGCAGTCAACGATCGGTTCATGCTTCCATTACTTTGTACTTGTCAGCTCCAGCATGCTTACAGTGCGGCACATGCTGTAGAAGCGATTGAGGAATTCCTTTTCAAGCTAGTCCCAGCTATTGATGGATTCGGGCTCGAGGTCGGTGTACCAGTCAAAGGTATTATCTTTCAACGAGCGCATGAATTGCTTGACGAGGTAATCTCCCTCTGTCCAAGCATTGTTGCAAGTTTCAATGCAATGGTCAATATGTTGTTTAGGATTGCCTTTTCCATCGAATTGCATGAACTTTGGTGGCTGATAACCCATTAGCATCCTTAAGGCATCAATCTTCTTGGAGTGGGGTTTTGAGTACAGCAAAGAGTCATGCGAGCTTCCTTGGTATTGCGCCTAGATGGTGCTAGTGATCATTCTAGTAGTTATTGGATAGAGAGAGATCCTATAAGCTCTGTTGCTTGGTTCAGCTTCTTTTCGGCTTTCTCTACCAGAGGCTCTTCCTTTTAGTCGGTTTCCTCCTTTAGTGGGTTAACCTTGGAGTCAGCTTTGTAGTCGTGCTGCGCCTCTAGATAGTTGACGAGCATAGAAATTTGCAGGTCATTCTCCTCCACGGTCCTTATCAGCCTTGTAATTGCTTCACTCATTTGAGCCAGCTGCTCCTCGATGGAAGTTGTGCCAGTAGTCATGACTTGCATGGCTACGGGACATAAGCTGCTTGAGTCGGTGTCAAAAGTTAAAGACTCAGAGTACCTCATCGGGCTTTCTTCCTTTGGCACCATTAGCGAGGCAAGGGTGATCACAGGTTCGTGCCTGGGGTGCTCTTGCTCCTTTGGCAGAGTTGATGGAAGGGTGGAAGGCATGGCAGAGAGAGTTCTCGTCTTGCTTCGGGTTGTGACACCCAAAGTGCCACCACTTGCGGCAAGGATGCCCTTTTTCTTTGCGTTGGTAGCAGGAACAGCTTGATCCTTCCTTAATGCCATTTGTGCTTTTTTTTTTTTTTTTCTAGATTTAAAGATAAAGATGAGAGGCAGAGAGGTCCTACTGGGCGTGCCAAATTTATAAACACGAAAATTCTGGTTCAAATGAAACGAGAACACGTGTACAAAGTAGATTTGTATTGATTTGAATTTGTAGGTTACAATCTCTATTTACAACTTTTTCTCTGATTCAGTCTTCAAATTTGATGTAAATGCGTGATTGTTGATCCGAGGGTCGTGATGACTTAATCTTAGATGAACAGTTGAACGATTGCTTCAAGTTTTGAGTTTGAAAACAATGTGTGGATGATCTTCACCTCAAGGATGCGGCAAAGGTAGTGTTTAATGCGGGATTTCATTGCTTCAAAGGTCTTGGCGACTTGATCTTGAAACAAACGTTGCTACATATTTATAAGCTTGCAACAAAGTCTTGAAGGAATCGGCACAAGCGCTTATTGATTCTTCAAGGAAGTGCTTCGGCTTTGGTTGAATGTTCTTCGAAGAGAACTTTGGCAGCATATTAGTCTTCCAAGGTTTGGTAGAGGTTCTTCTATGTAGAGATTTTTTTTTACCCTTATGCTTGTGGGAGGACCTTGTATTTATAGGCTTCTCAAAACTTGCCTTTGGGTGGATTTGGCTTTGATTTATGTCCTAATTTGTCCATGGGGGAATTTAGGCACGTTTGTGTCTTAATTTCAGCCACTTTACTCCCTTGGCCGAAATTATGAGGCCTTGTCTATTTTGTGAGCAATCTTCTATTCTTGCTTGTTTTATGAAGATGCCTTAACTTTCTTTCCGGTTTTAGTACCAATCTAAACCCTTTTGCCGAATTTAAAGGGTGTTTCTCCCTTGTGCCGATTTTTGGGAAGGTTTTATCCTTCATTTGCTTTGATTTGTGCCACATGTCATTGATGACTTGTCCATTTGTGATGAGTCATGCGCCACATGGAGCTTTGTGATACATCATTTGTATGCAACAAAATTTACATATCTACACTAGCGAACAGTGTTGAAAAACTATTTTAGTTTGTTAGTTGAACTTAACATCTCTGATCACACTTTATGTTAACAAACCCTTGAGGGTTAAAAAGTTGGAGAATTTTGATGCTTCTTTTAAAGTTTAGCTTTTGTTATTGTGTCTCTCGTCTTCCTTCTGCCATCAGCGAGGTGAAGTGACTATTCATTTTGTTAATTAAGAGCCATTTAAAGAGTCTCTTGGAGCTATACTTTACTGGATTTCTTGTTGAAATACCTTGGCAAGATGCAAAAGAAGAGCCTCTTTGAGAAGGTCTACAACTTATGAGTAGCATGTTTATTTATTTTGTTAAATTCTCTCTCCTCCTCCGTAAGAGTATCTTGAAACTAGATTTTCTTGGTTTTCTTATTAAAATTATCTAGCCAAAAAGTTATAAATAGCCTTTTTGAGTTGCTCTAAAGTTTGTAAGCAACATGTTTATGCAAAGATTTTTGCTACCGGGATTACTCTCGGTGGTTATCAAAGAAACGATTTGTTTTCTGTAAGATGATCTTCGTTATGCTATTCTGTCCATCTTTTTTATATAAACTGTCATGTTCAGTTTTCAATATGCATTCTCTGCTCATGGTTTTGGAGGAAAAATTTGGTGTAAGATCCATAAGAGAGTCCTTAGAAACTAATGGAACGCCCTGGAATGCTTTTAGTCAGTGCTTTCATTATCGTGCAGCTGGTAAGAACAATGCCACATAAATCTTCTTTTAAATACAACGAGTTTTTTATACATGGGATAGACAGATGATGATGTTTGTGCCAACTGGGGTTTTGCAAGAATACACAGCATTGGTTGGGATGGGCCGGTGTCAACTGGATTTATAGCATCGTCTTCTATTTTCCACCAGAATGGATGAAATTCGCCATCCATTGTAGGGGGAAGGTTTGGCTCAACTTGCTAGAGAACAAGGTAAATCTTTGGTTCGAAGTTATCTCTACCAAATAGTCAGACTCTCCTGTTATAATCAAGGTTCTAAAAGACGTTAGGCGCTAGTCGAGAGAAGGGTTGGGGCCTGGCGGCTAGGCGGAGACTAGGAGGGCGCCTAGACGGACTAGGTGGATTTAAGTAAATCTATAATATTTCATGTAAATAAGTGTGTTTATACTTCAAATATATATAATTTCATCATAGACTACAAAATAGAATGATATATATATTATGAAGTATTTGAAGAAGCCTATAATGTGTGTTTATTTAAGTATTCAACAAGTTTCTTACAGTTTTTAAAAATAAAAAAAAATTCAAAATGTAAGTTATTTATTTTCTGTCTAAGTGAGTTGCAACCTTAGCGGGTGCCTTGGCGGGTCTAGGCAGGTGCCTAGGCAACCTAGGTTGGTGCCTCAGCAAGTTTAAGTGCCCTTTCTTAATTTTCAAAAGCCTAGGCATTAATTGGGGCGGTGATTAGCCGCTTAGCACCTAGGCGGTGACTAGGGCCTAGGTGGCGTTAGGCAGAGATTTTTACAACAGTGGTTATAATTGTTTCCATGCAATTCAAAAGTGATAGACAACAGGCCTGCTATGGTATTAGCAGAAGAGTGAGCAATTGTTCTCTAATGCAGGAATAGTACAGAATGTCAGAGCGCTTGAACGAACATGGTCAGCATCCGAGGGTTGTGCCATCAGCGTTCTAATGCTATCTCACATCCTGCATTAGATAAACGCTAAAAGAGTGGATAGAAAAATGGTGCACACTATCAAAGAAAGATAGCAAGTAGATTATGACTAGAAAACTGCAGGACATTGTTTGGCCCCTTAGACGAGCAAAAATAAACCAAATACAACCCTTTATCTTGCACTTGAAATACATTAGAATGCAAATATAAAACGAAGGAGAGTTTTATATATAGCACAGACATGCTCTCCAACATATCTAGAAATGTATAACTAATTAGGCCTGCTTTCGATTTGTCTTTCTTTCTTCCTCTATCTCTCCTCATTACTTTGTTACATTGTTGAACTCCGGCCCTTTCTTTCCCAGGTGGCGTTTGTTCTGGATTGTTACACTGTATAATGCTGCTGGATTGTGTCAATGTCCAGGCCCTTCAGCTTCACCACTGATTCCACATGTCCCTTGAGAGTGTGAAGCTCCCGAAGTCTACAACCACAAATTAACAAGATATTTGGTTTCAATAAACCGATCACACACAGGAAGATACTGTCATTTATAGGAAAACGTTTTCTTGCCAGAATATGTGACAAGTTATGTCAACATGTTGCTAGGCTGTCAATCTGGACTACTGAGCTCGTAGTATGGTCCAAATTTACAATATGGCAACATAACTTGCCAGATTTCTAACAAGAGAACATTACCCATCATTCATATAACTTTGAAAGTGATGTTATGTAACAGGAATTGGGAAATGAATTGTTTCCTGTAGGTAACATTTGAAATTCTGAATGGTAGCTTACCTTGCAATTTCGGCTCGTCTCTTGGCCTGCTCAGCAATCTCAGACAGCTCTCTGTAGCTGTTCTTGTCATTGAAGATACTAGAAGATTCCGGTGCTTCGAGACCGTGAAGTGTCCTTTGAGCATGAGCCCATTGAGCTTCTCTTTCTTCTTTTCCATAATCTTTCTTGGTGGTAAAGGCAGTCTGTTACAGTAGGATAAATCATTAGAAAACTTTGACTTCACCGATCAAACTAAACGATTTCACCTTCTATTCGAAAGAACAAAGATTTACCCTGTTCTCTAGCAAGTTGAGCCACGCCTTTCCACTCAAGATATACCGAATAGTGAATTTCATAAAGTCTAGTGGGAAATAGAATACAATGCTGTAGATCCAGATGACACCAGCCCATCCCCAACCAACTCCGTGTATTTTTGCGAAACCCCATTTGGCATATACTGCTAGCAAAGTTGCAACCTGAAGACGGGTAATCTTCAGCTTTCTATAACTTCTATAAAAACTTGCTTATTTAAGAGAGGATATAAGCGGCATTCCTCTTACCAGTTGCGCGATCATGAAAGCACTCATTAGAAGCATTCCAGGTCGTTCCATAAAGGAGAAGCCACGGGATC